>NC_079149.1:110211083-110811083 GCF_945859685.1 Eupeodes corollae
ATCCTTAAAACAAAAATTGCATTTCATATTCAAAGCACGTTAAAGGAAAAGAAAATATTTATTTTACTTATCTTTCAAGTACATATAGACATATGAACAGTAGGCATTTATTTTTATTTTTATCTGAAGGAAATATCAACATAAACGTATTGTGTGCATTGTATTAAGTCAGCATAAACGTCAGTTTACACAGTTTTAAATTAAATAGAGCAAATTTCCAAAAGTATTTATTTTAATAAGCTTTATAATTTGTTTAAGAATTTTGACATCTTTGATATTTTCAATGATGATATATTCAATGACAATGTTCTTCTTTGAGGTAACCGCAAATGTCAAATGTCAATGTCAAACTTCAAAACTTCAGTTATATGTATGTATGTTTTTTTCTAAAATTGTATCTTCATCGGAATTGCCAACAAAAATTGGCATAACAATGATTTGATAGTTTGACAGTTCTTTATGTCAAAAACTAATTGAACTAAAACTGTCAAAACCTCAGTTCTTGCTCTGAAAAAAAGAAACTGACAGTTTATCGTCTCCAAATCAAAACAAAAAATGTAAAAAATTTTGTTGGACACAGACATTTAAGAAAACAAAAACAAGGACAATTTTCAAAATTCAAAATCTATTTTTTTAACTTTTTATTATCAAATAAAAACTTCTTTAAAGTTTCTTCATTAAATTCAAGTATGTTTTTCGCATAAATTACTATGTTCTTTTTTTTTAAACTTGAATTTATTCTACACCTGTTCACAACCGTCTAGCAATTTTATTTGCATTAAACAATTCTAAAAGTACTTTATTAGGTTTGAGACTTGAATTAATAATTAATCATTTCACTTTAAAAAAAAAACTATCAACTAGCTACTTTCTAACAATACAGTCAAATTCGCTTATTTGCACTTTGTTGGTTTAAAAATCTATTTGATTTTTCTTAAAATTTTATCAAATGTTAAAAACTATCTATTTTAAAGATGAAATTATTTTAAAGCAAATATCTTTAATTGTTAGCAATTTTTTGAAGTAAAATTTTCACTTTGATTTTACTTAAAATATTTACAGATGTCAAAAACGTTAATCTTTGAAGCATAGCATTATTTTGATAATATTTTAAGTCGATATCTCTGCTGGTTCTGAAGATATGTCGGATAAAACAGAATATCAGCAACGTATGGACGTAGAATTGTCTTTCTACATACCTTTGACGACATTGAAGCGTCAAGAAATGTCAATCTTCTCAATTCATCAAATCGGACAGCCTACAATAACTTCCTATGAGAAAATAATAAAAAGTGGCTTAATACAGCTCGTAAAGAAACAGCCCTAGTGATTTACAACTCTTAACGATTCCTGTTTGAAAAAAAAAGTTGGGATGCGACCCACACTAATAACTTTCCATCCCGTCTGCCGATTTGTCTTGCTTAAAAGTTTGTAGGTTTTCGTGTTGGGTTAAAAAAGTTGTCGGTTAAATTTTTCTTAAAAATTTTAAAATTACTAACAATATTTTTCATATAAAGAATTAGTTAAGTTTGATAATCCAGTTTTGTTAAATAGATTTTAAGTCGAAACAAATCTTAACCAATTACAGTAGCATTTCTTAAATTTTTACAAATTGCATGAAAGAAATTAATTTGAGAGATATCAAGAACGGAACATCAATTTTTACGAAATTTGCGTACTATTTTTTTGTAGATTTAAAAGAAAAAAGGTGTTTAAAGCCAATATCTCAAGGTTTTGAAAAGATATTTGAGCCGAAATTCAATTTTTACCAACTTTTATTAATTTTTTTGCAAGAAAACTGTCAATTTGATTTTTCTCAAAATGTCCAAATGTTGACAACAATATTTTTTAAAAGATAAAAGTAGTTTACAGCCAATATCTAAAAGCTTTGAAAAGATATTTGAGTCGAAAATCAATTTTTATTATCTTTTGTTAAATTTTCTTTCAAGTTTTAATTGTTTGTAAAAAAAACTGTCAATACGATTTTTCTCAAAATATTTCCAAATTTTGAAAACAATATTTCTTATAAGTAAAAATTAGTAAGAAGCCATAATCTTAAATCTTTGAAAAGATATTTGAGTCGAAAATCAATTTTTACCAACTTTTGTCAAATTTTCTGTTAAGTTTTTATTTTTTTTTTGTAAAAAAACTGTCAATTCAATTTTTCTCAATATTTTACTGAATGTTGACAACAATACTTTTTAAAAGATAAAAGTAGTTTTAAGCCAATATCTCAAAGTTTTCAAAAGATATTTGAGTCGAAAATCAATTTTTACCAACTTTGATTAATGTTTTTGTTCAGGTTTTTAATTTTTGTAAGAAAACTGTTAATTCGATTTTTCTCAAATTTTTTTTCAAATGTTGAAAACAATATTTCTTATAAGTGAAAATTGGTTAGAAGCGCAAATCTTAAATCTTTGGAAAGATATTTGAGTCGAAAATCAATTTTTACCAACTTTTGTCAAATTTTCTGTTAAGTTTTTATTTTTTTTGTAAAAAAACTGTCAATTCAATTTTTTTCAATATTTTACGGAATGTTGACAACAATATTTTTTAAAAGATAAAAGTAGTTTTGAGACAATATCTCAAAGTTTTCATAAGATATTTGAGTCGAAAATCAATTTTTACCAACTTTGATTAATGTTTTTGTTCAGGATTTAATTTTTGTAATAAAACTGTTAATTCGATTTTTCTCAAATGTTTTTTCAAATGTTGAAAACAATATTTCTTATAAGTAAAAATTGGTTAGAAGCCATAATCTTAAATCTTTGAAAAGATATTTGAGCCGAAAATCAATGTTTACCAACTTTTGTTAAATTTTCTGTTAAGTTTTTATTAAATTTATTTTATTTTATTTATAAAAAAACGTTAATTTTTTTCGAAAAATATACTTGCTGAAGTCTCTAGCATTTTTGGTTCGTAAGATATTTAGGGTCAACCAGAATTTCCACGCATATTTCTTGAGAGCCCTTTCTGCATCTTTCTGTCTTATTATCTGTATAACAAAATTTAATTTAAGGTGATATCTTTTCTGTTTCTTGAGCTATGGACAACGAAAAAAACGTCACGGACGTACGAACGTACGAACGTACGTACACACGCACGCACAGACGTCTTTCTAAAAATCATTTAATTCGACTTAGGGACCTTGAAACGTGAGAAATGTCAAAAATTTCAATTTGACAAATCGGACCCATTGTAATATCAATAATAATAACTTTCTATGGGAAGTTAAAAATGTTAAGGATTGAGAAGACCTACAATTTGTATTGTATTGTAACCAACCCCTTGACTTTAAGCATATCCTTTTTTATTTATTTTTAGTTTCATCACAAAGTTTGTCGATTTTTCAAATAATTTTTCAAATTATTCTTAAAAAAAGTCATTTTCACTAAATAGCCATCACCTTTCTAACAACTTCTCTTAGGTAAATAGTCCTTTCTATTTGAAATTATGTCTCATTAAAAAAAAATTATATTAGAACAAAAGTAATTAATACTAATTACGCCATTTTCCTAAAACTTCACACAATTCACTTTAATTACCTACGTTTCAATTTTATTAACAAGAAAATAGCTTCCTAGAAATTTCTTATATCGCAGTTTACGAAAGAGTGCACTTTTTTGGAATATTTTCTCTCATTAAAAACTTTACATTAACTCAAAACTTCACTTAAAATCTAAAAAATAACACATTTTCAGTTAAATAGTGCCGACTGTACTTTTAAGCACTTTATCCAACATTTGAATCTAAAATTACAAACGAAACAAAAACTCTTCACTTCATTGATCAAACATCACGATAACTTTCAATGAACTTAAAATTTAGATTAAAAAACAAAAAAAAAAAAACAAACAAACGCTAGACGAATGCTAAAAAAAAAAAAACAAAATTTGCAAACATAAAAAGTGTATGTTAAAAATTCAAACACGTGGTTGTGGTCTTGGATGGAGGCTACGAGTATTTTATTTGCTTTGCCGCCACAAACATCATCAATCGTTGTTGTCATGTGAAGCTTGCGATGCACTTCGTCATCAACATAACCATCATCAAATATTTCTCATAGATATTATATACTTTTTGACTCGAATGAAATTAAAAATGTATCCAAGAGATACGTCGAACGAAACAAAAGACGAAAAACACATAAATACTACGAAAATAGATAAAACAAAAAAGAACAACGAAACCTCAACCATGTGGCGAATATTGTTTTAATAGAAATTACAACAACAACAAAAACACACAAAACTCACAAACAGACAGACAGAAATGTATATAGATACGAATTTTGAAAAGGAACCCCAAATAAATTTGCAAAATTAATTTGCCTCCTATAAATGAATATTTATATAATTGTATATTATATATATTTTATTTGGCGTTTTTTTTCGGTATTTATTATAAATTTATTTATTTCGTACCTTATACACTTTTTGAACACAAAACAGTAATAAATTAAATATTTAAATTTAAATTATTTGATTCTTCTTCCTTTGTTGAGAATATGTTTAGATACAATGTTGCTTAGTTTATTAACCTTTTATTTGTTTCAATTTTAACAAAAATCTAACCAAAACCGGCTAGAATTATGTAGATTTAAAAAAGGCTTTTTTATTTGTATTATTATTACACTTTTTTTAAAATTATTATTGATTTATTTTAAAAATTGATCCAAGATGTTTTTTGTTAAAAATGTTTAGAATATGTTTGTTTTGTTGGCAAAGGCACTTGGCACGTTTTATCACTTTTTGTACTTTTTTTTGCACAAAAGATTCAACTTTGTATATTCAAATTTAAAGAAATTAAATACTTATATTAAAATAGAAGAAAATATTAAAAACGGTTATAAAATTTAAAATAATAATTATTTTTTTTTCTTCACTACAAAAACGGTATAAAATTGACGGTAATCACTTTTCTTTTTAGGAAGAGATGTAGCCGCCACGAAACCACGAATTCAACTGAAAATTTTACCAACGTTGCTTTGCCTTTTTCTATCATGAAATTGCTTGCAAGAAGTGCTTGGGAGATAGGATAGTGTGCTACTCGGGCATTTGGGTGTATGTATCTCGCATGGGATAATTCTGTTGTTTGTTATACTCAATTTTATTAGTAGGGTTGCCAAGGTGCCAGATTTAGATCTAGATGAGTGTTTTTTTCAAGTCGAAAATTTCCTAGAAAAAATAAGAAAACTTGATAAAAACTTTGGTGTTTTGGAAAACTAATTAGTGTTTTTTTTGGTCGAGTGGTTTTCAATGTGGCATTACTTTTTTTCGGAGTTTTTTCTTTTTGACAGCTGACCCTTGTGTTATGTTCGGTTTTTCAATACATTTCGTTTTTTTTTTACTGATTTGGAGCTTTTTGGTGTAGATGGCCTTTATGTGCCAATTAAGCCGTCATTGAATCCAATCATTTTAATTTTTTGACAGGCTATTTATAGCTTTCATTGAAAATGTCTGCCATTGGATAAATATATTTCCTGATTCAAATCAAGAATTTAAGGTAAACGTTGATCATGAAAGCAAAACTGACTCAACTATATAATTAAAAATGAGATAAAAGAAAAGTACGGGTATAGGAATTTTTAATGTACAGCCCATCAGCTTTGTTTTGACACCAAACAAATTTGACTCTCTTACTCGCTTTAAAATATCAAAACAATATTATAGTTATAACTGGTCCCTTAGTTCTAACAAGATGGCGCTACATGCCATTCAGCCAACGAAACCATCAGTTTATCCGCCTCTAGTAGCCGGTTGTATGTGTAGATAATGTCCAGTCCAGATAATCGACGCTTTAGAAGAGAATATTCCGAGAGTTATTGCTGACAAACGGCTCCAAAAAAGTGGACGAAAATTAGGCTTCTCAGCTGGAATTTATTTGGTCTGTGGCCACTTTCCCGAAATCATTTTTAAAACATAAAAAAAGATACGTTCTAGGCCGTAAAATTAAATTGTGTTTTATTTACTTCCCATAGAAAATTATTGAAATGGGTCCGATTTGTCAAATTGAAAATTTGACATTTCTCGACGTTTCAAGGTCCCTAAAGTCCGTACGTCCGTACGTCTGCACGTTCGCGACGTATTTTTCGTTATCCATAGCTCAAAAATTAGTAGAGATATCGACTTCAAATGAATTTTGTTATACGGATTAAAATTTCAGAAAGATGCAGAAAGGGCTCTCAAGAAAATTGCGTGGGTGGTTTTTTACCATAGCAGTTTAAAAAATTTGAAACTTTTGGTTAACCCTAAATATCTCATGAACCAATGAATTAAATTGTATATAATATATTGTAATGTGATACCAAACAAATATATTTTTTTTTTAAATCCTGTTTTAATAACTGTTTTTTTATAAATCAAAAAAACTGAAGAAAAAAAAAATTGTCAGCTCGAAAATTTTACGAATACAAACTGATTTTATCTCCAAGACAAGTTTGTGCAACGAAAAATAAATAAAATTTTGAGAAAAATCGAATTGACAGTTATTTTTATAAAAAATAAAAACCTAAAAAAACATCACTCAAAATTGAGAAAAATAGGATTTCGACTCAAATATATTTTCAAGAATTTGAAATTATGGCTTTCAACTTATTCTTACTTATAAGAAATATTTGTTTTTAACATTCGAAAAATTTAAAAAAAAAATTAAATTGATAGTTTTTATAAAAAAAATAAAAACCCAAACAAAAAACTTAATAATAGTTGGTAAAAATTGATTTTCTACTTAAATGTCTTTTTAAAACTTTAAGATATTGGCTTTAAGCTACTTTTATCTATTGAAAAATAATGTTTTCAATATTCAGTAAAATTTTGAGAAAAATGGAATTGACAGTTTTTTTTACAAACAATTAAAACTTGAAAGAAAATTTAACAAAAGTTATGAAAAATTGATTTTCGGCTGAAACTTTGAGATCATGACTTGGCAAAAATTTATGTTGGGTTGTTGATATCTCTCAAATAAATTTCATTCATCCAATTGGTAAAAATTTAAGAAATGCTAATAAAATTGGTAAAAATTTGTTTTCGACTCAAAATCTATTTAACAAAACTAGATTTTCAAACTAAACTATTTCTTTACTTATATGAAAAATGTTGTTGGTAATTTTCAAATTTGTAAGAATAATTCAACTAACAAATTTTTTTACCCAACACGAAAACCTTCAAACTTTTAAGCAAGACAAATCGACAGACGGGATGGGAAGTTATCTTGTAATCTACATTATTAAAGAACACCATTTATAAGTATTCTATTTTCAAAAGAAATATTAGCAAACTGCTAACTATGATTTCAAAGTGTTTATCATTTTTCCATTAAGTTTTACAACTTTCAGTCAAACTTTTCTAAAATGTCAAACGTCATAAAATGAGATTCAGAAGTGACAGCTTCCTAAACAGCGGGCTGTTTTAGTCCATAATAAAACCATTAGCATTTTTCTTTTTTAGTTCCGAGCTGAGCACAGAGTCTGAGCGTACGATCAGAGCTCAAAAAGAAACACAATTATTTTTTTGACAGTTCCAGCTCTGCTCTGAACTAAAAAAGAAAAACTTTTTTTAAATTTTCTCAATAAACAAAAACAGAAAGAGTACATTTAATAAATTAACACAATTTGATGTTGTCATCCTTCAAATTTTGACACTGGCAACCCTCTACTTCTCTATCTCCCAGTCAAGTAGTTCTTCGTATGTTTTTGCAGTTTTTAAAATTTGTATATCAAGATTTAAATATCACTTCAATGAAAACCTAAGATGCTTAATGATTTTTTTATTATGATTACTCCTATCGTGATAGTTTTTTGTATGTTGATTTGTATTGGAACTTGTAATTCTGTATTTTGTTATAATGATCAACATCAGGCTTTAAATATTGAGTGGAGTCTGCGTATTTTTGATGTGTTAATTTGTATATAGCAAAAAATTCTGATACCGGTATAAACCGATTTTGATTTTGAGTGGGATTTGAATTGGTGGCAACAGGCAAAAAGGCAACGCAACGTCAATAATGACCGTCGCCTTCGACGTCGACGACTACAACGACGATGCCGACTCTGACTCTGACTTCACCGCTGCCGCTGCCGCCACTACCGCTACTGATGTGAGTCACAATAATTTTTGTGGTGTGGCATATTTGTGGGTGTCATTGAGTTTTTTTTTCTATTTGTTTTGTCTTTGCATCAAAAATAATAAACAAGCTTACTTTAAAAAAAAATATATTTTAAGTTTTTATTTAGTTTACTATATTTCCATAATAATTTAAGGTGATATAAAATTTGAAACTTTATTAAAAGTTGTAATATCTATTTTATGACTTAAAAACTATGTGCCTAGACATTTTATTTCCAACATAAAATAATAATATTGCATTTAGGTAACTTTATATTAGTCCCGCCGACTAAAGATACTTTAGGTACTATTTATTTATTTCCTATCTAAAAGTTGTAAAATTATTGAAGTACAAAATAGATAGCGGTTAATGGTAGACGTAAAATGCATAGTGTACAAGAAAAAAAAACAACTATTAGATATACGGAATGAGATAGATACTTTCAAAAAAAAAACCTACAGTTTTATTATGGGGTTTTCCATGGGTAAGATAAATCAATTTATTTTTTATCTGTAAAAATACAAATTTTCCCTGTTTTTGCATTTTATGGCGCAAAAGAAAATGATTTATTTTTAATTTAAGATCAAATCTGCAGATCTGGATTTTTTGGCAGATTTACCAATTTTTGTGCTAATAGTGATACAATTTAAAAAAAAAAACCTTTAGCTGTGAATTTGAGAGCTTCACTGCACTCTTTTCCTGTACACGAAGTAAGGCGTCAGTTATAGTTATCATTGGTTTTCATCATTGAAAACAAACATTGCAATTTTTTGACAGGTCGTTTATAGCCATTATAACAAATGTTTGTCATTGAAAAAATTTCCTGATTGAAATTTTTACTGACAGAAATCTGTCATTGGAATTGTGTAAAATTGGAACACAAATCAAAGGAACATTTCGTTTCACTTTTGAACATAAAAGTATCTGAAAAATACATTTTGAGAGAAAAATAAGTGTAATTGCGCAACTCAAAAAAATTCTTTTATTTAATTCCGATCAGTCAACATATAATTTTCATTTCTAATCGAAGGGAAACACCGTCATATATCGATTCAAAATTTTTTCTGGATCGATTTAAATGACATAACTGGCCCCTAACATTAACGCAGTGACTGATGACAAACAAAAAAAAACTGTTACTTTCGTGTTTCAAGCTCCACAAAATATAATATATTTTTTACGTTAAAATTAGGTTTGTCAGTTCGAAATTCCAAATCCTATTAAATACATATTGTAATGGGTCCGATTTGTCGAATTGAAAATTTTGCCATTTCTTGACGTTTCAAGGTCCCTAGAGTCGAAATAAAAGATTTTTAAAGAGATGCCTATGTTCGTACGTCGTCCATAGCTGAAGAACCATAAAAGATATCAATTAAATTTTGTTATACAGACAAAAAGTCAGAAAGATGCAGAAAGGGCTCTCAAGAAAATTGCGTGGGCGGTTTTTTTTTTACCATAGCAGTTTAAAAAAATGGTGAAAATTTTGGTTAACCCTAAATATAAAGGGTGTCCCAAAATTAACGCAAGATTTGAATTTGCCGCCATTTGTGCAGTGAAGTGTTGGCAACCCTGAAAATAAAGCAATTTGACAGCTAACAGTATAGGGTTATTAAAAATGGAGCGTTACACGATAGAACAACGGGTCTTCATTATTAAAGAATATTTCAAAAATAGTGAAAGCTTGGCGGCTGCAGTTCGAAAATTTCATACAAAATATGGTCGGAATAGTATTTTAACTTCGTCAACTGTGAAGAGATTAATTGAAAAATTCATGGAGACTGGATCCGTTAGAGACGCCAAACACACTGGTCGTCCAAAAACAAGCCGTTCAAATGTGAATGTCGAAGCAGTGCGTGAGAGTGTTGCTGACAATCCAGGAACCTCAATTGGACGTCGTGGACAAGAATTGCAAATTTCAAGAACGTTTCTACAGCGTATACTCACCAAAGATCTGTGTCTTCATGCTTACAAAATTCAATTAACACAACAATTGAAGCCTAATGACCATGGACAGAGAAGAGAGTTCGTTGAATGGATTATTGAACATCAACAAATGGACCCTGATTTTTCGAGCAAAATCATCCTAAGCGATGAAGCACATTTTCATCTTGATGGCTTTGTCAATCGCCAAAATTGCCGCATTTGGGGTCCGGAGAACCTACATGTGATTGTCGAAAAACAAATGCATCCACAACGCATGACTGTATGGTGTGGATTTTGGGCTGGAGGCATAATTGGGCCATATTTTTTTGAAAATGATGCTGGTCAAGCAGTGAGTGTTACTGGTGCTCGATATCGCGACATGATTACACAGTTCTTTCTGCCAAAATTGAATGATATTGATGTGTCCAATATGTAGTTTCAACAAAACGGTGCCACATGTCATACAGCCCGTAAAACAATTCAATTACTGCATGAGACATTTCCAGGTCGTGTACTCTCTCGTTTCGGTGATCAAAATTGGCCTCCTAGATCGTGTGATTTAACACTATTAGACTTTTTTTTATGGGGTTATTTGAAATCACAAGTCTATGTCAACAAGCCCACAACCACCCGTGCATTAAAGGAGGAGATTCAACGCTGCATCAACGAAATTCAGCCACATTTATGCAGAATGATCATGGAAAATTTCAACAAAAGAGTGCGCATGTGCATGCAAAGCCGTGGAGGCCATTTGTCCGATGTGTTATTCCATACGTAACCCTATCCTATGTACTTTACGAGTCAATAAAAATATAATTATCAAAGACTAAAAACAGCGTTTTCTATTTAATTCAAATCTTGCGTTAATTTTGGGACACCCTTTATTACGAACCAAATTTAATTAAATTTTGTATAACATATTGTAACAAACAAATATATTTTTTGAAAAAAATGCAATTAACAGTTTTCTTATAAATGAAAAAAAAAAAAAAAACTGAACAAAAATTGTCACCTCGAAAATTTTACGAATACAACTGATTTTATCTCTAAAACATTTTTTTGCAACGAAAATTAAAGTTTTTAATATCTGGTAAACTTTTGAGAAAAATCGAATTGACAGTTTTTTTTACAAAAAATTAATAAAAGTTGATAACAATTTGTTTTCGACTAAACATCTTTTTAACAAAACTAGATTTTCAGACTAAACTTTTTCTTTATTTATATACAAAATATTGTTGGTAATTTTAAAATTTTTAAGAATAATTCAACTGACAACTTTTTTCACCTAACACCTACAAACTTTTAAGCAAGACAAATCGACAGACGGAATGCGATGGGAAGTTCTCAGTGTGGGTCGCATCCCAGCCTGTTTTTTAAAAAAAGAGGTCGAACTTACAAAACAACAAAAAATAAAAAAATAAAACAAAAATGTCTGTATTAAACAAAAATAAATTAACATTAATATTTGTTATAAACTGTAATAGAAAATGGAACTATAATTTTGTTGACATTTTGACATGACACGTTTTTGACTAAACCTGAACATAGTAATACATCAAAATGGAGGTGTTCATAGATTACGCTATGGAACCACTCGTTTGGTGGTGTTTTCTTAGAGGGCATCACCTTTGAATTGGCAATACTATTTTAAATGGCTGACATTTTCTTAGCTGTCGAGTGACTTATTTTTAATTTGGTTTCATATTTTAACATGAATAGACTGACGTTGAACCAAAGCTTCTAATGGCTAAAACACAAACACGCTTCAGTTTCGGGTTCGGGTTCGCCTGACGTTTACGAGTTCAGCCATAGGAATTCAATGCATGCTATCACAGTGAAGCTTCGACCTCACGTTTCATTTGATAATCGTAAGAAAATAACGTAATGTTACGTAATGTGACTGCGAACGGAAGCTCTAGTTCAAATTTACTGAACATTTTCTTTGTGTGACAGCTGTTTGTGACAGAAAAGACAAAAAACAAAATACATTTGATTTTGGATGGACTCCCATTGGTTATTATAGGCTGTGTAAGCTACTTCCGAGATAAGTGTTGTATTTTTTTCGAGTTTAAAACTCATGTTTTTTTTAATTTTTAGAAAAAATAACAGCTGCTAATGACAGAAGTGCCATTTTAGAAATGTCATATTGGAAGTGTCATTGAAAGCAACCTCGAAGCAGGCCCAACGTAACGCAAACGAAGCCGAAGATGAAACATGTTTGTGTTTCAGCCTTAAATTGCACAAATTTGTTTTGTTTAAAGATCAAGCTCATGTTTGGTTTAATGGATATGTTAATAAACAAAACTGCTATATTTGGAGTGAGGATTTTGATGTTGAGACCACGTTAATTCCGCAAAAACTGACTTTTTAGTGTGCTTTATGGGTTGGTAGAATAAATTGGCCTGTAAAGAATGTTTGCCAGAACCTTAAAGTCAATTGTATACGCTATAGACTTTTTTGTCCTTTTATTGAATAACAATGCTGGGCAGGAGCTGTAGATTCAATAAGATGGTGGAGCAACATGTCACACAATATGTCATGTGCCACATTTGATTAATTGAAGGCCACGTTTAGTTACCGCATTACGTTACGCACCCGTGAAATGGCCAGTAAGATTGCGCGAATTAACAAGCCACTTTTCTATGTTCTGAAGTCGGTAGACTGGACCGTTGGGCCCAAAATGGTTTTCCACTTGAAGGAAAACATTCGACTTGTTATTACTGATGTATGGCCACAAACTTTGGAAGAAGTCATGTAAAACTGAACCTCACTCCATTTACGAGAAATCTTATTTGAATTATAATGAGAGGGTAATTATTTTTCATGTCAGTTTGAAAAATATTCCGTTTCGATGTTATGTACCTTAAAAAAAACACCCCTCAAAATCGTATTCAGGTATTTTGAAAAGCTTTCCAGAACAAAATTGTATACGTTACGTTTTCAATCAAACTAATAAAACGTGAATTAAGAGCAAACAAATATGGCGGTCAGCCATCAGCCGAATAATATGTACGCATACAAAAACATGTACGTGCCATAACTATTTCGGACTGGTTAAAGTTTGAACAAAGCCTCTTTTTGGCAGCCGCTAGAAATAAGCCCAAAAAAGTTTGGGTATGATGGATACGCATATGCTATTTTTTTAGGTTGGCAACTGATTATTACGAGGCCAATATTTCCCAGCGTTGTTCAAGGGTATATGAATTTTATTACCAAAATCAGTGTTCGGTTCGAAATGTGTTTCGCGCTTTACGTCCGATTTATGGTCTAAATAATCGACCAAGTGAGCAAACAATTAATGCGATTGTGACCAAGTTTCGCACTCAGTTTACTTTATTGGACATTAAACCAACCACACGAATGCGTACAGTGCGTACAGAAGAGAATATTGCGTCTGTTTCTGAGAGTGTTGCTGAAGACCGTGAAATGTCGATTCGTCGCCGTTCGCAGCAATTGGGTTTGTGTTATTCGACCACATGGAAGATTTTACGCAAAGATCTTGGTGTAAAACCGTATAAAATACAGCTCGTGCAAGAACTGAAGCCGAACGATCTGCCACAACGTCGAATTTTCAGTGAATGGGCCCTAGAAAAGTTGGCAGAAAATCCGCTTTTTTATCGACAAATTTTGTTCAGTGATGAGGCTCATTTCTGGTTGAATGGCTACGTTAATAAGCAAAATTACCGCATTTGGAGTGAAGAGCAACCAGAAGCCGTTCAAGAACTGCCCATGCATCCCGAAAAATGCACTGTTTGGTGTGGTTTGTACGCTGGTGGAATCATTTGACCGTATTTTTTCAAAGATGCTGTTGGACGCAACGTTACGGTGAATGGCGATCGCTATCGTTCAATGCTAACAAACTTTTTGTTGCCAAAAATGGAAGAACTGAACTTGGTTGACATGTGGTTTCAACAAGATGGCGCTACATGCCACACAGCTCGCGATTCTATGGCCATTTTGAGGGAAAACTTCGGAGAACAATTCATCTCAAGGAATGGACCGGTAAGTTGGCCACCAAGATCATGCGATTTGACCCCTTTAGACTATTTTTTGTGGGGCTACGTCAAGTCTAAAGTCTACACAAATAAGCCAGCAACTATTCCAGCTTTGGAAGACAACATTTCCGAAGAAATTCGGGCTATTCCGGCCGAAATGCTCGAAAAAGTTACCCAAAATTGGACTTTTCGAATGGACCACCTAAGACGCAGCCGCGGTCAACATTTAAATGAAATTATCTTCAAAAAATAAATGTCATGGACCAATCTAACGTTTCATATAAAGAATCGATGAGATTTTGCAAATTGTATGCGTTTTTTTTTTAAAGTTCTCAAGCTCTTAAAAAATCACCGTTTACAACTATGTTGGTTTAGCGGAAGGATAAAACTAATTATCTGTCAAATCTGAATTAAGCTAAGTGTTACCATTTCCGAAATTAGAACTAGTTGAAAAAAAAACCTTAGATGGTGGACCCTATGTTACAGCTGTCATACAAAACACCATGTACTCGGAATAGGCATTCTAATGATTGAGAATTTAAGGCTACTTTCATCGACTTTAACGCTATAAGCAAAGAGGCTAGTCATACTTCGCTACGAGGAATATTTCAGAACATCAGCCTCACAAACTATTAAGGACCTACTGTGTAGTCCATTGACGAAGAGAAAACAACGATTCTTTATTAAGACTAGCAAAAGTCTCGTTGGGTCCAATTCCGTGGCTGGTCAACCAAAATCATAATAAATTCGTTAATTAAATTTCGAAGATTAAAAAAAAAGTTTTTTTTTCTTTGAAAGGTTTATTCATTTCTTTTTGTCACTTGCTATTATAACAATAGCTTCTTATCATTTGTCAGTTGAAAATAACCGCACGCTGATAAAATATACATATCAATTAATTAATAAAATATATGATTCCTTATATTTACTTAATTTTTTTTATATCAAAAAACCAACGTTAGTTTAATGAACTTTGTAAAACAATGTTGTATAATATTTCCATAAAATCGGGTAAATCCTAAAAACCCAGACATTTTTGCTTAAAGTTGACTTTTTCCACTTCAAAAGAATTAACACCTTAACAGTTATAAGCTTGCAATATAGAAAATAGTTCTGAAGTGTGTTAAACTTACATATTGTATAATTAAATGTCTATTTTTATTGCGTGCATATTTTATCTTATCTTTGCCATTTTACTAGATAAGCTTTTATACTTTATTTAAAGTATATAAATATTACGATTGATTAAAAGATTATCTACTTGAATACTCAATGGTTTGAATTTAAACCACATGTTCAGAAAATAATATAATTTTAAGAAAGAAAAAAAAAGAATTTGAATAATTTTTTTCTTAATTTTATCTCACTTCCTTTTTTTATTAAAAATTAAAACCTTGACTATTTTCATCATACGAATATTATTTTAATGATGTATGATGAAGGGTTTTTAAATTTGAATGATTTAACTATACTTCTGAAAAGGATTTAAAAAAAAACTGTCCTTGGTGTAATGGATTTTAATTACTTTTAGAAAATCAGAATAAAATGAGTTTACTTAGCTCACATCATATTTAAAATATAAATAATTCAGTGTCCACAAACCATAACAGCCTAAGTCGAGTTATGACGAAAATAAGTTTTGTTCATAATCATGTTCAAAATATCAAGATCTATACCCTCTCAATTTTGTACGTCTGTATCTCTTTTCAAACAGAAGTTACAAGCAAAAAACCTAACAACCTAAGACACTTTTCAAAAATTTTCATTTGCCAAAACAACTTTACTCAAGAAAAAATAAGTTTTTTATTTTTTAATTTAAGTTCTTTAAGTATCTTAAGTTTGCTGTGCCATAAAAACATATCTTTAGATAGATTAATATTACTCTGCATTTTCTTAAGAATTTAATAAGAAATAAAAACTTAAGTCAAGATAAGAAAATTATAGTCTGTCCATAATTAAAAACTGCCGTTATAAAATTTGAAATTTCTAACAGAGCAGTGAAAATGATGCAATTAGCGAGGATGCTTTCTGAACGTGCTAAAGCCAAATGTAAGTTTGTCTTATTTATATTTAGTTGTCATAAATATTCCCAAATTTGAATTTTGTTTTGCATAAACATTAATTTTCTTCTACTTAATAAAATTATTTTGAGCCGTGTAATTTTGAACTTTATATAAATGAATTCACTTATATGTTTTTTACCAAAATAGTAGATAATAAGAAGATATGAACATCCAGTCAATTCGAAAAAATTGGAATGTATTTATAGCAGAAATTCAAAACTTTTTACAAATAAATATTTTTGAAGAAGAAAACTCCCTTTGATGGTTTTAATATGGAATTTATGCATAGAAACGATTCGGAGCTAGGTGGAATTGCGATGTATATAAAAAAAATGTCAGCTATGAAAGACTCTCCTCGAAAACTTTGAATTATGACAGCTTACATATAAAAATGGTAGATATAAAGGGAAGTAAAAATATTTATGCATTTTATAGATCACCATCGCTAAAAAAAATGATTTTATTACTGAATTTGATGAAAATACTCGCAACGAATTGGATCTGGTTGTACTTTTAGACATAAATATTGATACTCAAGGTTTTAATAACACGATCTTGAAATTTCTTGATGTTATGTCTTCGAAGGGCCTAATGAAAGTTATCAAAAAAAGCACTCGAACTAACATGTTAACTGGTACAGATACGTTAATTGATCCCATATTTGTTTCATTTTCGAGAAACTGCAGCTGTTATAGAAACAAATATATCTGATCATTTTGCAACATTTTACGGTGTGAAACACAATACAGAAAAGGTCAACACATATTGCAAAGCACAATCAAAAATTAATCAAGAAAAAGTCAACCGACTTATGCAACAAACGAACTAGAATGCACTATATAAAATCGAAAACGACGTTAATAAAATATACAACAATTTTCTTTTAAGAATGGAAACTATATAAGCTGATTCGTCTGAAAATTATAGCAAAAAAAACTTCAAATCAAGAGTTAGATAACCCCGAAAATAATTGAGATGTGTAAAAGGAGAGATACAATGTATAGAAGATGGAAGAATAATCTTCGAAATGAAAGTTACAAATCCGAATACAAAAAAATGAGAAATTATGTAAACAAACAAATACAAATGAAAAAATGTTACTTCTATTTACAAAAATGAAATACTGAACGCAAAACATGTTCCGAAAAAAAAATTGTAGACTAATAAATGAAATATTGGGCAGGCATAAAGCGTCTGTGGATGAAATTATACAACACAATCTTTGTAAAACGTCTAAAGTTTCTGACATTATTGAAGAACTTGCTGAGAGTTTCGCAACACAAGCAACGAAGATTGTGCACGTATGCAATGCTAAAACATCAAGACAGCCTTGTCAAGAACGACCTCAATCAATGTATGTAGAAGAAGCTTATGAAATCGAAATTTATAATATACTTCGAAATCTGAATCCAAATAAAAGTCCAGGTGCTGACGGAATAAGGGGATGCGACATTAAACTCAATGCAAATCTGCTAACACCATTGATTCAACAAATTGTAAACAGAAGTTTGACACAAGGGTGTGTACCGAAAATTTTAAAGAAATTCTCAACTATAGGCCAATTTCGATCTTGTCAGCTGTTGAAAAATGTCTTGAAGAAGTTGTTTTAAGACGATTAAACAAGTTTATTAAAAAACACTGCTTGCTGCAATCCAATGAATATGGTTTTCAAAAAGGTAAAAATACGGGAAGACTTCCTGTGGAATTCTGTAATACTATTAACATGAGTCTCAATAAAAACCATCACGTATTGGTTATGTTCGTGGACTTCAGCAAGGCATTTGACACGTTGACTTGAGTCACACTTAACTTTTGGATGTCCCTTACAGAATTGGCATTAGGAGAACTCTATGGAAATGGATGGAGATCTATCTCATTGAAAGAACATTTAGAGTAAAAGTTGGAAGTTCATGGAGCAAAGAAAGAAGTTGCACATATATAAGTTGTGTACCACAAGGGTCAAAACTGGGTCCGGTCCTTTTTATAATTTTTACGGATGCACTCCTATGGATTTTTAATAAAAGCACAGCTTTTGCATAATGCAGACGATATAGCTATTGGTGTTAGACACATGTGTCTTGAAATCGCGATTTCTTAAGATTCCAGTGAACTATTTCACATGGTGTAAACAAAGGCTGCTTAAAATACCGATGATATACAACAACTATGTAAAACAACAACTTAACTATACGATACCATCAATTGTGAACCAATTCCTACAAATCTTAAAAATACTCGTGACTTTAAAAAACGTAAACAAAATAAAAAAATTTCTATTTACATTAAATTTTAAACACCATGCACTGATAAAAGTAAATTAAAAATTTGTTATGTTATTTTTTTAAAACTAAACCACTAATGAATTTTTAAGTTTTTTGTTTCTTTTTTGTTTAATTAATATAAATATGTTTAATATTAAAATCCAATCAATTCAAATACTTTGTAACTTCAACCACCTTCAGATAAGCAAAAGCTTCGTGGGTAACACAACTAATATTGTTAAACTTTTGAAATATGATAAATAAAAATCAAAAAAAAAAAGAACAAACATTTATTTGTAAGATTTTTTCGGAGTAAAGAAAAAGAATCAAGTAAGTATACGTTTTCATCTGGTCTATAAAAATCGATTGCTTTCAATTGCAGTGGTTCTTTTCTGTTTCAATCTTTTGATATTTACCAATTGTTCACTTTTAAGTGCATTCATTATCATTGTTTTAATAAGAAAATGAATAAATTAACGTTTTTAACCTTCTTAATTCAATTCACGTGAGTTTTCTGTCTAAAGTGACATTTTAGAATTAAAATACAAATTTGAAATTTTTGAGCCCGTCATTATTTTGATATTTAAATATTAAGTTAAAAAATTAATTAATGTGGATCTTGTAAGCGTAACATACGTATGCGTAGTATGTTAAACTACTTTTTTCTTTGAAATAATTTATCGATAGCTTTTCTAAGATTTTGTATATATTTTTTATAAAAATTGTATTTGTGACTGAAAATCTACGGTATGGTAAAAAAATTGTAGACAACTGTGCGATAGCTATTGTAGGAGAAAAACCTACCTGTTATTCATATGATATTAGGTGTTTTCGTACATATGTATATAATACTTATTACGTTTATAAAATGCATAACAAATTAAACGTCTCACAGGATACCTTAAAAACGCCAGATTTTTTCGTTTTTTACCCCACATTTCTCTAAATCCTGACATTATACAAAGACGTTAAAATGTTGAGATAAACGTAAACATAATGATTATTTTTACTAAGGTAAATTTAAACTAACTAACAACATTGAAACTCATTCCGAATGTGATGATAATTTTTTCGATAAACCTGAATGGATGAATAATTCTGATGATTCAGTGATAAATCCATATTTTAAATTATCTAGTAGGAGTGAATCAAGTGATTCGAAATTTGAGAATGATGAAGAAATTATTGCTTTGGAAGCTCAATTGGAAGAATTCAGAATTCAGCTTTAGAATAAGGAAAAAACTTCGTGTTAAACTTCGGAATTGTGGGCAGTTATATCAAGCAGTCAAAAGAAAAAACAGTCAGGCCAGATCGTTTGGTTATTATCATAGTAAATGCAATGAGAGAATAGACATTGAACAAATGAAATTGCTTTTCAAGCACTACTGGTCCCTAGAAACCTATGACCAAAGAATTCTGTACATTGGATCTATGATAAACATAGAGGATAAGAAATGTGACACCTTGGTTAAGGCAACTAACCGGAAGCGAAAATGCGAGTCAACGGAAATATTTTCAATGTATGTGAAAAAAATGTTCCAGTTATCAACAAAAAAATGGC
Organism: Eupeodes corollae; assembly: GCF_945859685.1. Taxonomy (NCBI): domain Eukaryota; kingdom Metazoa; phylum Arthropoda; class Insecta; order Diptera; family Syrphidae; genus Eupeodes; species Eupeodes corollae. The sequence goes on from NC_079149.1 coordinate 110,230,993, forward strand.
TGTCCATCATTTCCATTTAAGAATAAGAGAGGAAATCATACTCTAGCTAATAAGTTTGACATATCTGTACAAGAAGAAGTGAGGAATCATATCTTAAGGTTTCCAGCGTATGAAAGCCATTACAGTCGAAGGGACACCTGCAAATAATATTTACCAGCTAGCCATCATCTATGCACCGCCTCTACAACTCAGAGTCCTCAAATCCAATAAGTCTGTCCAAATACTCCCAAATTTTAAAAACCATGGGCCTTAAATTTAAAGCACCGAATCTGAAGAAGAAAAGTGCATGTTAATTGAACAAAAAAAGAACATCTTAATAAAGCTGAAATGGCATATGAAGCGAAACGCAATGATAAAACGGAGGCAATAAATTCTAATTGCATACAAACTTACGCTTTTGACCTATTGACTATAAGCTTTTATAAAAGACAACTCAAAAATCAAATGGGGTGGCGCAACAGTCCGTTGTGAACCAGGGCCTAGTGACTTACAACTCTCAACTATTCCTGTGTGCGAATACTGTTGTCAGGAATGGACCTACAATTTTAGGCCGAATCCGAACGGATAGTTTTGAGAAAGCATTTTTTCATGACAAGAGTTACTCTTGAAGGATTTGTCAATTCCCGCGAAAATTAGTTTTTTATTTAAATTAAGGTGGCACAGGCAGGGATTGAACCCAAGACCCCTTGTATGACAGTCCAACGCACTAATCATCATGCCCCGGGTACTACATAAAGACAACTATGCACCTTTTATTTAACGGTGCACCATTTAGAATCAAATTACGCAAAATCTTTCGTGTGGCATCTTCAAGCTACTGAAAAGTTTACCTGAAGGGACTACATGCATAACATTCTACAGCGATTCATGCTCTGGCCAGAACAAGAATTCATTAGTCGCTGCAATGTTTATTGCATTTTTATCTACCTCGGAAAAAATTGATTACGTCGATCACAAATTCCTGGAACCAGGCCATACGCACATGGAATGCGACTGCGACCATGCCCTAATTGAGCGTATAAAAAAAAAAAACAAATGTCCAAATTGAAACACATAGAGATTTGTATCAGTTCGTCAATACAGTTGGATCCAAGATTAAAACAGTTGAGATGAGGAACGAAGATTTTTATGATTTTTCAAAACTTTCTAAATCTGAATTTTCCTGGAAACGAGTTGATAAAGATGGTAATAGTTTTAATTGGAATAAAGTTCGGTGGCTGCAATGCACAAAACGCAGCAATCAAGTTGAATATAAAAATTCTTTGGATACAAATGAGTCTTTTAGAGTTTTAAAAATAGGAAAGAGAGGAGCTTTTGTAAATGTCCAAATTTCCAACGTAATGCTCTTACCAAGCATTTTGTAAGAAAAAAAATTGATCTTATGAGCTTAAAACAGTTCATAGGTCCTGATTTTCATTTTTTTTATGATAATCTTAAAATAAAATAAAATAACCTGATTTAACGGAACCTGAAAACGCTGATGATGTTTGAACAGCAATGTTGGTCACAAAAATGAAAAAATGTTAAAACAAATTTTTAAAAAATTAAATATAAATATAAGAATTATATATTCTTGTTTTTCAAAATTTAATTTGTTTGTAATTGTTTGTAAGTAATGTTAAAAATTTGTTGCAAGAACAACTATTTCTTTACACGTAAGTAAAAATCTAGGAAAAGTAACTCAAAATTTGGTTCCAATTGGTAAGGAAAAAAACTTAGCTCAACATAGAACATCATATACCACATTTTCACGCAAAGTTTATCGACGTAAGTCGACTTACGAAATTTCAATTGTTCTTTCTTAATATGCCATAATAGCCTGACTCAACTTAAGCTTTTTCCTTTTTTCTCCTAAATATGCCACAAAAGCCTAACTCGACCTTAGATTTTTATATTTTTAAAGTTCAACAAGCCATAATAGCTTAAGTGTTTTTGTTTTAAATTACTCCTTAGTTGTCTTTTATTAAAATAATTTGATCTTAAAAAAGAGGCTGGCATGCAACCCATACTGATAACTGTCGATTTGTCTTGCTTAAAAGTTTATTTATATGTACTCTTATCAATTTTTACCAAATTTGCGTACTATTTTTTGTAGATTTTATTTTTTATGAAAAAACGGATTGTTCGATTTTTATATAAAAATTACTGAATATCGAAAACAATATTTTCTGTGAAATAAAATAAGTTTGAAGCCAATATTTTTAATTTTTGAAAAGCTATTTGAGTCGAAACTAAATTTTTACCATGTTTTAAAAAAAACTGTCAATTCGATTTTTTTCCAAAATATTACCAAATGTTGAAAACAATATTTCTTATAAGATAAAATTAGTTTAAAGCCGATATTTCAAATTTTTGAAAAGATATTTGAGTCGAAAATCATTTTTTACCAACTTTTGTTCATTTTTTTCCGTTTTTAATTTTTTGCAAAAAAAAACTGTCAATTCGATTTTTTCAAAATGTTACTGAATGTTGCGACAATATTTTTTGAAAGATAAAAGTAAATTAAAGCCAATATCTCAAAGTTTTAAAAAGATATTTGAGTCGAAAATCAATTTTTACCAACTTTATTAATTTTTGTTTAGGTTTTTATTTTTTGTAAAAAAAACTGTCAATTCGATTTTTCTCAACATTTTTCAGAATGTTGAAAACAATATTTCTTAAAAGATAAAATAAGATTGAAGCCCAAATTTCAAGTTTTTGAAAAGATATTTGAATCGATATTCAATTTTTACCAATTTTGAGTAATGTTTTTTTTTATAAAAAAAAACTTTCAATTCGATTTTTCTCAAAATTTTATCAGATGTCAAAAACATTATTTTTCGTTGCACAAAATTTATTTGGAGATGAAATCATATTTTAGTCTTAAAATTTTGGAGGTAACAAATTTTTTGTTTCAGTTTTTTTGATTTATAAAAAAAAACCGTTAAATGGAATTTTTCAAAAAAATATACTTGTTTGGTATCTCGTTACAGTATATTATATAAAATTTAATTCAAGTCTCTAGCGTTTTTGGTTCGTAAGATATTTAGGGTTAACCAAAAATTTCACCTTTTTTTCAAACTGCTATGGTAAAAAAGCCACCCACGCAATTTTCTTGAGAGTCCTTTCTGCATCTTTCTGCATTATTATCTGTGCAACAAAATTTATTTGAAATCGATATTTGTCAAACACAATCAAAAGCTTCAAGCTGCTTTCCTCAAAAGTATGAAAAATTGACTTCGTGGTTATGGTTTATGACCACTGAATTATTTATAAAAGCGTTTAAAGGCACGAATAGAACATAGTACCACTTCCGTATGTTCAAATTAAAATAAAATTAAAATTGTTTACTGGGGCGTATACTTATTTTTTTCATATTGAAATCGTTTTTTTTTTTTTTGCTATTCAAATTGGTTCATGAAATTGTATGCTTATACAAATTAAAATAGAGGCATTTGTAATGAAAATACTGTCACAAAAATGTCATATTGTAGTTAATTAAGCTCTTTTAAGCACACACTTAATAAATTAATTTATTTAATAATTTTCCCTAACCACAATTTCTAAGGGATCAAATTATTTCCACTTTCATATTGTTTGATTCTTTACATAATTGTATTAATAAAATTGTATTACTGTGAGATCATATCCAATTAATAACAAAAAATGTGCCCTAATTTGAAAAAAAATTAAATTAATTTGACAGAAAATATGACCACTTTTTGTTCTTTATTTAACTGTCATCGATATTAAACAAATATAATTGTCCTCTATTAGCGATGCGACGCAACGTCCTACTTTTGATGCTGATGATGATTAAGTTTAAATTGAAATCATTCATGAAAAGTGAAAACGATACTTCATCTTCCGAACAAACAATCGTGTCATTTTTAAACAAATAGGTACCTAATTATTATAACAAACAATGATAAATCGTAAATAATTTGAAGGTGTGTAACTTTGATTTAAAAACAGTAACACAAATATTGTGTTTCCTGAGTAAATTTATTAATATAAAACATACATTTTATTTTCTACAATTAGAAAAAAAAATTAAATGTAACTAGAAATATTTAGATTTTTATTAAAATTAGTACATAGAACAGAAAAAATTATACTGCAACAATTTAGTTAGAACAAGATTCTATTACGTAGGTATATTTTACTTGATACTAACTTGTTTGCTCTAGAACATAGTATATTTAATGAATTTGAAATGATGAAGACAGAATAATTTATTTATTTATATTTCAGCGTGTGTCACTATCATTTAAGTGTCGATGAAATTTAAATTAATTGCTTTTGCTGATTTGAACTCGTTTGAATTTGTTTATAAAACTAAAAAACCATTCTACTAATCATTTATTAAAATTTATAAATTTGTTTTTATTTACAATAAATAGTACACTAAGTTTGTTCAAAATCTTGAGTTTACTTAGCATCACACTAAAGTTGTATTCTATTGAATTTCTTTTATTGATTTTAAAATTCTATTGAATTTTTTTTTATTGATTTTCAAAACAAAAGGTTTCACTTTCAATAAGTTTTTATTTGGACAGCTGTCACTTTAGGAGATGTCATCGTTTTATATTTGACAAGTAAAAACTATTGTATTGATAAAAATGGAACTTTATATAGTTTAACATTACCTTGAAATTGCAAATTTTTGATTTCCTCTTCGAGAAGTATCACTGTCAAAAAACTACGAAACTGCGAAGTACAAGTGCAAAATTTGCAAAAATTCATTTAGAAAATTTTGCACTTGTACTTCGCAGTTTCGTCATTTTTTGACAGTGATACTTCTCGTAGAGGAAATCAAAACTGGCCAACAAGTTTTTGTAATTTAACACCTTAAGACTTTTTCTTGTAGTACCCTCGGCGTGATGGTCAACGCTGCCTGTGTCACTTATGGCTGAAATACAAACACGCTTCAGCTTCGGCTTCGCCTGACGTTTACAAGTTCAGCCATAAAGATTCAGTGCATGCTATCACAGTAAAGCTTCGACTCACGTTTCATTTGACAATCGTAAGGAAATAACGTAATGTTACGTAATGTGACTCCAAACGGAAGCTCTCGCTCAAATTTTCTGAACATTGGCTTTGTCTGACAGCTCAACAGCTGTACAAAAGTCAACAAGCAATATACATTTGCTTTTGGAGAGATTCCCATTGGTTATTATACGCTGTGTAAGCTACTTCCACGATGAATTAAATTTGTTTCGTTTTCAAAACTCATTTTTTTTTATTTTGGGAAAAAATAACAGCTGCTAATGACAGAAGTGTCGTTTTAGAAATGTCATATTGAAAGTGTCATTCAAAGCAACCTCGAAGCAGCCATTAAAGTTTTTTTCACTGATAGTACTTCTTCCAAAGAATTGACAAATCTTCCAAGAGAAGTGTTTTTCAAAAAAGAGCTTTGTCAAATTAGCCGCTCGGAATTGGCATAAAACTGTAGGTTCCTTCCATGACTTGCACACAGTAATGGTTGAGAGTTATAAGTTACTAGGTCTCAACGGACTGTCGAGCCATTTAATTTATTATTATTATTAGACTTTTTTCTTCGACGTAAGTGATAATGTCTTTTCCAATACTCTTTACGGTTTAAGACTTTTAACATGGAACTCTATGAAAAGGACATTGTTCGGAAACGTTACAAAAGGCATTCGAACTTCTTATTGGAAAATCCTATATGCAGACTAATTAGGGAATGGGGGTAGATCCCTTTACAGTCTTTACCCGTATAAAACATTTTCTCCGGAAGCAGCAATGACCCTGCATATAAAATTCTATTAATCTACTAAGAAAGTGATAGATAAATAACTTATTATCATTTTTCCTTAGCAAAAAAAAATAAATGTCTTGTTTTATGTTAGGTACTTTTTAATTACCGCCACCGTCATATGACAACGCCCGCAAACCCACATGTTTTCCGCTTATTTTGTAATCAGCATCAACAACAAACAATACGTACTTACTTACCTTAAGCTGTGTCGTAAAGCCGGTCTCGTCTGACTTTAAGTATGAAATGTGTGTCAGCAACAACAACAATACCAACAACTGTCATATTACCATCACGGAAATTATAAACAAAAACAAAACAGACATTGCAAAACAATAAATTGCACACGAGTCTTTAGAGAGCTGGACCTACCTTTGGAAGCGTTCATTAAAACGTAAATCCCATATCCATCGTCTTTTTAAATATCATATACCTCTACTTGCTTAATGACTTCAGGTAAAAACTCAAAATTATAACCCACGTAAAGGTGTAGTCTGGAAGAATTGTCGAAACTAAGGTACAGTTGTTTCATCTTTAACCATATTTTTTTGAAACATCTGGCTGTTATATTGAAAGAGAGTCTTTTACGCTTCATTTGTAATTATAGGTATCTTGAGTCAGGATGCTAGGTATACAGAATTGCTAGACGAAAGGTTAACAATAAGGTACAGTTTATACGTATTTCACGAATCTGGTGGATTACTTTCAAAAAATGTTGTTATATTCTATCTACCTACACACCTAGCTCATCACAGATCAGAAAGGTATAATGTACCAACTTAAATCAAAATATCGATAGGTACATAAAATTTATACTTCAAACATGAAATTTGAAACTTGACTTAAAAATATCGTATAGGTAAAATGAATCAATTTTTTTATCTAGATCTGTCAAAACACAAATTTTCCCTAATTTTGCATTGCATGGGGAAAAATAAATTGATTTATTTTTGATCTAAGATCAAATCTGCAGATCTAGATTTTTCAACAATAAATTTTGTTTAGCTGGAAATTTGACAGCCTCTCCGCACTCGTTAAGACACGTGTAGTTGTACACTAATAAAATAGGAAGAAAAAAAAGGATTCTAATCGTGTTCCATGGGCCACGAAAAAAATCATTTTTTGAAAAAAAAAATTGAATTCACCCATAGAAAACTTAGTAAAATGACATTGCAAAGTATAAGATGACGTCATGGAACGAACGAAACTCAACTTTTTTTTACAAAGATCAATTTTGTCTAAAGGTTAAGTAAAAGAACGCATCGCAGACCGAAATACTTAGATTACTTTACGAATCGGTCAAAACCAGCACTTAAGAGATTTGAAGTATGAGTTCCAAGAAATATTTACAAATTAAAACTGAATCTTTTTGGGTCACAGTTTTAATGTTAATAAATTACCGAGAAATACCTTTTTCGGGTGCGTTCACATTTTGTTGAAAAAGTTATGTGCCAAACATAAAATTATTCTTTTTTCTTTAATTAAGGTCGTGAAAGTGGAGAGAAAAAGCGTATTCACAGCAAAAATACATCGTGTGTGTATTTGTTACAAATTTTTATATAATATACATAGATGAGACAACGATTTGAATACGCTTTTTGACAAATGAAGTGCTGCCAATTTTAATTGGGAAATGTTTTACAATTTTGCGCAAAATAAAAAAATAAAACTCATATTGTTTGATGTTGTGGCCCAGAATTAAGCTTTAGTATAAAGAAAAGTATTTTCCATTATGTTTAAAAAATGATTTCGGGCAAGTTGACGTCTGCGGTGCTGGCTCAAATAAATTTCAGCTGAAATTCTAAGTTTTAGACCACTCTTTGCAACAATTGCGGCCGTATGTCAGCAATAACGCGCAGAATATTCTCTTCCAACGTTTGTTAATCGTCACATCATTATCCGCAATTGATTTCACATAGCCTTACAAATAATAATCAAACGATGTTAAATTGCACAATCTTGGTTGGAGGGCATGCAGAAGGCCCACGATGCAAGATAATGGACTCATCAAAAGTCTCCTTTAATAAATTAATGCGTGCTGCAAACTGCACAGTTTTGTTGATAATAATTTTGCATGATTTACAAACGTTCTTCGAAAGTAAATCTATTTATTATGAAATGGCAAACCAAATTGAGTATAAATTAAGTGACAGCTGTCAAAAAGACCTACCTCAAAAAAAGTATCACCACATTAAAAACCATACGTCTAAAATACACTCGTGATTTCTTTCTTTCATTAATGCAAAATAACCTCATATTTACAGTTAACAAATGCACAAATACATACAAAAAACCAAGAACGTAAATTGAGAAGACTTAAGGCCCAACTATAATAGGCATAAGCAAACATAAGCTTATGTCAAAAACCCAACGAAAATTCACTTAAGTTTGCGAAATTACTGCATAGCCAATGCAATTTTGCTCACGTATCTACATGTCAGATTTTACTTATGCAGCAAGCGACTGGGATCGCTCGTACAACGCAAGTTCGTACGGTATACGGACAAAAATATTTCAAGAATACGGGATTTTCCCACATGGGCTTCGTGCTTTAATAAGTTTTTATAATTACATTCAATTTATTATATTGTTCTGGCTCAAATTTAGATAGATGGCGTGGAGGGTGGTAACTATACAGACAGATAATGCTGTCAGTTCGAGTCCACAGTCTACACAAGTCAACACTCTGTTGTATATGCCCCTAACCCCAACTGAACGACATTTTATGAAGTAATAACAACTTTATCAATAATCCATATTTTAGTTCATGTTGCTTTTGGAAAAAAAATCTTAACTTGCTGTACAGGAACTTGTTGTTCATTAAATTCACAAATAACATAATTTTGCTCTCTTATAAAAAAAAAAACAAATGCCGCCTACTTCCCCGCCCACTTTTATGTTTTGAAGTTTATTCAGAATCGAAGCTTAAAAAGTGTCTGTTTACATAAACAATAAAATAATGATATCCATACGTTCATACAATTAAAAAATTACACAAAAGTCCTTGGCTCGAAAACTTTTTAAAAAAATGTTAAATAAATAAAGTGCATCGAACTGGTGCATTAACCCCGGTTGAATGCGTAAGACATCGTCGTACTTATTTCACTTTCATCCACTGTCCAGCATCTTTATCGGTTATTTTAAATCAACAATACTAAAATAGCCGTAGTTAGTTACCTTGTCAATGCCTTAAATAGCAATACCGAGATGAATCTTCAATTTTTGTTCACATATTCCCAACCCGTACCTAACCTACCTACATATGTGTCTTTTAATAAAACTGGAGAGATGAAGGAGCTCCTTGAAGCAAAACAATATCCACAGTAAAATATGTATGGTTCTTAAAAGGAGTCTCCCAGACAAGACTGCATAAAATAACAAACAACCAGTTGAAACCGGTAAAGTCAAGGTGAATTTCTACGTTGCTTTATGTATTTTCTGTCTGCGTTTTATTCCTTGTTGTAGAAGCGTCATTCAATATTTGCACATTAACTGAATCCAATTTTAACCCATGGTTGGACTTTAATTCACCTATCGTTATCAGCGAGATAAATCAACGATTGTGCAACTGGTCCTTAAAATGTCAAAACAGCTGTTCTAAGTCAGCCACAATGAACACGCCTGAGCAAGTGACATTTTATCCAAAGAAATGCAAGCAACTTCTTAGACCTGTTTATTTGCTTGTTAAAATTTCCAACTTGACAAATATCTTAAGTTTTTTCAAAGTGGCTTTTAGAAGTTAAAAATTGGCCAGTTTATATTTCCCTTTAGAAATATAAACTTTTATTTAGGCATTTACAAATATCAAAGTTAATGCCAATCTGACAGATTCAAAATACTGCACTGGTGAATTTCTATTTTGCATCTTTCGTTTACCACAAAAAGCTTGCGTTGTTGTTGTCGCGGTGTCGGTCAATTTATGCTGGTATCTACATATAACTTAACAAAATCGCGTGCTACGAGATGACACGCAATAAGGTACAGGTGAATAGCATGCTGCTGGATTATAATAATGATGTGGGCAGCAGCAGCAGCAGTTTTGTTAAAAATAACCCGGCAACAGTTTTTGTATCTTTTAGAAAGGGCAATGGGCGACCAAGTGTCAATGACATTGTCAAGGAAAAGGGGCTCGGAGTCTGCACTGTTTCGCAGTCAGTTCCAATTTCAATACACTTTTTTTTATGTTTTCTCATAATGTGTGGATGCTTGAAAAGGGCGTGTATAAGCGTTTTTATTGTTGTTGGTATCCAAATGAAATGATACATTGAACTAAGTTTGTTGATTGCAGGCAATAATCTTCATATAAATTTGGAATTTAATTCATCAACTACGATTATTCGGAGAATAATTATATATGTATATAGACATCTTAATTACTCCATTTTATGGCATTGAACTTTTTAAATACTTGACATGCAGACATGATTTTTGATCTGATCAACAGAATTGTTCTAAGATATTAAGATGGGCACCTCTAAAATTTTAACAGTTTATGACAAATACATAAATAAACATGCCACTATTTTAGTTATGCCTGTTATCTAATATCAATGGACGCGTTTAAATTTCTATCCAAATTTATTTGTATCAGAATGTTGTGTCTTAACATCATAATTAATATCAATGGACACGTTTAAGTTTCTAACCGAATTTATTTATACCTGAATGTTGTGTCCTAACATAATAGGAAACCTTGTGAAAAATTCTCTAATCTCAATGAATTTATTAATTTCAGTTCTAAGTTCTGTCAAAGTTTTTATTGAATAATAATTCAACGAGTAGCATTGCGACAGATGAAAACAAATATTACGATCATTTTGTATTTTTTTGTGAAAATAAAAATCAGATTTCATTGTGATTCGTTTAAATATTATTGTCAATAAACCTACATTTTTATGCATATGTATGTGAAGATTTTAAACAATATAGTACTATTTTTCTTCATAATTGTTGTTTTATCTATATGATTAAATGTGGACACACTTTTATTTTGCAATGTCTAATTAAAAAATGTAGTACACACCTAGTTCGCAATTAAGTCGATTGTTTCATTTTCCATGTTTTTCCATTTAGTGTTGTATATCTTTTGAAAATACAAAAATAATAATAATAATAATTGCATTATTTTAATCGCTGAGCAGAACATGTACAAAAATAAAACTTTTATGGAGGCAAATACGGCCAAGCCTCCATTATTTTAATGTACATACGTCAGCAACATGCAGGAACAGACATTTTCTGAAGTATTGAGCTCATGAACTTATACATACGAGTATCATATGAGTACATCAGTATATGAGATAATAAATGAATAAAATACTCATATTCGTAAGCAGAGCCAAAAAAAGTTTTAAAAAAATCTCAGTGATTGACGTTACTTTTGAGGTAGACATTTATGTAGATACAAAATTAATTCTATATTTTATGTTCTACAAAAATCTTCTAATAAATCTCATTTTTACCAGAAAGTTGTGCTGGATTAGTTTACGTCATTGTAAAGATTATCAGTTCATCCAAAATCCACTTCATAAACAGAGGGACAACAAATTAGAATGAAACGTCAGACTACCATAGCATACGTCAAGAAATTACGTGCAGCAAATAGTGATGCGAACAGATTGATTAATTTTGTGTAGGAAATGTTCATATGTCATACTCGTACATATGTCACTATTTTTGTTGTTCAACAAAATTAAAAAAAAGAAAATTTCTTATCAATTTGCTTTTTATTGATTGCAATGAAAACAGGTTCCTTTTTGTACTTTAGAACAAAGATCGACAATGCAAACAAACATATTTTTAGTTATTAAAACTAGAAAACAATTTGCAGCGAAATTCAATCTACATCTAAGAATATCTGTCAAACTACTTTCTATTGTTGTTATTCTATGTTAAACTATTAGGACGGGTTTCATAATGCACTCTTTTCAGCGTTTTTTTCTTTTATTTTTCTTAGCCATCAATTTATAATAAGATAAAATGATATACTTACGTCAAAAAAAGAACAGAATCATGAACCAAACAAGTTCAAAGTTGTCAAAGAAAAGTGACATTATTGGTAAACAGAAGGTTGAGTGGCAAAAAACTTTTCTGACATTATTCCAAAGAAGTTAAACGTTTTTAATCCAACGAAAGTGTCAATAATTAATAATACAAAACGCCGCTGGTTTGAAGGATCGAAACATCCAAAAAACTAGTCCTTTTTCGGTTTTCTGTCAACTTGACACATGGTCTTAAATCCGCCTAAATCTGAGTATAAGGAATTCTATCAAATTAAACTCATTGGGGCATATTCATAGATTGCTAAGTTGTTATTAAGCAAGTCCAGATAAATTGTAACCTAAGTTTAAAGCTAATCCTGTGGTTTAACTATAAACATAGGGAATGCTGTGTTTAAGTAGTTATTATCACAGCCAAATGTCACATTTGGTTTTTTCTTGTGAATTGATCATTTCTAATAAATTGCACGTAAACTTGCTGGAGTAACTCTTCTTTTTGGCAATTTCACGTTTATTATACGTTTTAAGTTTTTTTTTGTATTTTCTATTAAATAGTTTTGTTTTAGTTACTCTTTTCGACATCTAATTCGAGGAATGACAGCACAAAATAACGAGTTTGAAAATATAACAGTATTTTTTTTGCTTTGACCTGTCATTTGAAGTACAATCGTAGTAGCATACAACCTTAAACTGGGGTTCAACTAAACATATCAGGAAAATCGAGTATGAATAAGAGCTATGTTTATTTAATCAACAAGCCTTAAACTAAAGATAAAGAAATCACGACTTTAATAATTCTCTATGAATACGCCCCATTTAATTTAATACGGGTTAAGAAAGATTTAAACTTAAATAATACTGCTGTCATTGTTCATAATGGATTATTTTGAGGCGACCTCCTTTGACGTATTTTTTATTTATCTCATACCCAATTGATAGTTAAACAAATGTTGAGTTTAAAAGGCAGAAACTTCGTATTTTTTCTTAGTGATTAGAAGTGAGTATTATAGCCCTATTAGTAAGAGCATCCATCCGTCGAGTATTTAAATCGCTTCCAGATTGTCCAAGGAGGACCAATTGACATTCATCAAGCACATCAATTCCAATACAAAAAATCGACCGCTGCCATTAACCGAAACCAAATCGTTGTCCAATTCAATCGGCTTTAAGACCAAACTGCGAATTGGCAACAAAACGGTTCGGGATATAGTTTCTAACTAGACCTTGTAAGCTAATAATCTGAGATCTTTGTAAAGAATTGTCTTCAGACTTGTGCGAGAAGATTTGAGGTGTTAAGTCTCACACTCTTTGCTACACACATCCTCGTTTGTACGTACCCTAAGACGAACTTAAGAAACAGGACTTTTTAACTCCATTCTACGTCGGTTTACCTTTGTGGATCTGACAGTCTCCGCCAGCTTAGCACTGCCTGCTTACCTTGATATCAGGTAAGGTAGTTTATAATTTTAAAAATACCATTGCTTACTCTAAAATATTACAAATCATAAACACCATTAATCACACCAACATTTAACAAAGTTCGAATTACGGTATCTTAATAGACCAAACTTAAAAGTAACAGAAAAAATCATTCATGACAAAGAGTATTTAAAAATCAATAAGCTGACGACCAAAAACAACTACAGCAAGCTTTTGCATTACGAAAGAAGCACCCTGTAAGGAAAATAAACCACCGTGCACACTACCTTACCTGTAAATCATGTAAGCCGTCGGAGGTAAAATGGCTGTGGTAAACTAAACTGTCCAGAGAGGGAAGTGTTATCCTTATCCCTAACAATCTCAATATTTTATAACGACTTTCTGTCAAGTTTTAGAAAGGGAAACAGCTGTTAGTGTCAAAATAAACTGTGAGTTTAACAGAAACCCTTCCGGCATATTCAAGTCCAAAATCACTCTTCGAAAAAAGTTCACTATGTCATTATTTCAAGTAAAACCCATTGTCAGTACCTCTCCAACTGTGTTGTCATGTTCAAAAACCCACATATGTCAAATATTCACCATTTCCCAGAGCCATCTAGAGTCAATCCCTTAAAACATTCAATTACACAAGTAAACAAAACCCAAATGACATAAATCTCACCTCGATTTTGACATTTCTCCAAACAAAATTGTACTAGATTCTTACATGATTTCACAACTGTGACAAATTTCTTGAGAGTGGCTGCATTATTATTTTGTAAAAATATAAAATATATAAAAGCAGAATAATTTGTTTTTATACTCATTTCGTTCTCTAACAAAACAAATTTATTTAAATTAGGACCTAGCCTTTTTTGTAGTAGTTTTAAATTACGTACAAATTGTGATATTAATTATAATTATTCTATTTATTAAGTGTAAACTTCTAAATTTAACAACAAAAACAAAAGTAAAAATGTCTTCGCCATGGGGAAAAGTTGAAAACGTGCAAAGCATGAATTTCGCTGAAATCATGTCCGAGGAATACGCCCGAGAGATGCAAAATAAGGAAATCAAGAGGAATGAACAATTGCTTCTTGACCGTCTGAAGAATGCAACGAAAATCAAAGAAAAAGAAATACCCATATCGACGGTCGATGGCAAGAAGCCAGAACTTGACTCGCTGTGGGAGTATGACGATGATAAAGCATCTGGAAGCTCATCGGGTGGTTCCTATGCAGAGGCTGTCAAGATTCCTATTGAAATTAAAAAGCAAATCATTGCGAAAGACGACGACGAATGGGAGGACTGTTCCGAGCTATTGGCTAAGCCCGAGGAACTCCCAGCAGCAGAGGCAGATGGTACGATACCAGAGTTCATTCTCGATGTACTTCGTCAGGATGCTGGGGAAATGGGCTGTGACTCAGACGCTTTGATTGCTCAAATGATGCAATCCCAATTCGATCACGAGTACAACGCAGAAGTCAAGCGCATCGAGAAGAAACGCAACCAAGGCTCTAAGGTGTCCATTTCGCTGGATAACTTTATGCGCGATGGTGATATGGAATTCATGACTGAAGAAGAACACATTGAAGCGAAGGAACAACGCGACTGGGACCGCTTCGAGACCAACGAGAAGCTATTCGATACCATTCCCAAGTGCGGCTTTAAAATCGACAAGGACGGCGAGATGATAACCAAACACGATGACAATATCTGCGGGGTTCGTAATGCCTGCAGAGTCATGTCCTTCCCACCGGAATTCCCGACTGGCGATGCTGCGGGATTCGATATGAAGCTATCCAATCAGGTATTCAATCAACTGAGGACCTACTCCAGTAAGAAGCAGAAGAAGTCGAAGATGCAGGACCGAAAGGAGAATGTGGCCACAGCTGAGATGGGAGTTGATGCACCCACCCGGTTGTTGCTCTACAAATTGATAAACAACCAAATCCTCGAACAGGTGAATGGAATCATTTCGACTGGCAAGGAGGCGGTCATTCTGCACGGATCTCCCGATCCCAATTACGTGGGCGATTTGTTGCTTCCCAAAGAATGCGCCATCAAGATCTTCAAGACCACACTGAATGAGTTCAAACAGAGGGATCGCTACATCAAGGACGACTATCGCTTCAAGGACCGCTTTAGCAAACAGAACAACCGCGTGATCATAAATATGTGGGCAGAGAAGGAGATGCACAACATGATGAGAATGCGTGATGCCGGAATTAATTGTCCCGACGTTGTGGTCCTCAAGAAGCATGTTCTCGTCATGTCATTTATCGGAGACAACCATAATGCAGCTCCCAAGCTAAAGGACGCTCGTCTCACCGATGCCGAATTGAGTCTTGCCTATGAGGAGGTCATCGACATGATGCACAAAATGCACAACGTCGCGAAGTTGGTTCACGCAGATTTGTCCGAGTACAACATCCTGTGGCACGATGACAAATGTTGGTTCATAGATGTGGCTCAGTCGGTGGAGCCAGAACATCCTAGCGCACTGGAGTTCCTCATGCGTGATTGCAACAATATTGTTTCTGTAAGTTGTTTAAGATTTTCTTGGCTAAATCTAAGACTAAGTCTTCTTTTTCTGTATTTTAGTTCTTTAAAAAACGCGGACTGCCAAATGTTTACACAAAAGAAAAACTCTTCGAGCACATTACCTCATTGGATGTTGAAAAACACAATGCTGCCACTTTGGAACGGATTCACACTCGTGGGGCATCTATCAAAGAGGCGACAGCCCCAAATCAAGATGAAGTTCCAGACGAATTTAAACCACTATCATATCCTTTTGAGACAGCCTGGGAGAAATCGCAAGAAGACAGGCGTCTGGCCAAAGAAGTAGCCGTTTCCAATATCGAACTCACTGATGCACTAAAAGTCCTTAGTGTGAAGGATGGTGGAGAATAGATTGGTTAGGGATTTTTTATTTTTTGGTAATCGATTGAATTCAAATTTAGTTAGACAAAAATTACAAAAAGATATTCAAAATTTAACAACAACAAAAAACAAAACAAGTAAAATTTAATTTCGAAGTTTTGAAAGAAAAGATTTTAGTAAAATTTGTGTTTAGGGGAAGTCACAAAATTAATTTGAATTTAAAGTCACAACAACCGAAGATATAACCCAATCGACTAAAGTGGACTTAATAAAACGTTAATTGTAATTGTATTATAATTAAGAAACACATTATTGGAAAATGAAATTTGATTTAATTTGAATAAATATTTTACTTTGACGCGATGGACCTAGTCCTCAACCAACAAGTCAAGTAGTCTTAGACTGTATCAACAAGTTGGTTGAGGTCGGATTTCTATTTGTGGGCGCCATCTAACATTGGATCTTTTCTTTCTAAAATGTGTTGGAAAATTCAATTGAATTTAAAAAGTCGCATAAACGGAAAGGTAAGGTTTCCTAGATAGTCCCATAGAGAAATATATCTATAAGTATATTTCTCTATGGATAGTCCGAAGAAGAAATATGAGCTTAAGGTAGGCCAAGTTTAACCCGTCTAGAGTACATATTTATGGATGTAAACGTAAACTTAAATATCAAATATTTATTTATGTAAGAGATAACTAATATTTCTTTACAATACAAATCATGATGAACGTGTAGCTTGCCTGAGGAGTGTTTTCTAGACAATAATTTTGTTGGTACTTTTTGTACCTTTTTGTAAGTTCTGAATTTGAAATTCATGACACTTGAAAAAACTAACTACAAAGCTGTCTTGGTCCAAATTTACGTTCAAAGAATGAAGTTGACTGCGAATGAAGTCCCTCATGTTGCCTGAGACTGTTCAACTTCTCTTTAGTGCCAAAATATGATTTTTTTATTCAAATATAAGCAATGGAAAATTGACTGGAAAGTAAGTCAAAAACAACTTCCCTAACTATTAAGTCAAGTCTAGTAATGTTGTCTATAAAAGAGTTCCTTGTCAATTTGGAAAAGAAATAAGTATTATTTCTTAACAATACAAAATACAAATCGTAATGGACTTGTAACTTGCCTGGGGAGTGTTTTGTAGACAATAAATTGTTTGGTACTTTTTGTAGTATTAACTTAAAGCAGAGGTTTGTGCAATGTGCAGTGAAGTTCTGGATTTGAAATTCATGACACTTGACAAACTAACTAGGTGCCTTGGTCCAAATTTACGTTCAAAGAATGAAGTTCCTTATGTCGCTTGAACCTGCTCATTCTAAGGCTAAGTATACACGATTGGAATATCTTCCAGTATTGACCGAACTATCAAAAGTTTTTAACAGCATCCAATTAGCTGTCAAGTAAAAATGTTTGTATTAAGTAAAAATTGTCAGTTTATACGGTTGGTTGATTTTATCCAAATATGATAAAGTTTATTCATGCGTCCAATTCTTTTCAAACTTTTTTTTGTGTAACTTTGCTTAGGTTCAGACTACATAAAGGACTTCGTTTAAAGTCAACTGCATTCTTTGAACGTACATTTTGACCAATGCAACTAGTTAGTATTGGAAGTGTCTTACATTTCAAATTTGTAACTTTACTTCACTAATCTCTACCTTCAATTCATCGTAGAAAAACTATCAAAAACATTATTGTCTACAAAACAATCCTCAGGTAAGCTACAAGTCCATAAGGATTTGTACTTTGTATTGTAAAGAAATATTACTTATTTCTTTTCCAATTTGACAATTAACTCTTTCACACAAAACATTATTACTTAATGGATAATAAAGTTGAGCTTTTAGTTGATTGAAAAAACATAAGTAGACTTGACTTGATAGTTAGATTGATTTTTCTTGACTAATTTTCCAGGCAACTTTCTAACAAAGTTGTCTTAATTGGAAGGCAATTTTTTTGGCACTTGGCCAATCGGATGATAGAAACTTTCCTTACTTTCAAGTCCCCTACGTCACCTGAACCTTTATTTCTTTCGATTTTCGTAGTATTAAAAATGGTTGCGTTCAATCTCTAGGGTAGGGTATCTTGGATAGGTGGATTTTTAGATACCTTGTTGAACGAGTTGGATAGCTGTCAAAAATAAAAAATACTTTCAACTGGAGGTAAGACCTAGCCAATTGGTCATCTACAAAACGAAATAAAAAAAGATTAATTTTGAAGTTTAAAAAAATATATCATATTTACCTTCTAAAATTCAGAGGCAAATAGCTGCTTCAACTTTAACTAACAATTTGTATCTTTTTCTTTACCAACAAATACAAAATGTATATACCCCAATGTATATACCCCATACATTCTTTTTTGACATCTCAGCTGTTTTTTTTACAAGTAAAACACTAACAATAAGGTATCTGGATGCCCTATCTGTCTAAGATTGAACGCAGTCAATGTGTCAAAATCTTGTAAAATGTTTTTTTTTTTTTTTTTTTTTTTTATAATAAACACACACTCAAGGGGGTATTACTACCCTTATTATGCAGATGCACAGTGTGAGCACTAGGAAGAGGAGAGAGGGTTTAAAAGGAGATGTCGGTGCACATTGGTTTTGAATTCCTGAATATTGCAATGACTAGGAAAGACAGAGTGTGGTAAGGCATTCCACATTCGCGTAGTACGGCTAAAGAACGAATCTCTGTATTTGACAGTACGACCGAAGTTGGGCTCGAGGGTATACTGATGAGCATTCCTAGAAGCGCGAGTATTACGGTTGAACTGTTTAAGGGGAGGAATGCAACTGGCTATTTCACTAGAGCATAAGCCGTTAAAATAACGGTAAAAAAGGGTCAGACAAGAGACCTTACGACGATGTTCAAGCGAAGTAAATGAACTTATGATGATATTATCACCTATCAATTTAAATGCTCTACGTTCAATACTATCCAAGAGGCTTAAGTAAGTTGCAGGAGCACCAGCCCAGAGATGGGAGTTATACTCAAGCTTTGGACGTATGTAAGTCTTGTAGATAACAGCCAGATCAGAAGGGGTGAAATATTTCTTGCATCGCCTAAGAAAACCCAAACACCTTGCGGCATTTTTGGCGACATCGCGTATGTGATCATTCCATAAGAGGTGGTTGGTGACACACATACCGAGAATATCGAGGTGTTCAGTCTCATTGATGCAAGTGCCATCCATGGATAATGGCAATGGGGGTATATCTCGCTTTAACGATACAAGACAGCATTGGGTTTTCGAAGCATTAAATTCCACGCGGTTTTTTAATCCCCATTGAACAATGCTGTTTAGATCGGAATTTAATGAGCTTATCATATTTTGTCGTTGCAGTTCCACATCCGAAGAAGAGGGATGTGAGTCTGAAATCGAATATGAAAAGCTAAGAGTACTATCGTCAGCGAAACAATGTATTGGATTAGATGTTACAGACAGAAGATCATTAATAAAAATGAGAAAGAGTGTTGGAGATAAAACAGAGCCCTGGGGCACACCAGCATTTATTTTATGGTTTTCAGACTTGAATCCATCCAATACTACTTGTATTGAACGATCCGAAAGGTAATTACTAATCCAATGAAGCAGGGATTCATGAAAACCGAATGCACGCATTTTCGATAAGAGAGCCTGATGCCAAACCCTATCAAATGCTTTTGAAATATCAAGTGCAATAATCTTACTTTCTCCAAAACGATGTAAAGATTTGCTCCACTGTTCGGTGAGATGAACCATGAGATCACCAGTGGACCTATTGCTACGAAAGCCGTATTGCCGGTCATTAAGAAGCTTTCGATCTTCAAGATATTTCTTGAGCTGATAATTAATCAGCGTTTCCATGACCTTGGAAAGAAGGGACGTAAGTGCAATCGGTCGGTAGTTAGATGGTGAGGAAGATTCGCCTTTTTTGGGAATTTTGTTCTGCCACTTTTGTTGTGTGGTGTTTACATGGTTGATAGAAAATTTGAGAAAAATCTGCCAATACTGGAGAATCTTCCAGTCGTGTATACTTAGCTATAATAAAGTTGCCTAAATTGGGCATGTTATGAAAAGCTGTTGAATTCTTCGAAAAAGTTCGTAACTTTTGCTGTTTAATGAGGACACTTTAATTTTTTCGATTTGCTGCTGAATTTTTTTTGTCTCAGTAAATTTGAACTGGTTCAATAGAACGCCTAAAGCTGACCACGTACTGTTTGACGTATCAGAAGTTGCAGGCAGTGACGCATTCTGCCCGTCCCACCGGACTGCGTTTAGTTTGAAAAGGCCTTAAGTCAAATTAATGAGTAAATTCCATTTGTATGTTCGGATTTCTTTAAAAGGTTGTTGTTTTTTTTTGACAATGCATAAGTTGTCAAATTTCCCTCACAACGTGTAATTGGGCAGGTTCTGCCGAAAAATCCAAATCTGCAAATTTGATCTAAAATCAAAAATCAATCAATTTATTTTGCCCCATGGAATTCAGAACCAGGGAAAATTTGTGTATTTGACAGATCAAGACAAATTAAAGAGACTTCGTGAATTAAGAACTAAAAGTTCTTGAAATTAATAAAACACAAAGGCTTCGTTTACAAGCCTTCTATGCTGACTAGTCATCTTTTTTGTATTTGTGTTCTTTTTTTTAAAAACAATTATTTTCACTTATTCTAAAGTTATTAAAAAATTTAAAAGGATTTGTTATATTTTTATCAATTAACTAATTCCCTTGGTGGTGGTGAAAAGGGAACTTTTCCCAGCTCAAAAGAATCCGCTTTGAAAGCTTCAATTTCTTCTGGGGTAAGATTTTCCATTTTGCTGTATGTTTTATCACCAGCCATTGCAGGTTGTATTTGGTATTGTTGTTGTTGTTGGGGATAACCGGCTGCAGCTTGGGCGAAGATGTTTGCTTGTTGTTGTGGTTGTTGGGCTGCAAATGGACTGGCGGCTGCTGCTGTGCCAAAAAGACCAGTTGGTTGTTGTTGCTGTTGTTGGGTAAACTGTTGTTGTTGTTGCTGCTGCTGTTGCATCTGCGAGTTGAACATGTTGTTCTGCTGTTGTTGCTGCTGCTGCTGTTGTTGTTGTGTTTGTCCAAAAAATGCGCCTTGCTGTTGTGGTTGTGCAGCACCAAACGGTGTCTGCTGTGTCATTTGAGCTCCAAAAGCTGGCGGCGGTTGTAATTGTTGTTGTTGTTGTTGGCTTGCTTGGGAAAACAACCCAAATCCAGTGGACTGCTGTTGCTGGGGCTGTGCAGCTTGGGAAAATATATTGCCCCCACCAATAGTTTGTTGTTGTGGTTGAGTCTGTTGGGCTGCTTGTGCAAAAATTCCCCCAGCATTAGACTGTTGGCCAAAAACTGATGTGTTTGCCGTCGCCCCGAATGGCTGGGCCTGTGTCATTTGTGTTTGTGGTTGTTGTTGCTGTTGCGCAAATATGGAGCCTCCACCAACACCAGTTTGCTGAGAGGCTTGAGCAAATATATTACTTCCAAAGGCGTTTGTTTGCTGAGGTTGTGCCTGTGCTGAGCTGAACAATCCTGTCCCCTGCTGCTGTTGTTGTTGTTGTTGTCCACCAAAACCACCGAAAGAACTCTGTCCGAGTAAGGGTTTCTGAGCCCCACCAAAAATACCACCACCTGAGTTAGCATTGTTACTGGCGCCAAAGGAAGCTCCCCCGCCAAAGACATTGTTCTGGTTGCCAGCAGCCGGTGCACTTCCAAACAAATTAGTATTACTGCTCGATTGTGAGTTGTTGGCAGCTGAAGCAAACGGATTGGCACTGATTGCCTGATTGTTACCTTTTGGCGGCTCACTAGAGTTATAAAGATTCACAACCACGTCCATTACTTCTTTATTGAGTGTCAGAAGCATTTTCATTTTATTTTTGGCTTCCAGCACCTCTTTACTGAATTGTTGATTAAAAGCTTCAAAGAAATTTTGCTTTTTGGAAGCATAACATAGCATTCGTATTTCTTCGAATGATTGGTCTTCTATGAAATTAGGTATGGAAGGTTTTTCCTTGAATGGCCCGAAGCAGGAGAGAGGCCATTGGTTGCCATTTACAGCAGATTCCACATCTGATTTGAGAAGTTGCCTTTTATGTAGATAAACAAGATTATTTATTGTTATTGTAAACAAATGGCAAGAATTTTGGAAACTTACTTTACGTCTAAATGTTCGTTTACACATTTTGTACCAAATCGACAATTGCCGTTCATGAAAAATTTACACAAAACCATTTTAAATTAAATAAAAGAAATATCTTAATTCGACCAACTATCCAACAAATTTTCAGGAACTCAAGAACAAGATATGTTTGAAAAACAAAAACAAATTAGAAATGTCATTTTCAAAGTTCTGCTTGATTTTTGTGTCATCTGGATGTAGTAGAGTAGTGTATGACTTTCGACAGCATTCAGTAATATATTTTCAGAGAAGTGCGTTCAACACGAATTTAAAGATTCAGTTGAAAGAATATTATTGGCATTAAGATTCTTCTGATCTTCATAAAATGGTAGTTCTTCTTATATTCTATGTTTTTTCAACTGATCCTAATCAAAATTTTGTTATGGATTTAAAAAATGTTTACTGAAATAGTAAATTTATATTTTTCTTTTGG
Source organism: Eupeodes corollae (assembly GCF_945859685.1). Lineage (NCBI taxonomy): Eukaryota > Metazoa > Arthropoda > Insecta > Diptera > Syrphidae > Eupeodes > Eupeodes corollae. Next base: position 110,253,655 of record NC_079149.1, read on the forward strand.
AATACTTCAAATTAAAAAGCAACATTTTTGGTACATTTTTTCCTATTTTAAGAAGAGAAAAATGCAATACGAGATACGACGAAAAACGAACTATGTTTTTAATACATTTTCCAACTGATTTTTGTGTAATAATTTTATTGATAACGGTGGACGTACAATTATTTTGATAAAATTAATGATTTGGGAATCAATTTTCACTTTTCTCCTATAAGATAAATACATTGAACGAAATTAAAACCTATCTCCAATTGAATGTTCTCGACATAAATACCAGAGTGCCATAACTCCATGTGTCGGTATTAATAATTTCGCAATCAATGGAACTTTGTAAATAGTGCGTTCAGCACACTAAACGGAAAATTATTTTTTTGGTAAATATTACACAAAGGATATACCATTTGATTTTTTAAAAAAGAGATAGAAATCCCATATCATACGAAGATGAATATAATTTGTGAATCATTCTACTTTCTATATACAAAAATAATCTATCAATGGAATGTTGAAAATAGTGCATTCAGCACATAATATTGTATCGAGCAATTTTGTGCGGCGTTTTTTTACTCTGAGGAAGCGAATATATTCAAAACACTATGATACATGATTATGAACATGCTTGAAAACCGAACTATCATTTAAAATTTTCTGACAAGCTTAAAATGCAATATTTTTGTTTACTTCCGGTAGACTTGAATGTCTTCGAGATTCGTTTTAAATTGTTGGTTTAAATCAAAGCGACGTTAAGTGGAGTTGGCTGTGTTCAGCAATCAATTAACTCAATTTGCTTTACTACTTCAACAAATTGATCAAGTTCTTAGATAGTTCTGAAGTAAAAATCTTGTGCTCCGATGTTTGGGAAAAAAATCCAAAAGCCAAAGTTATAGTTCTTTTAAACAGGCAAGAAAAGTTTTCTGCACTGGAAATCAAAATCACATAAAAACGATAGTGAACAAAATTTAGAGTAGATCTAGATCACTCTGAAAAGTGTACTTCAGTGAATACATATGTTTAAAAGAGTCTATTCTTCAAGATTACCACTCCGATGACATAAAGGTTTGTAAATGTCACATGAACCTGCTAAACTCATGAAAGCACATACAATGACTATAAGAAACTAAATATATAAAAATTCAATCAACCAAGAATGAAAATAAAAAAAAAAGAAACATGCTTAGGACCAAACAAGCTTAAGAAAGGATTCAATTTGTTAAAAGCATTCTATTTATAACGTTTTTGTAAATAACCAGTGAACACAATAAAGTAGATCTCTTTTATTTTTTTTTCTATTTTGCTTGATTTAATAATCAATCTTTCCACCTTAACATCGTTGATTGAATTTGAAAATTTTTAAAACTCTTCTCTTTCTGCAACAGTTTTTAGAAGTACCGACTTACAGTGGTCGATAAGGTTTTTTTCAAATGGGTTTTGATGGCCGTAATTCAAATCCGAAAAACTCATTTATAAGGCTTAAAATAGTCGAAATATTATATATATCTCTTTTTCACTGAAATTCCTGATGGTTTTCCAAATTTCCAATCCCTTTCTTCATTATTTAGTCCTATTTACAGTATTTTATGAAGTTTTCGAAAAATCTACACTTGTTTGTAGATTTTTCTTGTCTTACAAAAATTTAGAAGAAACGCAATCATTACAATCATTTATGCTAAAAAGGTTTTCAACAGAAAAAGGCAAAACGGTTTAAAAGTAAGCTTAATTCTTTTAATGAATCTGCTGTCTAACCAATTCTATAATACCAAGTTTTTGAAATATATTATTATTGGGCAGATAGAAGATCGGATTTTCAATCACTTTTTATCAAACTAAAGTTTTGATTCGATAAATAGTTTTTTTTTTTAGTTTTTTTTGTAAAGCAAACCTTTTTCATTTAAGGTAAAATTAAATCTGAAGTAAATTGGTGTCTAAAATTAATTTTATCCTAGATACATTGTTATATCTATATCTATATATATATAAAAGAAGTAGCTTTGAAAATATTCTAGCAGTCTTATTATTTCACCAAAGTGTCATCACTGCAAAACTACTAGAATTTATTTCTCTTTTATTCTCTTAAATTATAAACACAACTCTTATCGTACTTTTGATCTCTTAATTTTCTCATTTTATATTCCCCTCTTTAGGTACATACAAATATTTTTCCATTGGAAAAGTTTAACAATTTTTCTTATAATTTTTTTTTTCCCTATTTCAACGCAACTCAACTTTTAGTTAATAAAAACAATCAAAAATCTATCAGGAGCTTTTTCTAATTCGAAACAAAACTTCACCAGACAATGGATATTTCACAAGATATTCCCATCAATTGCTTAATAAAGTTTTTAAATTATTTCAAGTACCTACTTCACATGGAGAAATCTAATTTGCCGTATAATGCTATTTCAAGATAAACAACACGTTAAAAAGAGATAGCCTGATCAAAATAATTTTCTATTTACTTAACAATTCCATGGAGGAGAATGAAGAAAAAAAAATTGGAAATATAAAGAGACCACAATTGAGAACAAATATATACAAAGAGAACATGTATAAAATATATCAAATTTGAAAGAGAAACCAAAACGGGTGATTCAAAACAAAATCATTTCTTTTCAATATCATATCAAACTCAATGAAATTAGCAACATTTAACCAAATAATTCAAAAAATTGAATTTTTTAATTAAATCTAACAAATCTCCTTACCTAAATCTATCATGTCGAAGTATAAATTAAATATTTCACAAACAAACGGATATTCAACAATTTGTCTCACCCTCTACAAGGGGCAACCATTTTGCCGGGCTCTCACCATTTATTTGGAAGGAACATTTTCTCAGTTACTGAGTAAATCGCGATGAGTGTGCATCGTCAGTGTTACGCGTTTTCTTACGGTAACCGTTGTATATAACAAAAAAAATTAATAAAAATAATTATATACATACATTGAGATATACTCGCAAGTAATTGCTGAACAGTTTAAAAATAAATAATATATAAATAAATAAAAACAATTTACAACAAAACAAAAAATTCAAATCAATTTTAATTCAAAGGTTTAAACAATAATCTGCAGAGTGTGTGAAAATAAAGTGAAGAGAGATTTGTGAAAAAAGAAGCAAAAATAAAAATCAAAAAGAAAAAAGTTTTAACCGCGCTAATTTAACAACAACAAAGTTTAAAGAAAGCAGTGCAGTAGTTTATTTTTCTGTCTAAAGAAAGCCCGCGAATTTGTCCCCCCCATTTTTCGATTAATTTTTTTTATTTTTTAATTAATCATTTTTTCTTTGCTTTGAAAATTAAAAAAAAAATTGTGTCTTTCATTTGAAGTAAAAGAAAATTGTTTTTCTCTCTCTCTTCCTCTCGATGATTACGTTTGTGTGAATTTAATTTTTGTTTTTTTTTTTGAAAAAAAAAGAAAAATCTTCATAAATAAAAATAAGAAAATTACAAAACAAAGAAAGAATTATTCACGTGTGATCGCGGCGAACATGAGGAATAAAAGGAAACTTTTGCTAGGATGAAATTATGGGGTTCAATTAATTTTTTCGTAAATGATGTAAGTTTAAATTTATTTTTAGAGAAAAATGGTATTGAAATTTTTAAATTGAATGAAATGTGCACAAAACATACAAAAAAGTAATATACCTTCATATGTTTTGTATGTACAATATTATGTTTTAGGTAAGTAGGTATGTATACTACGCCCACATCCGTTCTTATAATCTCACAGGTACCTACTTATTTTCTTTTCTTTTTATTTTCAGAGTTGGAAATTGCGTTTTTGTTTATGTTCATAATTATGGAGATTACAATATTGCTTTTCTAATCAGTTAGGACTTTTTTGAGATTATGATTAGTTTCAATGCAACTTGATAGAAATTCTGAAAAGTTAAAGGAAAATTTTCATGAAAAATGGGGTCAGATATCTACATATATGTAGGTACACTTGTATGTAGGTATATGCTATGCAACCCGGCAAAACCTGAATCAATTTTACTAAATTTTATTTAGGTATGTAGCCAGGTCGGTACCTAGGCATAACACAACTTAAATTGTTTTTCTTTAAGCAAGTTTAAAATACCTGCTTCTGCCTACTAAATACCTGATAACATTTGTAACATTTAACTTTTGGTGTCTAAATTAAAACAAAATAATAGGACCTACATCCGTTCCTTGAGGTTAGTCTTGATAAAAGAGAACTTCCAAATCCAACAAACAATTGTAAAATGTTAATTAGGTATGTTATGAGGCCCTTCACAGAGTCAAATTCAGTAAAGTTCGAAGAAATCAGTTTTGTTAATTTTGAAAAACCATTTAAAAAAATAAAAAATGTTTAATACTTATTTGTATTAAACATATTTATTTTGAGTTTTTAACGTTAGTAGTTTGTTACTCTGGGATTGTTAATCTTGAGAAATTATAGTTTTATCACTTTTTTTTTCCAATTGAAGGCAAAATTGTAACCAATTAGGTATTTGGGTAGGTAATTTTTTACTGGGAGAATTGATCTTTCTTCAAGCGGATAACCAAAACGTATCTCATTGATAGCTGTCATTTTTAATTTTGACAGAGTCTTTAGGGGTTTTAATGTATGGTTCAAAAATTCTGAGCTTTTTCCTTAACTACTTTATCGTTTGAAAACGTAATATTAAGGTGCGTTTTTACCTCATAAGTTAAGCTTTTTTTTTTAAAAGAAGTAACCGAAACTAAAAATTGTGTAAACTGAACACTACTTTTTAAAATAATTGTCTCAAAGATTTGTTTATATCTTTTTTCCAATTTCTTTTTCCTGAACTAATTCTTGTTGAAAGTACGATATGGAGGAAGGTAATCCAAATTTAGCTAATTACTCAGTTGTCGTGATAAAGGTTAGATCAAATAATTCAAGTCATCTGGTTCTTCTTGAAAAACAAGTTTCAAATATCAAGTGTTCTCCTTACCTTGTGGTGGCTCATATATTTATAACAGTAGAACCCTTCTTTGACCTTAAGCAAAAAGGACTTAAATCAGGGGTGGAATCGGCTAAGGTGATAGTTGACTATCATTTTTTTGATACTCAAATTATTTTCATACCGTCTGTTTCAGAGGATTCAAGTTGTCAAAATTCGTTGTTGCCTTGGTGAAATTTTAGATTGATTCTTATAAAATATCTAAATAAAAGTTTCAAATTGGCTGTTTTTCAATTAAATTCTAACTTTTCTTTCTTTTTTCGAATGTCGTAAGCTTTGTCGGTGAACTAAGCAAAATTTTCAGTCATTAGTGTAAGCGGCTGGTAGCTCTATTCGGAACAAACATATTTGTTTGAAAATACTATCACATTTTTTTGTGACAGCTTTTTAGGTATCAATTTGACTATCACCTATATTATGTTGATTAAATTCGATCATTTTGATTGTCATTTATCAACAGTCCCCTTAGCCGATTCCACTCCAGAAACTGGTCACACAGACTCAATGAACTTAAGTTGTTGATATCAAAACAAATGTGATTTTTTCTGTCTTATTGTCTAAAGACTAAATTTTTATGATATTCAGCATTACATTTTTTGACTTAAGACCTTTTTATCTAAAGGTAAAAATTTGGAGTGGACTTTTCACAACCGTTTATTAAACAAAAGTCTACATTTTAAATTGTTTTACTTTTAATAATATTTGAGTATGTATAGAATAGGACAAAACTTTTATTAGAACGTCTATTAATTACATTTGGCACAAATTTTAATTTGATGGTCTCCACAAATATTATCAATTGAATAAAGCACAGTTTTTTAGAGCAGCGTGGGTAGTGTTCTAGGCTTAAAGAAATTTAACACCTACAAATTCTTTATTTTATTTTACAAAATGAACAATTGCACAAAAAACATATTTAACAATTAGTTTTTTTGTTTTTGTTCAGGAATTGTACGTATGTATATTCAGTTTGGAATATACATATTCCATTATCGGAACAGATATGAGTACCGAGCAGTTACTATGACAATCCTTGTAAATTATAATTTTATCCAAACTAAAAAGACGAGCCTAGTTTTGAGAAGTTGCATTTGTTGTAAACCTATAACCGTACATAAAGCTAGAAGTGTAAAATTTCATACAATTTAAAGAAATGACCTGACACAATTTTGCTGAAATGTTCAAATTTTTAATTAAATTAATATTTCTAAGTCGATTTTATTTTTAATTTCACGTTCCTAGCTTTCTCTATCACTCAAATAAACTTAAGAGCGAAAACAAGAATTCCTGACAAAAAGCATCAACAGTTTCTATCTAAGTACTTGTGAAACCGCAGTACACTTTTGCTTTTTTAAACATTTTCGATTTAATACTTCATCAAAAAGAACTAATTGTTAAACGTAAGGAAATGTCACTAAAAGTCATCTAACGCTTTATGACATCTGGTCAACTGGAATCATTTTATATATTTCTATGATTTCAGGAATCTAAAAAGTGTTCAATATTTCCGTCAGAAATCTGAGAGCAAAATATTTATGATTCGTTTTTTTTAAGAATTATCTATTGCACAATTCAAAAAGGAGTAAGAATGAACAGTGAATAGTATTTATATTTCATTTTCAAGCCTAGTACGCTGCTGATGTGAAACGAAAATTCCGATACAAAAATGACATGACGAAATCATAAACGAAAAAATTCGCTGTGCTTTTCGTTTTTCAGTACGAAATGTGTCATTTTAGTGGAAGCTGTACTAGATTTCTTAGTACAATTCTCCACTCTTTTCGTTCTCAATATTGCTTGCGAAATTTTGACGTTTAATTTCTTTTATTGAAACAAAAATTGTTTACACGTGACTTTCGGTGTTTTGACTTTGATTTATATGTATTTGATTTAAAATTTAAAATAAAATGGATTTGTCCAATATGTTCCAACAATACATTTCTGAATTGGAAAATCAGGATGTTGAGATTTTATTGGTGATGTGCAAGAAGTGATGAAGACGAGCAGTGAACTTCAACTTCCAAAAAATAAACCGAAGAAAAAAAATTGATATCTTTTCGGAGGCAAAAAATAAACTGGCTTCGTTGGTCGAAGCCAGTGAAGCTATTTGGAAGTTAGAGCATAGGTTTCACAAAAATAATACAGCCGTGGCTAGCCTCTGTAGTAATAAAGCTGCAGAAATGAAAAAAACATATACTAACTGCTCAACAAAATGTTAATAAATTCTTTTTCACTTTTTATTATCAGCAGCTGACTGTCAGAACTTGTCATTTGTTTTTGACAGCTGACAGAACTCTCCACAAATATTTTTCCGCTGTGGTTTTCATTTTCCCCTGAGATCGCCGAAAAAATTCGTTTACTTCAGCTGCGTACAAGGCTTCTCTGTGAATGTTTTGATTTTTCCAGAAATGTTAAAAATTCAAATATCAAACATCTTCAAATATAAAGAAAAGTTTTGTATGTATATGTTTAAAACAACTTAAAGCATATTTCTGAAAACTGTCAAAATCAGCTGTTGTTTTTTTTTTTTCATACATTTGGGACCATATTTGCTGTTTTTAGGGCACATCCAGGCTTTCAAAAATTGTTATAATTACTATTATTTTTTACTTGTGAATTTATTAAAACCATATCATCATATACCTACCATTCAAGAAATAATACGCTTTCAAGAGTTTTGTTTTGATTTTTAGAAAACGTTATGTTTGGACTTAAGGCACTTTGATGTAAGGCACTCAATTTTTAACTTTCTGTTTTCCTATTTTTAAAGTACTGCTTTAAAAATTATTAAAGTTGGCATATTTCTGAGACGAACATTTCTTCACATGAAATTATTATTTTTTTTAAGAAGTGTTTTGAAAAAAAAAAACTTTCTAATTTTTCTTTGTTGAACAAATCTAGAATTTGCTTGTTCAGTACTAAATTTTGATATTTTTAATACAAGATTTGTTTTTCTTCCTTTTCTTTACTTTTGATGTGAATTTACGAACTTTAAGTTCATCTTTAAAAACAAAACATATCATTCAAGACGAAGGTACCTATTTAAAGTCAAGTTCAAATAAGATTAGAAGTTATTGGTAACTAAAAGTAAAATCTAGAAGACCAGAAAGAATTCGTATCTATTAATCTCTGTAAGATAAGTTTTTCATATAAACTTTCAAATTTAACTTGAATACATTTACCAAATTAAGTATAATACCAAAAATTACGTATCTTAAGGTGCATCCAGACCAAAGAAACATTTTTGAAACGTTTTAGCAACATTTAAAAAAAAATATAAAATCTTTCAAAAACAGAGAAACATTTCTGAAATGTTTTTTAACAAATGGGAAACGTTTTTTTTAAAGAATGTTTTCATAATTTTGTTTGGTGTGGACACCTTTAAACTATTACTTTAATGTTTCTACAAAGTTGTCGTTGTATCGTTCCAAATATTCGTCCGTTGAACCAGAAAAATATATTTCATTAAATAATTTCCAGAATTACTTATAGGTACCAATATCTATTTTTAATATTGTGCTGAACGTATTCGTTTATAATTTGACACATAGCTGTAGACTTATTTATTAGATTTGTTTCAAGTTTGACATTGGCTAAATATTTCTAAATATGTTCTAAGAATCTTTTCATAAACAAATTATTTTAAATATTAGTTCTGACTCTTAAAAAGAAAAATGTGTCGTAAATGTAAAAACAAAAATTAGTAAAAAAGTACCTAGTTTTTTTTTTTGTTGTAAAAAGTGCTTCGTACCTACAATTTTGGATTCAATTTTTAACGGTATTTGAAATGTATACCTACGAAAATGTCTTTAGAAACGAAAATAAATTTGTATCACTCACTGAAAATTATTAACTAAATTTTTCTGCTGGTTGTCAAATTTTGTATGGGATGCTTTCACATCAAAATATGGCGCTTTAAATGGATGCGTTCAGCAAAAGTTTGTACATTAAATTCTTTAAAAGGAAGGTTTGAGTAGTGAACGCGTAGTGTGCATACCTAACCATTTTCACAAATCCCTCTTGATTTTTTTTTTAAACAAAACATATTTTTTATTCTTTTCATTTCAGATGAAAACGCACTAATTTCTTCGGTTAAAGATGTATTACTAATTCGATTCACATGTTAATGACAAGAAGTTAAAAAAAAAAAAACTGATCTTCAAAGTAAAGATCGTGTCGAAATATAAGTGTCGCGCTATGCGTTCGCGGGGCTCATAAGCTCAAAAAGTGAGCTCGTGTATTAAAATAACGCGTTCTAATAGAGCCTTATCAAGTACCTCTGCGTTCTGAGCTCTATCGCGCGAAATTTAAGTATAATATTGTTGAAAACTTTCTAGACTCAACGAAAGAAAGCAAAAAAAGTTCGCGGAATTCGTATCCTTCAAGATCCAACGTAAAATTCGAGTTCAATTCGATTTTTTTTTTAAGTTGTTGTGTTCGTTCGATTTGGTCCGCGCGCTCCCCTTTCGATGATTACCTATACATATATGTAAATAGGTGAATTAAAAGAAAAGTATAATTTCTAACAATATAATTCTCGGGCAAAAATAAAATTAATGATATTTCCTCCCTCAAAATATATATGTATTATAAAGAAGTGAGTGAAAAGTGAAGAAAAGAAGAATAAAAATCTAAAATTTAAATTTAAAAAAAAATAATTGTGTAAAGAAGTGTCTGAAATGTAAGTTCTTTTTTTTCTCCCTTAAAAAATTTCTATCTCTAAATTTTGTGTTTAAATTAATTAATTTTGTATTTTTCTTTCCATCTAATTGAGAGAGAGACGGCAGGGTTTTTTAAGCCAACCAACAAAAATAAAATAGAAGAGAAATAAAACAGATCGTAATTAGGGATAAATTAAATTAGGGTTTCCTTCTTTGAACTGCGAGAGCTATTGTAAGTGTAGTAGATAGGAAGCGCTATATGTATGTTTGTAAGTAGTATACAACTTCACCAGAGAGCAATAGTACATATAGAAGTAGTAATGTGTTGTTTTTTGTTTTTGTGTTATTAAATTCTGCAGAAATTAAAATAAAGTACAGCAAAAAAAAACAGTCTACAGCCAAGAAGAAAAATTATGCACCATTCACCATTTCCCAAGGAACTCTCTTTTATGTCGTAAAAGAAAAAAACGTACACAGCTATAGAAGAAAACTTACAAAAACCCTTGACAAGATTATGTGCATATATTTATAGTGAGAATAGGTATGTGCGTTTGTATGCAGCAATCTAAGTAAATGAATAAGAGCAAAAGAGAAGCAGTATCTGAATCCGTCGACCGAACCGAGAACGAGAACCGAACGACAAAAGGAAAATATAACAACAACGACAACGGCGAAGTAACCGCACCGCAACCAAACCAACAACAAGGCTGCTGATGGAGCTGAGTAAGAAGCAGAAGGCAGAGAGGACAAGGAAGAGAAATAAAAAAATAAAATAAACGAAGAAAAAACTACAACGACAACGAATACAATCTACAAAATTCCTCACATCTACTTCTACACTCATCATCGGGTGGCTGCTGCTGCTGCCGTTGCTGCCACCGCCGCCATCATCATCGTCATAAACACGAGACTCATGAAACCGAAAGAGATGGAGCATTATGATGTGTCATAGGAGTGAGGGTGAAGCACTGTCTCTGATAGCATTAGCTAAAAAGAACCATCAACCGAACCCAAACCCAATCAAAAGTAGATAAGCAAGGGGAACATTCAAGCAGGGGGATACAAAAGCAATAAAAGAAAATAAACAAGTTAAACAAAAACACAAGAGGAACAAAAAAAAACATTGAAGATAATAAAAGGCATACGGGAAAAGAATAAAACAAAAATCGATGCGTTCCGGTTTTAAGAACATGAAACGAAAATACAAGAAAATGAAGAATAATCAATGCTCAAGAAAGAGATAGAGAGAGAAAATTATAGAAGGTAGTTTTTATAGATAGGAAAAATAACTCCAACTAGAAAGAGGAACGTATGGAGTAAAAAAAACTATATCTGGCAAGAACGAACAACGAACGAACGTAAACTATTTTCGAGTTTCGAGACGACTACGAACAAGAAATAGCAACGCAAAAAAGAGACGTGCAACTTTTTCGGTCACGTAGCGTTCCCAGCAGATCCACCAGATGAAACAAAAGCCACCAGCGTTCACCCACCCCACGGCCACGAGAAGTTTCACACTCCCCCTTGTGGTTTCTTTTTCCTTTTTCTGGCTCCTCTTCAAGGAAACTACAAATTCAGAAAAAAACATTCTCCATCATAGCTCGCTCCCACAGCAGCAAGCAGAGGACGAAAGAATAACTTTCGAGAAACATGTTAAAACGTGAATACCTACTAAAAAGGAAAAATATGAATGTTTTTTTTTCAGCTTTCCTCTTGTGGATCATGACGACGACTACGATGATGATGATGATGGCCTGGCCATGTATTCCTTCCTTAGGATAAAAACTCTCTAGTGAGACAGATTTATTTTTTCAATGTGACTTTTATGGGCAAAAATGTAGAAAAGTACAAAAAACGACTTGAAAAATTATTAAAAAAAAAAAAAACGTAACTGAAAAAACACGACACGACCATCTGCAAAACTGTAATGGCTGCCATCGTCGTTTCGTTTCGTATATTTTCTGTATTCTTTTCTGGGTAGAACGTAAAAGTGTATCCATATGGCTATATTTTGTTATATTCTACGTTTGTTTGTATTGCCAACTTGCACATACCTACGTGGTAATTTTATATTTTTCAATTACAAAATAAAATGTCATAAATTTATGTAATTAATTACGGGATATGACATAAGAACTACTACAATTCTATTCAGTAAAAAAAATTGACAAAACGTTTGTGAATCCGTCAAAAATGTAACGTTTAAAATTAGAAAAACAACACAATCATTTCGGTCAAAGTTTTTTTTTTAGTTTCTCGGAGAACTTGTGTTTTGTGTGTTAACAAACAAAAATTATATATTCCGGAGGCTAATCGCCGCGGTCGGCCGTTTCCGTTATCATTGATTATTATCAACCCATCTGTCAATCCAATCCAACACACTGCCACCCCATTTCATGGCAGCAAACGAAATGAGTGAGCAGTGAGAATACCAGATACCAGAACCTGAAAATAAATTAAAAACTTTTTGATCGTACCCAAACCGCCATCCATCGCCATCGCCAACCAACCCCTTAAACCCCAACAACACCCCCTCAAACAAAATCCGTCCGACTGTTTCGTTTTCGTGTTGCTGCTGTTGTCGCCTTAACGTCTTTTTTTTTTGTTTCTTTTGCTGGTTGGAAGGTATACCTATACGTACGGAATCATCACCCATACAAATACAAAAAAAAACTCTTTTTTAGTTCGTCTATATACCTTTTAAGAAAGTGCGATTGTAGTGTTATACCTACCTAAATAAATCGGGCGTTCACTTTATATGGCTATTGCGCGCGTGTGCTAAAGCTAAAGCTAAAAGCTGGTTCCTTCGTTCTTCTTCTGTTTTTCGTCCAAAAACCAAAACGAAAACCCCCTCTATGAAAGAATATGAACAACAACATTTTTCGAATGGAATTGAAAGCGGGTGTATGATTTTAACCTGCAAGAGGCAGGGGGGAACAGTGTTGGGTCGTGTTATAAGAAATAGTAGTATACACACACACAGACACACACTTCAACAAAAACTCAAAACGAAGTATGGTGTCGTCAATAAATGGAATTTTATTATATTCTATATAAAGAAATAGTACCTAGTATAGGATAGTATAGCAGCATCGTATAGCGTTAGCGGTGTGTATGAAGAGGGCTCCCATTTTTGGATTTCACCACACACCATACATAGAGCTCTTCCCATCCATCTTCATCTAGACAAGTTAAAAAACACTGCTATATATACATATATAATAAATAAAGCGATTAATGTTGGAGTGAGATGGAAACAATAAATGGAACCTCTAAACTCTATCATCAGAAAGGGATACAGCATGAGTTGAGCTGAGCTGAACTAAACTGGTGGAGTATATTTGCAACGAATGCTCTGTAAAAGGGGAGCTGTCCGTAACAAAAGTTTGTTGTGTGTGCCCATTTGTGTGGAGTGGTGTAGGTATATCTACTTTGTAGTTTTTCCCTTGCGCGCGCTTGCATATAAGGAAATGCTTTATATATAGAAATGTATGTAAATAGATATATCTCCATACATATATGTAGGTATATCACCCATAGCAAAAACGCAATATAAAATAAAATCGTAAAACAACGTTGGTGCGAAAGAGAACGAGCTATGCATATAATAATATTCACTTCTATCTATATACCTTACGTACGTACCTAAATTTGAAAAAGCAAAGCAAAGAAAAGGCAGATAAAATAATAAAGAAAGAAAGATAAAAAAAATGCTGTGTTTACTCTTAATTGTGTGTCGTATGTATATATATATACACGTACACCTATGTATATATCGGTAGATGTGTGTGTGTGTTTTGTATGATAAAAATTTAGCTTTGCTTTTATGTTTTATTTTGTGCCTTGGAAATAAAATGCCATGTTATATTTTTACTAAATACGAGTGAAAGAGAAGATAAATAAATTCCTATTCAGTTTAAATTGTGTGCTAGCTGAAAAGAGCTAGAAATATCAAATTGAGAAGAAGAAGAATAAAAAAAAAAGTGTATCGTCGAGTAAGTGGTATAAATGATATACAACAAAAAGAAAAGAAGGGAAGGGAAAAATTGTTATTAAATTGTGCAACGTCGCGTTTCTCTTCTCTTTATACTTATTCCTTGTCGTCGTTCGTCGTCGCCGTTCGTAGATCATCGAAATTTATAAGAAAAAATATATACATATCTACCTACCTACCTAATACAAACAAAACTCGGTCCGTCATTTCGCTATGCGCTGTTGCCGTTTTTCCGTATCGTGAATCGCGTTCGTCAACATTTTTATTTTATTATTATACCTACCTACATAGCTATTGACGGTGTATGGGTTGTATATAGTGTGTATAGATGGATGGATGTTGTTTTTCTCATTTTTAATGGCAGCAGTTCACTTCAGTTCACTACAAAGTCTACCCAAGTACAGAGAATGGATAGATAGAAGATAGATTGATGAAAAAGACAACAACGCGAACGCCAAGCTAAGAACAGAATCTTTAACCACACTGTATTAGCAATAATATAAAAGATGAATGTGTATAAACGTATCTATACCTAGAGAAACAAATAGTATAAAATGAACAGAGAGAAAAAGAAAACCTAAAGGAAACTAACATTAATGCTGGATAATACTTACATAAACATCTTTGCCAACCCTTCGTTCGTCGTCCCCCACATAAACCCCCCAGGAATAACCCTGTTTTTGTCTAATGTCCTTTCGTTTTGGTAGGTTTTAGGTATGTAGGTACCTAGCTAGTTGCTAGTTATACATTCTGCTTCTGCCTTCCTGGCCATGCCAACAAAGTTAAGAATTTATTTTTCTTTAAGGTTCTTTTATATATTTATAGATATATACATGCACATAGGTAGGTGTACTAGGTACCCTTTTTTCGTAGGTATATGGGTATAGGTATATAATACTATATTTTAGTAACAGAAAAGGTATGAATAAATAAAATAAGAAAGAATGTAGGAAATTTTCAAACGTAGATTACAATTACCAGACTTGCGTTTCTTCCCCCCTTTTTTTAGGAAGGTAATCCCTCTCAATCTTTCTCTTTCACTGCATTGAATAGTTCTATTGGATTAAGACGACAAGTGTAAGTGAGAGCGAGAGAGAAACGTCAAAAAATATATTTGTTTTTTTTTTGTTCGTAGGTACGATAGGGTATAGTTTGTTAAGTTGAGTGTGTTCAGGGAACATGAGAGCAAATTAAATAAATCTTTATATGGGTAGGATATATACCTAAATATATATACCCCCATAGCTACATACCTAGTTTAATTTAATAGAATTAAATATAAAAGAAGGATTATCTTTTTTTTATAATAAATATAATATAATAAATATAATGCCCCCGTTGGTAATTTTCTAACGAATTCTCTTTTTTTTAAATCTAATTTGTTGGAAAGAAAAATACATACTATGTTTAGAGTGAAATTGGTAAAAATAATCAAATACCTACCTGGGCATCTAAATCAATTCCGTTTTTCGTTTTTTTTTAGCTTTTTTAAATCCATGAAAAAATTACACATTTTGTGAAAATTTCCTTAAAAAATCCTTTTAAGGATATACCAACCTACCTAACCTAAAAAAAGTCGTTTAAACCCCTCTTCAATTTATGGATATAAATGATTGACTATAAAAATAAGCAATCACATTTAATACAACAATTTTTAAAAAAATAAATGAATTAAATTAAAAAAAAAAATATAAATATAATATCGACACTTTACGCACGAGTTTTCTTTTGGGAGGAGGTCGCCCATTAGAATCGCCTCCATGAAGAACATAAAGCAAAATGGTACGAGAGACTCGAAACCTTTGGGTTGGACATTTACCCGATACAGCACGTGAGGATAGGATACGAGATCATTTTAAACGGTAAGCTTTTGAAAATGTCAAAAAAGACAAAAATTAGATTTATTTTTTTTAATTAATCAAGAAAAATTTATCTGAATGTGTTCATTGGTATGAACCAAAGAACCAACTTTGTGAATAATTTTTGTCGCCCATCTAAAAGTTCATTTAATTTCAAATATTAAATCTGTTTGTTTACTTTTCTTAATTATGAATGTATGAACTTTAAAGCTTTGTACTTATTTGTAATTTTTATTGAGTAACCTGAAAGAAACAGACTGCAAGTGTTTTTACTTTTTTCGGAAGTATTTATCAATAAAAACAACTGATAGTTATCTACATGTCAAATCTTTTACTGTCATTAAAAATGTATAAAAAATGGCATTATTATTTAGAGGGCCAATAATTTTAACTTTATCAAAATTCATAAAATTACAATTCCTCTTCAAATTAACTGCTATTAGAAGCATTAGTAAGAAATTAAAAATAATGGCGTATTGTGCTTCTAACTTTGAAATTAGGATCTGTCAGGAGCACAAACAAAATCATTTGCTAACATTTCAATCTTGAAAATTGATTTGCTAGGTATATTCTTTTATTCAAGGGTTAGCAAATTAAAGTTTCATTAATGGTTGAAAATTATTTTTAGTGACCGTAAGCTTTACAACTGACAGAAAAATTTTGGTGTTAGATTATTTTAGAAGTTTCGAAAAGCAGAAAACTTTGAAGAATTTATCATTTTTTATGACATTTCTTCGCTTTATTAAATTTTAATTTTCAAAAATGAAACAAGTTAAAAAAAAGGCTTTTTGGGTTTCCCGTAGGAAAATTCAGCTTTCCTTTAAAAATTAATTTTTTTTGTCCATGGAACACGATTGGAACTGTTTTATTTTGTCACATTCCCAGCCAAAATATTTGAAAAATTGTATTAGAACTGGTGTAAAGAGGGTTTAATATGTCCAAATCTGCATTTTGATCTTAAATCAAAAATAAATCAATTTATTTTGACCATAGAAAGCAAAAAACAGGTAAAATTTGTGTTTTTAAAAGTCTAGATCAAGAATAAATTGATTTTTTCACCCATGGAAAACCCCATAGGTATTTCAAATGTTAAGTATTTCTCTAATAAAGTGTAGTCCATCAATGATATTTCTGGTTTATCAGGTATTGAATTTGTCAATGTCAAAAACCACAGCTTGGCTAATTGACAGGTGTATTTATGTTTTATTTATTCGAAAAATAAATTCTATAAATTCAATAATTTTCTTGAAGAACTATTTTACAAAGTACCTATGTATAAAAGAATACTGTAAACATACCTTAAAAGGCAAACTTTTTTGACGTTTCAATAGGAAGTATACCTACTGCCTATTTCACTTCTCAATTACCTATTTTTGTAAATCTAAAGTAAAGGGTAAAGTTTCTTGTTCGGAGAAAGAATGTGACATCGTTGTTTAAAACGCTTGAGGTGTCAAACCAAAATCTTGATGTTTTTGAGTCCTTAAAGCGAGTTAGATAAAATGCTTCGATGTCTCAAAAAAACTTATAGGTAGGTCTCATATAATCAGATCAAATCAGCTGTCAGCTGTCAAAAAATAATCATAAAAAAATAATTTTGTATAGTTTTATGTACCAATTTAACTACCTACGTTAAATGTTTTATGGCAAATGTTTCTTATATATCTTATAGGCATGTGCGAGCATAACTTGAACATGTTTTATGTAGGTAGATATGTAGATACTTATAGGCATAAGTTGTTAGCATTTGCCCTTTTATATTTTTTTTCGTCTATGATTATTATAATGAATGAATTACACCTGAGGGAATTGAACCAATGCCTTTTCACATCTGTCACTTATTTTACCACTATAATACCCTTATACCTACCTAAAGTTACAATAGACATATCTTGTTGGGTTCCTTTAAAGATAGATAGGTAGGTATACCAAAAAGTGACAAATAATACACGCCGGTGTAAACAATGTCATAAATCATCGATAGCACTATAATCCAACAAAAAATAAATAAAACTACATCTACCTATGTACTTACTCACAATAGGATTGTTTTCTTGTCTTTTTCAACCTTTCAGTAGTTATGTATAAGTCCTAGGTAGATAGATAGGTAGGTATTTGTTTTTATTAAGAAAGACAAACAAAAAAAAAAAAACAACATTATGTAATTTCACTACAAAATTTGGCAACATTGCTCATAGTGAATATATGGAGTCACTAGTATTTCCCATCACTTTATTACGTTGCCACATTTTTATGTTCTGTTCTGTTCGTTCAGGTTCAGTCGCCGCGCCGCCATAGGACTCTTCTCTCTTTTTCTTTTCTATAAGATCAACCAAAGGTGATGATTTTCAATTCAAACAACAAAAACAAAAATGAAACATAAAATTCCTGTTCTCAAATTCATCTTTAGTATTTTTTTTTTATTTTTTGGCTTTATACAAAATAAAAAGGAAGCAAAAACAAAAAATCTGGCAACGTCTCAAAATAAGCAAAAATATAAAGAACATGGCCAGCAAAGTAGCGCAACTAAAACCAAACATCAGCAGGCAGTCAGGCAACAGCACTACAGCAGCCAGAAAAAGACAAACGAACCCCGAAAAAATCGACCGACCGAACGACCCCGTCCGATGAGTTGGCTGGTACGGCACAACGACGACAGCGACAACGACAACGACGTCGAATGAAAGCGCATACGTTCTTTTGTTGTTTTTGTTGTTGTTGCTTTTGCTGCTGCTTAGCCCTGTTTGTTTTTTTTTGTTTCTTCAGAAAAAAAAGTAAAGAATTCATAACTAAAGGGGTTGCTGCGAAAGGGAGTGGAGTGAATGAGAAGCTAAAAATCAGAATATTATGTGAAATAAAAAAAGATGCGGAGTCTAATAGTCGTCGTATTATGTGTGTGAGATGTGTACCTACCTTCAACTTAACTTATGACATTTTTAACTTCCACCTTATTAAAACTTTAATTCTTCTTTATATATTCATGCTGGTTTAACTTTAGTTGGGAAACCACTTAAAGTCTTACCACACTACATATCTACCAATTACGAAATTCACCTTTGGTGAATAAAATTTTTTAAATAAGACAAAATAATAGAAAAAAAGACTGTAACTTATTTGTTCTTCCAGGTAAAATATATTTATATGAAATAAGCGTGCCATTTAAGGCCAAACTCAAAAACACACCCAAAATATCCGATTTTCTACAAAATGTCAATTTATTACACAGATCCAATTGTTTTTACCAAAGTCCAGTTCAGAAAAATTAAATTCACATATTAGGTTTGTAAATATGTTTTTCTTTCTTAGCTCATAAAAGAGTTCTAAACAAAATCTGAGTACATCAAACATGCTCTGAATATCCTCTATGTTCAGAGCGTTCAGAATTATTTTTCAAACTCAACTGAACACTTAGCTGTTACTATTTGACATGTGTGTCAATTTACCTGTCAATTTTCTTCTACAGAAACGAGAAAAGTAAGATTCAAAACTTAAATTAAAATGGGAAACTAATTGCAATCAAACAGAGCTTCAATTTATTTTTGAAGGAAATGAGGATGAAGATTTTGATGCTTGTGTTTAGCATTCAAGTCGATCTGCTCAGTAGAGTGCGCTCTAAACATTTGAAGAACACATTCAAAACATAAAAAGAAAGTAGCTCTTAGTGTTCAAAGATTAAAGAGAAAGACAGTTTGTTGTTCGAAAAACGTGCGTTGCTAAATAACATTAGGTACGACAAACAGTACTTTTCAGAAAATTTCTACATTTCAAAATGGATTCAGAACCATTAGACATTTTTAAGAACATGCTTAAGAGGAAAAACGAACCCAAATTTGAAGCTTTGAACGTCCAGTTTTTAAACAGGAAGAAGTTTTGTTTTGACTGTTCATGCCCTGCTCTTAATGAAAATCGTATATCTACATAAGGTACTACAAACAGAACTTTTCAGCAAATTCTTTCATGTCAAAATGAATGAAGGGCCATTTTTAGTTATAAGAACTCATAAAACCATGAATATTTTGACTTTTTCAGAAAAATTTGACGTTTTTCAGCTTATTTTCTTTATCCCTAAGAAAATGACAGGTAATTCACATTATGAGAAAATTTCATATTAAAGATGTTAATTATCTTGAAAAAACATTTTGTATCAGAATCAGTCAGCTAAATAAGATTTGAATGTTAGTTTTCAAATTCAGAAATAGGGAACACAAATTTATTTAGCAAAACAAAAACAAAATGTTCTTTGAGCAGCAAAACTACGGACAGGACTTTCGAAACTGTGTACACGTGTACACAAAAACGAAAAACCTGTGTAACTAAATAACCTTAGGACGAACAGTACTTTTCAAATTTCTACTTTTCATAATGAATTAAGAACAACCAGATATTTTCAAGAACATGCTTAAGAGGAAAAACGAACACAAATTTGAAGCAGTGAACGTTCAAATGTTAGATAGGAAGAAAATGTTTTGTTTGACTTTTCAGGCCCTGCTCTTAATAAAAATCGTATACATATCTACTAAGGTACTACAAACAGAACTTTTCAGCAAAATTTCTTTATGTCAAAATGAATGAAAGGCCATTTTTAGCTATAAGAACTCATAAAACCATGAACATTTTGACTTTTTCGGAAACATTTGACGTTTTGATATTTATTTTCTTTCTTCCTAAAAAATGACAGCTAATTCACATTATTTGAAAAAAAGTAAAAGTAGCTAATTATCTTATAAACAAATAAAAGAGGCTTATTACCTTGAAACATTCTTAATCACAAACATTCAGCTAAAAAAAGTGGTTTGTGTTAGTTTTAATGAAATAAGAATTTCAGCTTCCTTTTTTCAGAAATATTGAACACAAGATTATTTAGGGAAGCAAAAACAAAATGTTCTTTAAGAAGCAAAACTACGAACAGGACTTTCGAAACTCAGAAAAACGTCAAATTTGTTACTAATGTTGTCTAGAGTTTCATATTTGACACATTCGAAAAATCTTCAATTCCCTTATATTTTTGAAAATATTTGAAATGGTTTACACTTTTTGATTTGTCATAGTTATATCTCCAATTGGATTGTTAAAAAAAGTTTAGAAGCAGACATTTTGAATATAACCGAAATAAAATGATAAAATGACAAGAAGAGAACTTGGCCAAGTTGTTATTTCTAAGATTTTTGTGACAGAGAATTCTTGAGAAAACGAAATTCTGTTTTCTGATATTTGACAGTTAAAGTCAGAAATTTGTATGAAAAATGTTGTTTATATTTCTGAGAAAAGGTACAAACATTTCTGAGATCTTAAAAATATAAACTGTACAAAATAATGTAAACAGCGTTTAAATGTTAGCCCTGTTTATTTTCATGCAAACTGTCAAAAACACGCATTGTAACCAATCTTTCAAAATATGGCTAACTTTACAATTTATGAAAATTTCAAATTTTTATCTAAAAGCCACTTTTTTCATCAAACAATCACAATTAAGGTTTGTTTGATTTGTTTCTCCACATTTCTGTAAATGTAAATAAATAAGAAAAAATCTTAACAAAAAGTTATAACTTGATTCTATTATGGGTCATTAATTAAAAATTGACATTTACAAACAATAACAATAAATTAGTTGTCAGAATAATAATTAATAGCTATACCTTACCTACATATTGCATATTTTGTTTTGTTAGTATTGTTTTCCAATTTTTCTTCTTATTCTTATTCTTTTTTATTTAAACAATAACTTATTTTTAAATAAAACATATATGCTCACTTTGCTAATTTATGTTTATTTTAACAAGAACTGATATTTTAAAACCGATATAAATAAAAGAATCGAATCACAGAAGAAAGGAAATATGTATTTTTTTATCTTGCCTAACACTTACCCACACAATTTTTAAAACTAAAACGAAAAATAAAATAAACAAAAAAGTTGCATGGATTTTTGTTTTAATCTTAAACCTAAGCAACAAAGCAACAAGAATAAAATGGACAATGGATATTTACTGTTATAGTTTGCATGATAAACAGTAATAATATGATATGTGGTGGTCGAAGTTCAAATAACTTACGATATTATGAAATACCCTATTCGATAAGAGAGGGGGTGGATAGCGGCAATAATAAAAACAACAACAATAGCAACAAAAACCGTATGATATCGGTATCTGTTGTGCAAATGATTGCGGAAGTATACATATATAAGTGAAGTATATTTTAACGATGATGACTCAAAGAAATTAGCAAGGCGCAGTTAATTTTTATTGTAGTATTTATTTTTTTTTATTCTGAATCACGAAAACTTTACATGTACATATATTTTTTCTTTGGGCAAAAAAAAAATATTAATAGATATAATTGCTTTTGAACTACGATCGAGCGACGTGTAGGTATAATTTGAAAGGTACAACTTCCGATAGATTGAGATCAAACTGTTTGAATGAAACTTGTGGTTGTTAAATGTAAAAAATCATTATTTTTAATGATCAGTTTCAGAGTTTAAGTTATCAGTAGTTTTTAAACTGTTAAATTAAACTTAAAAACAACTTTTTTTTGCGGTTAAACTTAATATCAGCTATCAGCTCGATTTTAAGTTGTGCATACCCTCTAATGCCTCACCCCGCCTCAAGGCGGTCTTAATTAAACAAGTGCCAAAGGTAGCGGTTTCTTGTTTTTTCAATAATCTGTTAGGCTTTACCTCTAGATTACATATTGTTTTGTGCATTGCTTTTTATTGCAAGTTCTTTGCGCTTGTTGTTCGCGATTTACATTCAATTGAAATTAAAAAAGTGGTATTTTTTGTAAAATAAATATTTTTTTAAAAACCTCGTTTTTCAAATTAAAAAAAAAAATCTAATATTGGTAAATTTCTATTGGAAAAATTACGAGTAAGTAAATAAATTATTTTTTGTTGATTTGTGAAAAAAAGTGATGTGCTGTTTCGTTCTTTGTGTCGTTCATGAGTGTTTTTTTGGAGCCCGCCTAGAGGCGGCCTCAGGTAGTTAAGTGTAATTTTTTTCTTCTCCCCAGTACATACTGATTCCAAGTTTCTCATGTAGATATGTCGAGAAAATCTTTGAGGAATCTTTTTAAGACGAAGGATGATAAAGCTGACCTTGTTGAATATTTTTCGAGTAGTGAAGATATGGATGGTGAAGATTTTGATGAAGATGATAATTTTGATGATCCAGATTTTATGTGTTCGGAAGACGAGTTTTTGATTGACGATTGCTTACAAAACAATCTAAATTCAACTGAATTATTGATGGATCCTGAAGTTGCAAGTCTGAATTTTAGCTCTTTTGCATCGTTGCCTTCCACGTCTGCTGCTGCACTTGCTACATTGCAATCAAATTCCAGTAGTGTTGTATCTGATGGTGTTACTCCACGTTCCAGGAAACGAAAACGCAATTCAAATTGCTTCGAATTGGAACAGGAAGAAGATGGTCCAGATCCAGATATTTCTACAACTGGTCAATTTATTGGGCCCTTTAATTGCATGCGAAATGATGCTCAGGAGTTCCGGTCTATTATGTGGAAGAAGAAAAACTTGCAAGTGCATGTAAATGAAATCATTTTTCGGGGTGAAAAAGAGTTGCCAAATGACGTCAAAGCTCTGAAAACACCATTTGATTTTTTTCAATACTTCTTGACTGATGATTTCTATCAACACCTCGTTGACCAAATGAATTTATATGCTTGTCAACAGAAAATCGAAGCTCGGTTTGTTACTAACAAACAAGAGATTCGTCAGTTCATCGGCATCATGATGTTTATGTCTGTGTACCGATATCCAAATGTTCGTTCTTATTGGGGAAGACATTCATTCGAACCAATCCGAAATGCAATGACTCGAATGAGGTTCGAACAAATACGTCAGTTTCTCCATTTCAACGACAATTCTACCATGGTGCATAAGGGCCAGCCTGGATACGACAAATTACACCGAATAAGACCATTGATAAATCATTTCAATGAACGTTTTGGGTCTATTCCTATGTTACATCGGCTTTGTGTTGATGAACAAATGTGTGCAACAAAAATGGGAGGTAACCCTACACGTCAATATATGCCAGCCAAACCACATAAATGGGGAACTAAGCTGTTCGTTTTATGTGATAGTATGGGATTTTCGTATGCTTGCGAGATTTACTCAGGTGCAGGAGATAATGTGGTGCCTGTAAATGCACCAGATCTTGGAGCATCTTCAAATGTCGTCGTGCGCTTGTCAAAACATATTCCAGATGACGTAAATCATATTGTATATTTTGACAATTTTTACACGTCAATAGAAGTCGAGGAATTTATAGTTTGGGAACAGTTCGATCAAATCGAGTTCCAAATATAAAATTATCCACCGAAGCGGACCTGGCGAAGCGCAAAGTTGAGCGAGGTTACTCGGAAGAATACGTTGCTAATGTAAACGGCATTGATATTAGCAGCGTTTTGTGGATGGACAATAAGAGCGTTCGACTTTTATCTACTTATTGCGGTGTTAAACCTTTTTTATCAAACATGTCAAACCCAGGACCTTCCACATCTTCACGATGGGATAGAAAAACGAAGCAGAAGATCGAAATTGACTGTCCATTTATTATAAAAGAGTATAATCGACATATGGGAGGTGTCGATCTAATGGATGGTCTTCTAGGTCGATATCACATTCGTATGAAAACAAGGAAATGGACAAATCGAATTTTTTTTCATCTATTGGATGTGGCGATGGTAAATGCTTATATCCTTTATCATAGGTCAAACAAGGAAGTCACCATTGAACTTCCAAATTTTCGATCAGAAGTAGCTGAGACTTTGTGCATAATTTCAACCGATTCCAAGAAACCTAGAGGCCGGCCAGTGTCATCACCAATACCACCACCTTCGAAATCAAAAAAGTCTTACTTTCCGACTTCAGAAGTTCGATATGATAATGTTGGCCACTGGTGCATATTTCAGGACCGCAATGGTAAGAAAACTTGCAAGCAACCGGGATGTAAATCGGAGACGCAAGCATATTGCACAAAATGTAAAATAAACCTCTGTAATTCTACCTCAAAGTCTTGCTTTATGACTTTTCATCAACGTTAGGTTTATTCTTGATTTTCTTTATTTTTCAGCATTTAAATAAAATATTTTGAATAACCCATTATGTTACACCTGTGTTATTTTTTTTTCATGATAAGACCTGAGCCCGCCTACAGGCGGTCTCCTTATTTTTACCTGTAAAAGGTGAATACTTTTATGTAATGAAAAACTGATTTCAGATTCGTGTTTATCACATGCATTTTAGTATATGCTGAATTTTTGAATCAAATACAAAAATAAGGCATTAGAGGGTTAAAGATAAAATCTGTTCCCCTATATTATTATCTTTTCGAGTCCACCATCTTTTTTTTTCTGTTGTCAGATCCATTTCCTTTCAAATGCTTTCTCTTTCTTTCTATAGCTGAGAAAAATGAATTCCAAATGTCAATGCCATGTTTGAAAATGCCATCCAAAAGAAAAACTGTTCGTTTAAACAATCATTTAGGATATCAGAAAAAAGTAATGTTACATACCTTTCATCTGATTTTTAAAAATATATTCATAGTTGGCAAAGAATCAGTAATCTTATACATTTTAATGTACGTAACATTTACATCATCATAATTTATTATTATCAAATTAAATTAGCTAATTATTTGACCGACAAAATAAATTTTACAGTATAAACACCTTAAATGACCTTCGATTAAAATAAACCACTATTTCTATCTAGCAAACATACATACATACGATTACCTATCTATAAAAACTATTATAAGCTATTTAAATATTAGAAAATTATATCAACGTCTCATGGTTAGTTAAACAACAAACACTTATTCAATTTTTTATTTTTATCAAGTATAGTATAGTGTACTTAACGCACCTATACCTATGAAAAAAATAAAGAAAAGAAAAACATAAATAAATAGTTCTGTTTGCTTATTTCTTGTTAAGTATTTTGTTCGTTTTTTTTTTTATTTTAAGATTACACTTGAAAAATATACAATCGAGACTAATTAATTATTATTTAAATAATGTGTGATGTATTGCTATTTTAATGTGCTAGTTGAAGCTGACTATTTTAAAATACACACAAAATTAAAACTAAAATTCGTTTAAAAAAACAGAGAATTTGGTTTAAGAATGTTGTTTTAATTTTGGTTACATGTCAATTTTTCTTTCTTAGAAACAGGACACAAAAAGCATTTGACAATTTGTTTGACATTTGATTTAAATTTAAAGAAAAAGAAAGAAAACGCTTTGGTACGAAATTGGCAACACTGTTTCAAGATCAATGAAATAATAGGAACTATTATATCACTGTCAATTTGTTGAAACTTGAAAAGTTGTCAGATTTCACACATAAAGACTATTTTATTATATTTTTTGCAACATAAATGGTCAAAAAGTCAATACTAACAATTAACTTCTTCGATAAAAACAAACAAACTTCAACAAATTTCGTATAAAAGCGATGTTCCTTATAAACACCAACTGAACACACCTAAAACAGTTCGGAGACAAACCTTTTCTGACATTTGTAATTTTTAATGTACTGGAAATTGTTACTTTTGTTTAAATATATAGAAATGAGGTAAAATGGTAAAACTTCAAGTAATATTCTCAAAAAATTGCAATGTCAATAAATTACAATTTTCTGATATTTATAAACTTCAAATTACAAAATATTGCTTCTGGACCTTTTAAATAGGTATGAGTGAATTCAAATGATGAAACGTCAAATAAATCTTATCAAAATCGTGCAATTGGAACGTTTTCTGACATTTGTAAATTTTAATGTACTGAAAATTTTAATTTTTTTTTTTAATATTAAGGACTGAGGTAAAATGGTAAAACTTCACATAATATTCTAAACAAGCGCAATTGGAACATCGTCTATGAGCTAAAACAGTTCATAAATTAACATTTTCTGACATTTATAAACTTCAAAATACAAAATAGTACTGCTTGACCTTTTAAATACGTATGAGTAAAGTCAAATAAGTCTTCTCAATCGGAACGTCGAATTTAAAGAGTTCATAAACGAACCTTTTCTGACATTCATACACTTCAAATTTAAATCTAAGGAGTAGAATAGCTATTTTGCGTTCTTTAATCGAACCAAATCCAAAAATCAAAATCATGCTTAACAAACGTAACGTAACGAGGAACGCATTGATTTTTCCATCTGACAGCTGTCATTCTAATTGTGATTTGAATGTTTTTTAACGAAAACTCGCAAATTTAAAAAAAAGTGTTCGATAATTTCAAATATTTTACTTTATACACCAAATAAGTTCCTTATCCAATTTCTTAGAAATCTCTTATTGAAGTTTTGTTCTTCTTGATTTGTATCACTACCTAACCTATCATACTTAAATTTAAAATTATTTAAAGATTAGATTATTTAATTCGAATTGAGTGAATAAAAACAAATAATTAAACTTGTTTTCTTAGTGTTTATTTATTTGTTCGAGTTTTGTATAATTCCTAATAATTTTTATCCTCATGCAGACAATTTGTTACGTACCTAGTTTTACTGGTTTTATAAAACAAAAAATTTAAAAATCTGCGACAACGGGCTTATGTTGTCGTCAACGCGATAAATCAAGGTCATTTAATATAAAAGATAAATAGATGTTGTATTTCTACCCACAAATTGTTAAAAGTAGTCACACGTAACGTAATAAACATAATTTGATTTGTGTATGGAGGTACCAAGACTTCTAGACTCCAAATAGAGTAAAGAAGGTGTTAAAAATACATATACATACATGCGTCAGAGTTAGACTTTTATAATATGTCTTGAGGAAATTTCTTATTTTAAAGCGAAAAACTAGAAAACCCCACTTTGGAGTTGGATTAGTTAGTTAATGATTACTTTAGTCTAGGAGATCATTTTTTTTGATAAAAATATCTTAGCTCGTTGAATGATCCTTTCTAAAAAATTTTGAATTTCAAGTTGGCATAGAATAACTGTAATCATGTCAATTATTCGTTGTTTTTTTTTTTGCATATTTATTTCCTTGTTTTGCAGGTTTTTTCGTCTAGACTTATAGCCCCAGCATAAGAAATCAATTATATCTAGCTTTACCTAGACCTAGAGCTGTAAATGTAAGCTGAAATTTCTTTAATATCAATTTCAACAGTATAGCTTTAAAAAATTAAATGAAATGAACTTCCAATTATTTTTTTAAAGACCTACAAGCATTTAGAGGAAATAGGTAGTTGTGAAGATATGACTTAAAGGCCAACAAATTCCAAGTACTTATGAGTGTATAGTGACCTTTTGTTTTATTAGTGAAATAATTCATTCGATCAGAATAGGCTTTTAAGTAATTAGTTAGTTATAAAACTCAAGGTTAAACCATATTTAATCTTACAACAAAGACTAACAACTCAAATTTTTATTGATTAATAAATTTGAGGAAACGAAACGTTTATGGGTTCAAAATTTCCCATAAATCATTATTTTTCATTAAATTAAATGTTTCAATTTAATTATCAATCCTTGTAAAAATGAGAACTAAAGCATCTTGCACATGAGCTACGAACAACGAACTGCGGACTGTGGATGTTCGCATATTTTGACTTTTCTTTCACATGAGCTTTATTTCTTTTCGCATACAGCGACGAATTGTCAATTTATAATAAATATTTTAAATGTTTTCAACAAACAAAACAAGAGTGGTATAATTTTCAGGTTAAGTTGAACGCGAACAATTTATTCGTTGCAGTGTGGATGGTATTTGGAACGTGAATTGAGTTTGACAGTTCGTAGCAACCTCAGTGCAATTCGTTACTACCAAATTGTTTTAAAAAAACTGTCTTGTTTTAGAAAACAAAATGCAAATTTTCAAAAGTGTCAATTGATTTCTTATAATTTAAATGTGTTTTTGTTTGAAAAATGACTTTGAAATGTGTAAAATCACGTTTGTTCGTCCATTTGTTGTTCGTTGTCATGTGCAAGGCCCTAAAGTGACTTAAATTATATAAACGAAGTGCTATCTTTAATAATGAAGCTATCGTGAATACAAATTTTCCTCTGTGAATACAAATTTCCCTCTTTCAGAAACATTGGCAACGTAAATCATGCTTAAGTTTCCCTTGGAATTACTTGCTTACAGGTCAAAATTTTCCAGGATTTTGTTCAAATTGAAATTTATTTTCAGTGAAATTTTAAATTAAGGAAAATGGTCGGTGGGAACAAATATTTCCGAGGGAAATACAATTTTCAGGGAGATTCACGCTAGGCCCCCCTTTTTAGAATGGTGTATTTTTGTTTAGCATTCTTTTGTGCCTTGAAAAATTGCAGTTGTTATATTTCAAACTTGGTACAATTTAACATTTTCCAGAGTAATTTAAAATAAAACACAATTATTACAGCTTTATTTCTGTATAATTAATCAACTTAGTTGAGTCAGCTTACAAAATCAGAAAAAAACCAAACACCGATTTTTTGCTAAGCAACGTTGAAAAAGAGGGACCTTAAATTTGTATTTTCTTGTCTCGATTTTGTTTGAAGACTTGCCAAGACAATTTGTAGGCTTTATTCTTAAATGGAGTCGCCACTAAATTTGCAGGACAATACAAAAATTAGAAACATGTATTAAAATTAAAAGATACAAGAAAATGTAAGTCGTCAAAACAATCAATTGAATTGGAAAAAAATCAAAAAAATAAATTGTAAACATTAGTTGAAATAACTAAAATAAATAGAAATTATATCGAAATATTAAAGTTCATCTTCATTTTTTAAATGACGCCATATTGCTTTGTATGCTGAACACTACTATACGAACATACCCATAGAGTTTTAAATAGTTGTCAATCGTATCTAAAAGTCAAAAATTAAAAATACTCGAAAAATGAAAAATACTCGATAAATGATTTCGATACTCGAATGAAAGTCAAATCTCTATCCACAGTAGGACTACACTACACGCTTCAACTTCGGCTTCGCTTGACGTTTATGGCTGATTCACAAACAAGCTTCAGCTTCGACTTCACCTGACGTTTACGAGTTCGGCCATAGGAATTCAATGCATGCTATTACAATGAAACTTGGACCTCACGTTTCATTTGACAATCGTAAGGAAATAACGTAATGTGACTCCAAACTAAAGCTCTAGTTCAGATTTGCTTTGTCTGACAGCTCAACAGCTGTCAAAAAATGACAATAAACAAAATATTTGGTCTTTAGAGGGATGAAATAATAGAAATGTCATTGAAAGCAACCTCGAAGCAGGCCCATCGTAACGCAGACGAAACTGAAGCGTGTTTGTGATTCAGCCATAGGAAATCAATGCATGCTATCACAATGAAACTTCGACCTTCATTTGACAATTGTAAGAAAATAACGTAATGTTACGTAATGTGACTCCAAACTTTTGCTTTGTCTGACAGCTCAACAGCTGTAGACAAAATACATTTGCTTTTGGAGGGATTCCAATTGGTTATTATAGGCTGTGTAAGCTACTTTCGCGATAAACGTAATTTTTTCGATTTGAAAACAATTATTTTTTTTATTTTGAGAAAAAACAGCTGCTAAGTGCCATTTTAGAAATTTCATATTGGAAGTGTCATTCAAAGCAACGTCGAAACAACTTAAAGCTGACGAAACCGAAGCTGAAGCGTGTTTGTGTTTCAGCCATTAAGCTTTTATCTGCAGTGATTCTACTGTTGATGTTGTATTTTAAATTTATATACATTTCTACTGTACTACGGATGGCTTTTTACCAAAAAAAAACACTCCTTTTGTCATGTAAATTCTTTGACATTTGTGTTTTTTTTTCTTGTCAATCGTGAACAAAATACAAAAATATTCATTAAATTATCAAAGTATTGGTAGGTACCTGTTTTCATATTTCCATATGATTGTATTTTCGACTTTTCTGAAAAAAAAATAGATATTATTGATCAAGTGTCTCTTAAATTATGTACATACATATTGCATACATACATATATGTACCTATTTCTATCTATCTAGATACCTAGTTATGTAGGTAGGTAGGTATAGCTTATAGGTAAAAAGAAACTCTATACTTATTCAAGTTGGAATTTTGTCTTCCAGTTAAATCCGGAAAAACAACAAACCATTCTTGGAAAGATCACAATAGGGTAAAGCTAGCTAGAAAATAAAACTAAAAAAATACTAACTAAATGTGTGTAGTCGAAAAAAAGAGATAGAATGAATGCCTACCTAGTATCTCGAGAAGTTAGGAATACCTATTATTTTATATGAATATTTATAAATCATAATTTTTTTTATTCTGTCAAAGAAGGTGCGTTTTGAAACTTGACAACATTGCCTGCCGTTCGTCGTCAAACGTCTATTATTTTATTTTTACCTTTAAAAGTCTACGTTGTCATCTTCGTTCTTCGTTGTCGTTGTCATCGGGGTCGCGCGGGATGGTGTTTTATTTTTGTTTTCTTATTTTCTTCATCATTTCTGTCTTCTATGATTAAAATTTAAAAAAAATAGGTAGGTATACACATACCTAGATAGATACGGAGAAAATATCTTTATAATAAATTAATTTCAACTTTTTGTTTGTCTCTTATTCTCTCTATTAGTGTCTCTCTTTCTATCATATGGAAGTTGAAAAGCACACACAAATGGTTCGATGATTTGTACGTCGGAATAACAACACGTCACATCAACGTCGTTATTACCATCATTATAATCATAATCAATTTTTTTTTCTGTTTGCCTCAGCAGCAAGGCAAAGACGGTATTTATTTTTATATACCTACATATATCTAACTTCACTTATGTAGGTATAGAAAATAAAATGTTTTTCTCTTTGGACTTGCATATAAAAATATACTTACATACCGGACGACGACGACGACGACAAAACGAAAAAATAAAAAAGTGTACACACTCGTTTGTCGTAGGTATATTCTGAAATCTACTGTGTGGCCTGGCCTGCCCTGGCCTGGGTATTTCAAGTGAAATGTGACAACGTAGCATGAAAAAGTATTGAGACTTGTTCATAACAAACAACAATAACAAAAATGTTTCTCTCTCTCTACCCCACCAAATTCTATACTCTTTCACACTCACTATAGTCACTACCATACCATATCGTCAGTGAGATAGCGAGAAAAAGCACACCACATACAGAAGTTCAGTCATCATTCAGTCGCTCTATTGTCTTTCCTTTTCTTATTCAAGGGATATACAAGAAAAAGATATACACATCCATATATATGTACCTATAAAAACAATGTTTTTGTTGTTGTTTTTTTATTTCTTTCTTTATTGTATACCATACCTACTTCTGCAAATACGATGACAGCATGAGAAAATTTTCTGCCATGAGAATATACACATTTCCATACAAAAATCCATTTATATGAAATGTGTGTGAGTGTGTGTTGAATGGGGTGTACATATATACAGATGTATAATACATACATAAATAATGAAATGTGGGAGATGTGGTACTCTAGCACTTTGGGTATGGAAAATTATATTTTCTTTTTCTATAGCTTTGCATTTATAGATTTTTACATACGTATCCCAATCTGCACATATTTCATAGCAATAGAAGCATTTTTAGTATAGATAGGTATGAAGTTAGATGTACCTAGTATATGATGTATATAGGGATTTATTTCGGAAAAACGGCAAAAGGCAAATTGCAAACGCAACACAAAAATAAACATTTAAACAAACTATAGTAGGTACTGCACCACCCTATACCTACCTATTATATTGCAGCAGAAAACGAAATAACACCATATGAACAAGAATAAACAGGGCTGTTATATTTACAAAGATGCCTACAGTAGGGATTTTACAATACTAGGAAGGTAGTAACAATCATGATTGAAAATGAATAGAAGTTAAATAAATTTAAGGAGCCTTATTTAGAAGGGGTATACCTACATATGTCATTTGCAAATACAAAGTCCATTTTAAGTAGGTACATAAAATATCAATGCCTAAAAAAGGCAGTCATTGTACAAAAATTCAGTTCAACTTGGTGCTTGCTTAGTTTAATTTAAGGGAAACTTTAAACTTCTTTCAAACCTAATATGGAAGCTACTACCTGAAAATGTCTGTTTTAACCGGGTTTGCATTAGGAGTTGAACAATGAATATCTTCTCAAAAAATGTGTTGTTCGAGAGCTAAGCATCATTTTTGAAACTCACCCGAACACTAAGCTGTCACGATTTGACATTTGTCAATTTACTTGTAATTTTTTTCTACAGAACCAAGAAATAAGATTTCAAACTTAAAATAAAATAGAAAAACTAGAAGTCATAAAACAATCACTTGTCTCAAATGCTTTTGTTCAGCATTCAACTCGGTTTGCTCAGTAGGTTTTTTATTCTGAGACCATAGAGAGTGCTCTGAACAATTTCAGACCAAGTTCAGAAGAAAAAGCGAAGAACAAATTTGAAGCTTTGAACGTTCATAAGTAAAAAAGAAAGACAGTTTTTTATTTGACAGTTCAGCCTCTGATCTGAAATAAGAGTGAGTATAACTAAAAATAGAACGTACAATCTTTTTTGACAGCTTCTTCAGATCCACTTTTAGTTGACATAATGCCATGTGTTGACATAATGCCATGTGGTCCTGCTCTGAAATAAGATTGAGTATAACTTCAAAAAAGAACGTAGTCTTTTTTGACAGAATCACGAATTTCGCTTCTTCACATCCACTTTTAGTTGATAAAATGCCATGTTTACAGCAATACAACTAGTTCTGTCAAAACAAAAATTGGATACCTTACCAAGCGTTGAGGGACATAATTTAACTAATGCATTATTTATTACTTTATTTTGCGAAATAGGAAGTCCCAAAAGTTAGAAAAGACAAAGTTGTTTGCAAAACTCCTCAAGTTGTCAAACTTTCATTCTGGTATTTTTTTTATAGCTTTTCTTTAGATGTTTTGTTTTTTTTTTTTGAGAGCTTTTATTGACTACTGAATGTTTCAAAATGTGTTTTTTGATTTCTTTATCGTACAATTGTAAGACTGAAGATAGTTATACTCAACTGTCAGATCTTTCAACATTTGGAGTTTTTTGAAGTTAGGCAAAAAAGAAAGTCAGAAACTGGTCACACAGTAACTCTGAACTTAAGACGTTAGTATCAAAACAAATATGAATTTTGTTTCTTTTATTGTTTAAAGACTAAATTAATACAATATAAAACAGTTGTTTAAAACTCAACCTGTTAGTATTAAACAAAACAGACAAAAAGCCTTTACACAAAATCAAAAACCGAAAATTTGGCTTAAGACCTTTTTACCTAACGCCTAAAAGTTCTTATATTAGTAAAATTAATGATTTCAAATCATGTGATATTTTAATATTTTGCAATAGCTTAAAACCTCATTTACAGCACTGTCAGGCGGCTTTGTTTAAAACACCCGAAAATAGCTGACAATTTTTTCATTTTTATACCACAAAAAATGTGTACCTTGGAACAAAATATGCCAACCATGTGACTAGTACAATTTTTCATTGAAAGGTATTTTGATTTTGTGGGCTATTTCGAAGAGCATTGACTGGTGTGACAATATTTCGGAGTATGACAATTATCTGTACTTATGCTTAAGGGTTTGTTTGCATCTAACGCGAAAAGAAAAAAATACACCAAAATCAGAACGAAATCACAAACATTTGAAGGGACTATTTTGTTCAAAATAAATATTGCTTGCATAAATATTGCGTATGGTTTTAAGTAAATTTTTGTTCAAGCATTTCGGTGCTGTCTTGGGAAAACATTTAGTTTAACAATTCATTAGTATTAAATAAAATTTAAAACGTATAAGAAAAATCATTTTATCATAAAGATATCCAAGATTTAATTTTGTATTTTTGATGTCTTAACCTAGAGCTTGTATTTAAACTTTTAAAGTATACTATTTGTTCTTTGAAAATGAATGCATTACTTTAAAGTTCGGTTCAAAAATAAAGCACTGCTTACAAGTTAAAAATATGTTGCTAAATCATTTGGAATGTTGGCTTTTTTTTATTAGATGGCTATACATGTATTCAGATTAAGGTTAAATTATCAAATACCTATGCTAAAACTCGAACAATCGAAAACTAAGTTACAAACTGCAAGAAATAATTTTGTTTTTCAAAGAAAGTACATTTTTTTCGGCGCAATCCCAAAATGATGATAAAATAGACTTGTTCGATTGGTAAACCATCTGTAAGAATTTCTCCAAGATCATTAAGATTCCAAGTTTCAAAAAATACTTTTAATTAGGTATACCTTTATATTATACCTACTCGTATAACAACCCTGAGCAAGAACTCACATTGTGTCGTTCAAATGCACTTTGCCAAGCAAAAAATATCTGTTTTTTTCTCTCCTCGCTTACAACATACCAAAATATAGGTTTAAGTTGTGTGTGTGTGCATTTTATATCGTTTATATATGCATACAAAAAAGACAAAAACAACACAAATGAGTACCTTACTATATATCTACCTACACTAAAAATTTCGCATAGCCATCGTTGCTGTTGTAAAATAAATACACAAAAAGAAAAAAAAATACAGAAAAAAAGATTAAATTCTGTTGGCAGTAATTGAAAAATGAGTCATTCTTCCATTGTGCAGTGCTGCTGCTGTTGCTGCAGTGGGTATGGTTTTCTCTCACGTAACTGTATATAACATGTTGTGCATATTTCTTTTTACTGTGTTAAATCAGACACCCTACATTATACCTATACCTAACCTACCTATATTTATACGCATAATAGGCAGGCTTGCCAGATTGGGCTATTGTTTTTTTTTTTGCAAAAATTTAGAATATGACGGCCCAATCAAAATTTTGCTATAAATAGCCCAAATTTAATCTTAAGAGGTATTTTTTTTTTTGCTTTTTTTATTCTTTTTTTTTTTCAATAAAAATAAGTTCTTGTTCAAGTTACAAGGATTTTTTTTATTTTTAATTTGGACTATTTGAGCTATTATTTGTTCTACTTGTTTGACACCTCTAATTTTGGGCAACAAATATTTATAACTTGGGCTATCGAGATCATTTGGGATATGGGATCGATAGGTTTATTTTCAATATTTTAAGTTCTTAAGAATAGACTAGCCAAAAAGTCACATCAACCAAAGTGGGCGTGGTAGTAAGTGTATTCCATTTTAAATTCAAGCAAGTTTAGAAAGATAGAATGCACTTTAAGAAACTTGTATCAGGTGTTTCTTTTTTTTCCTGAGTAATAATCAACAAGTAGTAGTACCCGTTGCGTGATGGTTAGTATGTTAGACTGTCATGCTAAAGGTCTTGGGTCATAAAAAGTGGCTGCTCAAATTAGCCGTTTGAATTCGGCTTAAAACTGTAGGTCCGCTCCATCCCTGACAGCAGTTCTCGCACACAAGACTGGTTGAGAGTTGTAAGTTACTAGGTCTACCTAATTTATTTATTTTTATAACAGTCAACAAAGCTAATTTGACAGTTTTTGGTTGTTTGGAATTTGATTGATTTTGACATTCAAAAGGATGTGTTCATAAATGCAAGAAGCACAAGACATATGCAACACTTTTATAAATCCAAATGACAAATGTCAAATTTACATAAATGTAGAATGCAAAAAGTTTCTTCAAAATACATAATAAATGTACGAATTTCGAAATTCTAATAATGCGGCAATTTAGGGTTCCGTTTGTGCTAATTTATTAATCTAATCCCGGCTTCGTTTCAAAATCTCTTTCCCTCAAACTTTTGGTTTGAATGAAAACAAAAAACTAATGATATCATCAATAATTCTCAACACAAAGAAGAACATAACAGGCGTTTTTTTATACGTGTGTTTTTTTATATCTGGCAATCCTTTTATTCTTCTTTTTGACAGCTGTCACTTGTCTCTTACGCTCAGTTCAATAGTTCAATTTGAGCAACGCAACGAAACAATTTATTGAAGTCAACTTTGGTGAGAGTATCCTTCAAGACCGTGCGATTTAAGACCACTGGGCTAATTGTTTTGGGGTTATGTAAAATCGCTTGTCTACGATTGACGCTTTGTATAAAAAATATACGGCCATTAAAATTACCCTCCTCTTACATGACAAAAAAGAAAATAATTTAACCCGCATTTGAAATTAATCTTGCTTCTTTTCGGTTTCTCTTAACCTAACTTAAATAAAATTTGTATAAAATCTTTGACATTTAATCAAACAATTGATTTTTTATTTACTTGACACATACAAGAACAGCAATAAATCTTATTGAGATTTTATGTGAAAAAACCACACTAAATTGTTTGACATCAATATTGCAAGACCATCTA
Source organism: Eupeodes corollae (assembly GCF_945859685.1). Classification (NCBI taxonomy): domain Eukaryota; kingdom Metazoa; phylum Arthropoda; class Insecta; order Diptera; family Syrphidae; genus Eupeodes; species Eupeodes corollae. The sequence goes on from NC_079149.1 coordinate 110,290,387, forward strand.
AATTACAAACTATACGGGCTTAAATCTTAAAACAAGATCTATACCCTGAAGCAACTGAATGACATGACGGTGCACTATACTCTCTTTATTTTATTTTTGTTCAAAATACAATGAAATCTATGTTTTGAATTTGTTTTGTTGTTTTTATTTAAATTAAAGTTGGTACCTACATTGACAGTTGTTATTGTTGTTGTTGATGAAATAAACGTGACTTTATTCAAAGTTATGCAATAACCGAACTTTTCGTTACAACTGTTTATAAGTTCACGATAGCTTCAAAGCTTGGAGTTTGGAGTCTCCATTGACTAATATAAGATGAACGACCTTTTTTGTGAATGGTTTTTTAAATGTTGAATTATAAGTAACTCCGTAGTCTGTATAGTAAAAGAAAAGCAATGTTTTGAAAGAGTAACAAAGAGAGGAGAGGTTGGGGATAAAGTTTAGGAAACGATTTATTTTAATGAGAAATTTATATAGAGAACATATAATGGACAACAAGTGTAATTTGACTTGTATAATAATATGTAGTTGTGAGTCACAACAACTTACAAAACATGTGTAGACTTTTATTTCATTTTGTGTGTTTACATCATCAAGAAAACTTGAAAGGGAAGTAGAATGTCAAAATGTCAGATTGACATTTTGATTCTTTAGCTTTTTGTTTACGTCAATCGTGATAAATTAACTATAGTCGGAGAAGGTCTTGGTTTTTCATTAAATCGAATAAAAACTCCCATTTTCTTTAACATCAGTCATTATATATTTTTTAAAGAATAAAATAAAATAAAAAATACTAGCAATTGGAGTTTTGTGTTTTAACCTCTCTACTTTACAAAAAGCGTTCAGATTTACAAACGAACCTTTAATAAAAATTACAAATAAATTACACAGCTGTCACTTAAACAGTGCTGCCAAATTCCTTCCTTCATATCAGGGCTTTTTTAATTAAAAAAAAAACACAATTAATTATTGTTTGTTACAAATAATTTGACAGCTTTCACTTTAAAAAAGTGCTACTAAGTTCCTTCCTTCACAGATGAATTTTGTGTGACTAGAATAAAAACAATTAAGTTGTTTTTTATGGACTGATTGTACTTTTCTTGTAAACGTTGAAATGTTTGGTTATTTATGGAAAAAACTATTTTATTTTAAAAATGTTGCTTTAATGTCAAAGTAGAGTTCCATATCTAAGAGCTATACAATGTTTTAACTGAAGATGTTACATCTGTAGCAGATTAATGTTACGGGTGTGCCCCACTATGAGTTATTTATCGTTATTTTTTTTAACAAAAAAAAAATAGTACTGGAGTCTTATTTTTTATTAAATCGAACATATCCCCTTATTTCCATTGGAATCTTTCGTTTTTTATAAAAAAAAAATGACTAATGGAATCTTGTGTTTGAACCTTTGCTTTACAAAAAAATCAAATTTATATTAACAAATAAGTTGACAGCTGTCACTTTAAAAAGGACTTAAAAAAAACACAATTCATTTTTTGTTGCTACAAAGAATTTGACAGCTTTCACTTAAAAAAATGTCTGCCAAGTTCCTTTCTTCACAGACGATTTTTTTCTGATGAAATACTGGAGTCTTATTTTTTTTTAAATCGAACATACCCTCATTTCCATTGAAATCTGTCATTTTTGTATAAATATGTAAAACTAAAAAAAATACTAATAGAATCTTGTGTTTGAACCTTTGCTTTCCAAAAAAAAATTTACAAACCTACCTTTAGTAGAATTTTATAAATAAGTTGACAACTGTCATTTCAAAAAAGTGGTGCCAAATTCCTTCCTTCATATCTGAACTTAATTATTTGTTACAAATAATTTGACAGCTTTCACTTAAAAAAATCTCTACCAAGTTCCTCCTTCACAGACGAATTTTGTCTGATTAAAATAAAAATTAGTTATTTATGGAGAAAATGTTTGGTTATTTATGGAGAAAACAGTTTAACGCAATTTACTGTAATTTAAAAAAAAAAAAAAAGAAAATACTACTGGAGTCTTATTTTTTTAAATCGAACATACCCTCATTTCAATTGGAATCTAATCTGTCATTTTTTTTATAAATAAAACTACAAAAAATGACTAATGGAATCTTGTGTTTAAACCTTTGCTTTACATAAAAAATCAAATTTACAAACCTACCTTTAGTAGAATTTTACTAATAAGTTGATAACTGTCACTTAAAAAAAGTGCTGCCAAATACCTTCCTTCATATCTGGACTTTATGATAAAAAACAACACAATTCATTTTTTTGTTCTTACAAATATTCTGACAGCTTTCACTTAAAAAAAGTTCCTTCCTTCACAGACAAATAAAATAAAAACATTTGGTTACTTATGGAGAAAATGTTTGGTTATTTATGGTGAAAACAATTTAAGGCGATTAACCTTGATTAAAAAAAAAAAAATACTACTGTAGTCTTATTTTTTTTAAATCGAACATACCCTCATTTCGTTTGGAATCTGTCATTATTGTATAAATATGTAAGACTTAAAAAATGGCTAATGGAATCTTGTGTTTGAACCTTTGCTTTACCTGCTTTTAGAACAATTTACAGATAAGTTGACATCTGTAACTTAAAAAAAAGTGGTGCCAAATTCATTTCTTATCGTGAAGACTTTTTGATCAAAAAACAATTAAGTTGTTTTTTGTTTATGGATAAATTGTAGTTTTCTTGTAAAAGCCTGAACTTTTGGTTATAGACTAGAGGAGCAAATTTAAAAAGAATTCAAATTAAAGGCAATCCAATTAAGATCATAAATCGATTAATAAACTTAAACAAAAAGAATTCAACCTCATCTATCAATAGAACGACAGACACAAAACCACACAAAAATATGCAGCCCACTTGCATTCAATAAACCTACTCTTAGATATTTTTTTTTATTTATATCTGATGGCGCTCCATATTGGTAAAGAAATATGCAGTGCAAAATCTTTTGTAAGGCTTTACTAGATATTTTATAAAAGTGTGGCAGCATTTTGTTGCAATAATGTACATACAGTAGGCATACAAAAAAAAGAGCACAGTTTAGATTTATGAAGAACAACAACATAACAAGTAAGATAGAGACAACAACAAAAATTGGTTGCATTTAGTTGATTATGCACGGTCTCGAGTCTTCAGCATTGCATATGCCACCATAGTTTTGTTGTTGAATCTCTTAACGATTTTTATTTTAAAAAAGGGGACAACCATGAGACAGCATTAGACATGCTTCAGTCCCTCAAACTCTACCTACTTTTTCTTGGAGTGTTGATATTTTTTGTTTTCTGCACTGAAGTCAATCGTCGTCGCAACTTACCTACATAGATATACGATCAATTGGTAGAACACCCCCCTCTCCCTGCCTCATCTCTTCCCATCAGACAATCCCCCACAGTCTATATAACAACCTCCTACCTACAACATACCACCTATCTATCTTACCATACCAAAACAACCATCAACCATATGAAAACAAAAAATGTTGGCCGGTTTTGAACTGGCTTGAACGAACGCAGCGCCGCCACCGATTGACTTCCACGACTTTTGAAGCCGCCTATGCCTGGGTATGAATTGAAATTAATACTCGAATGGTTTATTTTACTTGTTGTTGTTATTTTTGCATATATAGAAGCTATATGTAGAAATATGTATATTTTTGATTTTTTTCGTTTGTGGCCATAATGGAAAAAACAAGCAATTTACGAGGGAAACCCATGACATGGTAAAGACGATAAAGACGACGGACGGACGGACGTGTAAGAGAAGAGAAAATCAAGTATATGAAGAAAACAAATCCCACATACTCCATCAAGTGTAAATTCAAAATGTAACTACGCGCGAATATGGTAGAGCCTCTTATTAAACAACAAATAAACCAGGGTTGGATTTTATGGTCACAAAAGTGTTCAGAGCTTTAATTTTGAATTTGTGACCATTCTTTTCAGAAAAGTTTGTTTAGTTCTTGGAAAAAACAGTTTTTTTTAACTTGAATTCATAACAATTTTCCTTGTTACGGATGTGATACAAATTAAAAAAAATTGTGACTTGTTACCTTTGTGTCACAAATTTTATGAATATTTTTTGTTTAAATATTTATAGAAAATAAAGTTTATAAGTTTGAAACAAAGGTACCTTAAAATGTTTCAATTTAGTATTTTTACATTCGTCACATATTAATGTAACGGGTGTGACACACTGAGATATTTTCTGCAAATTAAAAAAAAAAGAAAAGAAACTAAAACCTGAAAAAGAGTCCATTTCATTAATGTGTGTTGTGATTTTGACATTAGAAAAAAAGTGATTTGACAATGTTGAAAAAGTTACCATTGTGACAAATATGTCAAAAAGAGACTGGTTTTCGTTGTCAAACATATTTATTTAAAAGTTAACCTTGTGCTTTGATTGCAAATGAAAAATTGAGACATGAAAATATTTCTTTGTAGATGATTTGAGAATGTTACAATTGTGACAAATATGTCAAAAAGAGTGTTTTTCGCTGTCAAAAATATTTACTAAGAAGCTTACATTCTGTTTTAATTTCAATAGAAAAATAGAGATATGAAAAATCAAAGTTGTTACCTATGTGACAGGTTAGTGTTAGACATGTGACACAAGATAAATTATATGCAAGACCAAAGTTTAGTTCACGATTTCTTAATGTGGATTTATAGTTAAAGTAGTTTTATGATTTACTTTTTGTTACGGATGTGACACTTGTCAACTTTTGGATCATGACATGAACATTTGACATTCTACTTGTTACCTTAAATGAGTTTTGGAAACAATTCTCAAAAATAGCTTGCTCATGACAAATGTTACGAATGTGACACAATAGGAATTTTTGGCATGGGCAAAGTTTGATTAACGATTGTATGATGTGCAATTATTGACAAAAATTGTTATGATTTCCTTTTTGTGTCGGAAGTGACAATTGTCAACTTCTGGATCATGACATACAAATTTGACATTCTGCTTTTTACCTCACATGAATTTTATACGCATAATTTTTGAAAAAGACTGACGTTGAAAGTTATGCGGCTGATGTTACGAATGTGACTTAATATTAATTATATGCACTAACCAAAGTTAATAAACGATTTTTTAATGTGGAATTATTGAGAAAGTAGTTTTATGATTTTTTGTGACGAGTGTGACAATTGTCAACTTATGGATAATCTATTTGTTACCTCAAATGACTTCTGGAAAAATACACTTTTACGTTGTTACTTAAGTGAATGACAAATGTTACGAATGTGACACAACATGAATAATATGAATCAGCTGAATTTTATAAATAATTTTTTGATGTGGAACTATTGACAAAGAAGTTTTTTTTTGTTACGAATGTGACAAGTGTCAACTTTTGGATCATGAATTTTGAAAATAAATCCCTTTAAAAATGACGAGGCGCCAAAGTTAATAAACGATTTTTTAATATGGAATTATTGACAAAGTATTTTTATGATTTTTTGTTACGAGTGTGACAGTTGTCAACTTTTGGACAATCTACGTTTTACCTCACATGACTTTTGGAAACAATTCTCAAAAATACACTTTTGCGTTGTTACTTAAGTGAATGACAAATGTTACGAATATGACACATCATGAATGGAATTATTAACAAAAGAAGTTTTTTTGGTTTAGTTTTTGTTACGAATGTGACAAGTGTCAAATTTTTAGATTATGAATTTTGAAAACAAATCCCTTTAAAAATGACAAGGCTCCAAAGTTAATAAACGATTTTTTAATGTGGAATTATTGACAAAGTAGTTTTATAATTTTTTGTGACGAGTTTGACAGTTTTCAACTTTTGGACAATCATGAACCATGAATCAGGACAAACAAATTTGACATTCTATTTTTTACCTCACATGAATTTTGGAAACAATTCTCAAAAGTACACTTTTACGTTGTTACTTATGTGAATGACAAATGTTACGTATGTGACACAACATTAATAAAATGAACCGGCACAATTTAATAAACGATTTTTTGATGTGGAATTATTGACAAAGAAGTTTTTTTTTTTGTTACGAATGTGACAAGTGTCAACTTTTGGACAATCTACTTGTTACCTCACATGACTTTTGGAAACAATTCTCAAAAGTACACTTTTACGTTGTTACTTATGTGAATGACAAATGTTACGAATGTGACACAACATGAGTAATATGAACACGCAGAATTTAATAAACGAAAGAAGTTTTTTGGATTACTTTTTGTAACGAATGTGACAAGTGTCAAATTTTTGGATCATGAATTTCTAAAAAAAATCCTTTAAAAATGACAAGGCTCCTTTAATACACCTCTGAAACCTTATTCGTAGATATAGGCACTTTTGCGAAAGCCACCCGAGCGAGTTGGTTGATGTGGATGTTTTTGTAGCATTCTTGTTACACTGTGCTGCCTTTAAAAAACTCAACAACAAGCGTCCGAAGCTGTGCTGTTTGTGTGTTTATGATATAAAAGCTACACTTAGGCTACAGCTTGGATATAACAATCCTGCATGTTTCTTATGTGCACCCAGTTTGTTTGTTGTGTGTTGGTTGCATGGAACGGGCTTCACTTTGTATATTATGGGCAGAAATATTGCAAAGGCATATTAGACAGGTTTTATTTTTTCTGTGAATGATTCAAGTCGAGTCGAGAGTTGAGAGTCGAGAGTGTGACTAGTTTCGCCACACATTGTGATGAAATATAGGTGCTAAGAGCTTGTCCTGATGGTAGGTAGGTAAGGTAAGGTAGGTAGGTTTTGTATATTTTTCTGTAAGATGTGATTTTTTTTGCTCTGTTGTTTTTCCTATTTGCTCTGACTTGCTCTGCATCGTCTTTCATATCTAGATTGTTTATACATTTATACCTCTATATTGACTTTAAAAAAAGAGGAAAAATAATAATTAACTGGATAAGGCAGGGTGAAAAAATATACGTAGTATGTAATGTATACAAAACCTGCGAGTACATTTTTATGAAGAAAGGGGAATGAACACAACAAAAAGGTTTATGAACTGTCTGTGATTTTGTTGTGATTTCTGTGTATAAAGTCTGAGATCAGACTGAAGGTTTTTACTGTTTTTTATTTTATTTTTCTTCTTTGGTAACGAAGAAAATCGCACCGTTACAAAAGTGGATATGTCTATATGGTTTTGCGGGGACTTTTTTTTTTTAAACAACGTATTTATTTTAATTTCATGTATTTTTTTTTAAACAGTTAAAGCAGCTATCAGCAATTTGTAATTCACCTGTAAATTATAATCAAAATGAATCACACATGTAGAAATAGGAAATGCTTTGTGATGTATAATTAAAAATACAAAAACACCTTCGGAAAGTTTAAATTTTTGAAAATTTCAAAATATTATTTCAAGTACCACGGAATTTATTTTGTGGCTTTTACTAGAGGGCAATGATTTTGATAATATTGAATATTAACATTGCAGCCAGAAATGTAAACTAACTTTTGTTTTTTTTACCCAAACAAAAGTTTGTTTCGTTTTTGAATTAGATTCATGCGTTGTTGAAATTTCAGCATTAATTAATTTTGTATTCTAAACACAAAATATCCATTCATTTATCCAGAATCATATTTAAAAAAGAGGCGGGGATGCCGCCCATACTGATAACTTCCCATTCCGTCTGTCGATTTGTTTTGCTTCAAAGTTGGTAGGTTTTCGTGTTTTGTTTAAAAAAGTTGTCAGTTGAATTATTTTTAAAAATTTAATGATTACCAAAAATGTTTTTTATATAATTAATAATTTCAAAATCTATTTTTGTTAAGGAGATTTTTAGTCGAACGCAATTTTTAAGAATTTTAGGATTGGATTTGTATATAAAATATTACTTAATGTTGAAAAAGTATTTTCTGTGAGTTTGAATCCAATATTTTTTATTTTTGATAAGATACTTGAGTAGAAAATCAATGTTTACAAACTTTTAATAATGTTTTTTTTTTGGTTTTTAATTTTTGAAAAAAAAACTACGATTTTTCTTAAAATTTTACTGAATTTAAAGCCAATATCTAAAAGTTTTGAAAAAAAATATTTGAGTCAAAATTAATTTTAGAAACTTTTAATAATTTTTTTTTTCTAAAAAAAAAACTGTCAATTCTATTTTTCTCAAAATTTTTGCGAATGCTGAAAACAATATTTCTTATAAAATACAATTAATTTGAAGCCCATATTTTAAATTTTTGAAGAGATATGTGAGTCTAAAATCAATTTTTACTTATTTTTATTAATTTTTAATTGATTTTTCTCAAAAATTTTACTGAATTTTAAAATATTTTTTTAAGGATAAAATTAAAAAAGATATTTAAAGTCGAAAACCAATTCTTACAAACTTTTTATTAATTTTATTTTTGGTTTTGAATTTTTTTTTGTAAAAAAAAACTGTCAATTTAATTTTTCTTAAAATGTTACTGAATGTTGACAATTATGTTGAAAATTAGTTCAAAGTCAATATCTCAAAGTTTTGAAAAGCTATTTGAGTCGAAAATCAATTGTTACCAACTTTTGTTAGTTGTTTTAAGGTTTTTAATTTTTTGTAAAAAAAACTGTTAATTGAATTTTGCTCAAAATTTTACTAAATGTTGACAAGAATATTTTAAGATAAAATTTGTTTAAAGCCAAAATCTAAAAGTTTGAAAAGATATTTAAATTCGAAAATCAATTTTTACCAACTTTTATTTATTTTTTCTTGTTATTTGTAAAAAAACTGTGTATTCGATTTTTCTCAAAATTTTTCAAATGCTGAAAACAATGTTTCTCATAAGATAAAACGTTGAGAACTGTCAAAATTTTCAATTCGGCAAATCGGACCGATTACAATAACTTCCTATGGAAAGTTTAAATATAGGAAAATATTGTATGCATATATCTCCCTGGAACCTTTGGACTACTAGGAAAATTCTTGGGACATGAATTCATGTGACATGAATTCATGTGACATGAATTCTTGGGACATGATTTCTATTTCGAAAACTCTCTGATCAATTACTACTTGGAAGCCTAAAAAATGGTTCTTTGAGACATATTTAGCTTTGTGGGATATGACTATTTGGGAAGTTGTAAGGAATAAATCTATTTGCCAAAAAAACAAAATGGTTTCCACCGATAAATTTAAAATTTGCCTATGGTTTTATGTCCCAAACCAAACATCAAAAGATCCAAATTACAAGTTTTCCTTTAAGAAATGAATATTCCTTAAAAATGATTTTCTGGGGCATGATTCTTTTTGATTTTATTCCTTGAGATATGGTTTTGTGAGGAATTAATATATCTGCAATGAAACTTCCTGGGACATGTGACTTTGGGACTTGAATTCATGGGACATAATTTATAAGGTCATACTCATTTGGAAACTGTCTCTCTAATCAATTACTACTTTAACGAATGCCTGGTAAATGATTCTTCGAGACATTGCTATTCGGATATGACTCTTGGGACAGTGTAATTAACTGTCCTAAAATGTTTAATATGAAATTCAATAGGTACATCAAGTGGCATACATCTCTGTGTCCAAAGAACAATAATGTTTTTTTACCGATAATTTTAAATATCACTATGGATCTATGTCTCAAAAAACCAAACAGGAAAAGATCAAAATATGTAACAAATTGGTCTTGATTTTCTTAAACGTCGTCGTCCTAATATCTTTTCTAAAAGAACATGAACAAAATATCGAGTCATCGAGTCATAATTAATTTGCCAGTTTGTTGAATTCAAACTTTTGACATTACTTGACGTTTGAAGGTCCCAAAATCTACGTGAATTAAAAGTTTTTGGAGACATTTCTGTGTGTGCCTTATTTGGTTATTAAGTTAGTTCGTTATTTCGTTAGATCGTTATTTCGTTAGATCGTTATTTTGTTAGTTCTTTACTTCGTTAGTTTTTTACTTCGTTAGTTCGTTATTTCGTAAGTTCGTTATTTCTGCAATTCGTAAGTTCATAAATTAATTTGCCATAAAAAAAGATATTGTAGTCGATCGAGTTTGTTGAATTTAAACTTTTGACATTTCTTGACGTTTCGAGGTCTCTAAAATCTATGTAAATCAAAAGTTTTTGGAGGAATGTTTGTGTGTGCGGTGGTTATTTTGTTAGTTCGTTATTTCGATAGTTCCGTATTTCGTTAGTTCTTTACTTCGTAATTTCGTTAGTTCGTTATTTTGTTTTGTTATTTCATAAGTTCGTTATTTCTTCAGTTCGCAAATTTGTAAGTTCATAAATTAATTTGCCATTAAAAAGATATTGTAGTCGATCGAGTTTGTTGAATTTAAACTTTTGACATTTCTTGACGTTTCAAGGTCTCTAAAATCTATGTAAATAAAAAGTTTTTGGATAAATGTTTGTGTGTGTGCTGGTTATGTTGTTAGTTCGTTATTTCGATAGTTCGTTATTTCGTTAGTTCCTTACTTCGTTAGTTCGTTATTTCTTTACTTCGTTCGTTCGTAATTTCTTTAGTTTGTTATTTCGTAAGTTTGTTATTTCTTAAGTTCGTTATTTCTTCAATTCGCAAGTTTATAAATTAATTTGCCATAAAAATGCTATTTTAGTCGATTCAGTTTGTTGAATTTAAACTTTAGATATTTCTTGAAGTTTCAAGGCCCCTAAAATGAATATTTATTACAAGTTTTTGGAGACATTACTGTGTGTGCGTTACTTGGTTATTTTGTTAGTTGTTTACTTTCGTTAGTTCGTTATTTCTTCAGTTCGCAAATTCGTTAGTTCGTTTTAATTCGTTAGTTCTTAAAATCGGGATACAATATTTCGTCGGTCATATCTTTTGAACCAAAAAAGCTACCGAATTCAATAAAATTGTATGTGTATTTTACATTTTGGCTTAATACCGAATTGTTATAAATATGGAAAAACCTCCAATATTTTGCGAATAAAAAATTATATTACCGTCAAAATAATCAACTTTTAATATAAAAAAATAAAAACCAACACACAAAAAATGAATACTACAAATTGATAAAAAGATATTGGTTTAAAAATAGTTTTATTTTATTTTTTAACGTTTAGTAATTTTTTTAAAAGAAACCAAATGACAATTTGTCTTTAAAAAAATCTATACAAATACTTCATTAAATTGGTTAAAACGGACTTTAAACCTTTTATTTTGTAAAGCTTTTAGAAATATGGACTGACGCACATTCTTTTTTGATGAATGTATTAATAAGATTCTAACTCGATGAAATTACATTCATTTACTTGTCAGTAAAGTGGCAGCCTAATCTAAACATCTGGGCACAAAATGAAGCTCCCTAAACAACTCTCCTAAGCTTTAATGTCATCCTGAATTTAGAATCAAAACTGTTTGACAGTTTGTTTGACAGTTTTTCACTTCATTTTATACCTCAACACAAATATATTAATTTTGATTTTCTCTTCTTTGCAGGTATGTAAAACATAAAAGTCACAAACTGGATTAATTGGATTAAAAAAAACTTCAAAAAATGTGGTAAATTATATTAAAACTTAATCAATCTGCCAACTTATGTCAAAAAGGATTAAGATGTCCTAAATTAGGATCTCATTTAAAATTTTTCTGTTACATCAGATTTTTAAAAATGGTTTCTAAAAACTGCTAAAAACTCAAAATATCTCTTAACAATAAATTATTTATGGATTTTTATTTAACTTTGTACGGAGTTTTCGGCAAACCTTGAATTCTATACTTTGATATTTTTGAAAAATAAGTGTTGGCCTTAGTTTTTTGAATCCAAACTTTAATTTCCACTACACTATTTTTATATTTTTTAAATTATTTCAAAAACTTGATATAATAGAATAGTTTAGACAAAAGACTCGTTGCATTTCTCTGTTGAAAACCGTTTTAGCATAAATGGTTTAGCACTTTCTTTCTGATGTTTCTAAAACAGGTAAAATCTAACAACTTATGAACATTTTTCGAACTGAATACTGAAGAATAAGATAATAGTTTTGAAAAGCTATCACAAATTTTATTCAAAAAAAAGTTCCTTTCATAAATTTAGATAGCCTCAAAAATCCTTAATTAAGTGATTTTTCGAATTTTAAAAAGTAATACCTCAAAAACCTGAATCCATAAATTAATTTTGAATTTGGATTTGAATTACGGCCAACGAAAAAGTGCAATTTTATTGTCATTTAGAAAAAAACCTTGTCGATTCAAAATCTAAACAAGGATTTTCTAAATCATAAAAAAATGTGTCCTTTCAAAAATTCTTCTTCCCCAAAATATACTCAAAGCTGTCTCAAGATTAAAAATATACATGCATATATTTTTTTTTGGTACCTCTATCCACCTTTTCAAACCCTGAAAACAAAATCAAAGACAGCCATATCCGATATTCTTATATTCTTCCTCAACTGTGAAATTTGGCAACAACCCACCTTCGCACAAAAACAACTTAAAAACCAAATCCGACAGAAAAATTAAATGAAAAAGGAACTGTCAAAGGTAGGACATTTCTATACCAAAATATAAATTGCTTCCCCCCCTTCCCCGTCCTTTTTGATTGTTGGTGTATCTTTTTGCTTTCGTAGGTAGCTCTGTATTTTATATACGTATATACATTTCGGTATAATGTACATAGATAGAATATAGAATAAGGTAGATGTAAAGTTTATTAGGATATGGCATCTTTCCAAATGCAATGCGCAATTTCAAAAACAATACAAATACCTCTTTCTGTATTGACTTAAACCAAACATTTAGAATGGTCATCATTCATTGTGTACTTAACTGTATATGGTATCTATCTATAGTATAGCTATAAAATTTATAGATATCGTCTATGGCTAGATACTTTATAGGTAGCTATGTCTATATTCTTAAATCAACATGTTTTCGGTTCGAAAATGGGGTTGTAAATCCCCTGAATTATTTTATAGTTATTATTCTAAGAAGGTGTCTCTCATTTAATGAAACTCTATACGTAAGGCGGGCTGAAAGTAAAGTCCTTGAAAAATAATTTCCGTCGTGCGGCGTCGTTATTATTATTCTGTAGGAATTTGAACTGTCAAACACATTTAGTAAAATCCTGTTCTATTCACACTAAAATCCAAGAGAGCTTTCAACAAACGAACCTTTTTTCAAAACTTGAATAACATGCAGCATGCGTCGCGTGGTCGTGAAGCTGGAAGGTGAAACGTTATAATTTATTTTATATTTGTTTGCATATGAATTATTGCGTTTACAGCATGTGTGAAACAATTTATTATACACGTGTCCTTAAAATCCATTGTGCATAATTATGGTGTAATATAAGATGCGTCATGGTCAGGGATGAAAATTGAACAAAAAACATTCCTTAAAGTTGAGTATATCATAAAAAAAAAGAAGGTGGGAACACTTATCTCGTCCCTGTGACGACGACGATGATGGCGATGTCAATCTGCGTTTGTTCCATCACAATATGCACAGCACACCAACTGCACGTGGAAGACGTGTGATGGCGTTTCCATTCATAACGCATCAGGACAAAGAAAGAAAAAAAAACATAACATAACAACAACAACAGGAAAGCAACCACTTCTGCTGAAGCGGCAGAGTCGTGGTGGTAATGATGATGCACCCCTTGCGCGAAAAAAAAGATGCCGGCTGGGACTTGGTTTAGTGGACTGGGAGAGCCCGTTGTTGAAGAACAGCATCGCATCAGCTTCCATAAGCAATGACGGCACACCATGAATTTCTTTTCAGCCATTCTGGCTGGCTGGTTGGCAGTGATGATGTTGGAAGGTACAGGGAGGTACAGAGGTACAGAAACAGAACCAACTGCTGAAATTTTTAGCTAGGATTGAGAGAGAGGGTAAGGGAAAAGTAATATCCTGTTTATTCCTATATGTGCTTCCTGAATTTAAATAAATATTTTTTTTGTATTCAAATAATACAAAAAGAATACAAAATAGGGATGATTTTTTTTAAAGGTATTTTTTAAGGACAAGGACATTCTCAATATACATATATTCATATATTTACATATATTTGTTTTGTCATTATAAAAAGGAACTTTGAGTCCTGTTTTTTTACTATTAAAAAAAACTTTTTTAAGGGTTAAAATTGCATGCAACATAAAGTTGATCATATTTACATATATGTACCTATATGAAATACACACATGATTTCAAGGGTAAATTTTATATATGTAAATTTTTTGTTAAATGTTTGGCCTAGAAAATTCCGCAGGGACCGATTAATCTTCCTTTGTTAACGTCAACGTGAGCATAAAAAAGAGGCTATTAACACTTTACACGATGATGTACTTGTACAATGAACAATATTTTTCTTTTTATAAATTTCATTCAGGGATGTCTGGCAGACTTAAGAACACGAAAGATATTATGTGTCTTAAATTTGAAAAAAAAACAGTCTTGTTACAGTTGGTAGTTTTCAACCAATAACCAACCAAAAAAATATTGAATAAAAGTCAATTCCAATCTGTTACATTAAGTAATACAAATAACAGATATATCAGTAATTATTTACAGTATTAAATAGAGGATCATTTCTCATTACAGTGTACAATATTAGATGTAAGATAATTACAGTAATATGGCTGAAAAAGTAGCTAAATTGAAATACAGTCTGAAAATGGATTTCTGGTTTAGTTACAGTTTATAAAAGAAAAACGACTTTACAGTGTCTGCATCATTACAGTCTAAACAGATGTCAATACGAAATTACAGTATCACATAATTTTTACTTAATTAAAATGTCTGAATTTGTTTGGTGTATTTGCAGTAAAAATCTGAAGAATTTGATTTCTCTTTTAGTTACAGTTTATAAAAGAAAAACGACTATACAGTGTCTGCATCGTCCTAACAGTCTAAACAGACGTCAGTACAAAATTACAGTCTTACATAATTACAGTGTTTGAATTTGTAGATGTATTTTCAATAAAAATCTGAAGAATTAACTAAATAAAAGACAGATGATCTCATTATTTTACAGTAACTTATAATTTTGGATACTTATTAAATTACAGTACATTTTCTGTGTTCTCTTAAATTAGAAAAAAATGAGAGTAAACAGTACTAGCTAAATTACAGTCTTGTTATGGTTGGTAGTTTTCAACGAATAGCCAACCAAAAAGATATTGAATAACGATCAATTCCAATCTGTTACACTAAGTCATAAAAATAACAGATATATCAGTAATTATTTACAGTCTTATATAGAGGATAATTTCTCATTACAGTGTACAATATAAGATGTGATATAATTACAGTAATAGCTTAATATTAAAAATTGTTTCCTAAATTGAAATACAATCTAAAAATGTTCTGGTTTAGTTACAGTTTATAAAAGAAAAACGACTTTACAGTGTCTAAATCCTTACAGTCTAAACAGACGTCAATACAAAATTACAGTCTGACATAATTCTTACTTAATTACAATGTCTGAATTTGTTTGATGTATTTGTCATACAAATCTGAAGAATTTACTAGATAAAAGTTCAAAATAGTGAATTTAATTGCACAAAAGACACTGCGATAGAGGATCTCGTTATTTCACAGTAACTGATAATTTTCGATACTTATAAAATTACAGTACATTTTCTGAGATGGTGAATATCGTTTATTAGTTGAATTTCATTGAACTTATTAACTGAAATAGCACACGTCAATAACTTACAGTATGAGATAAAAGGTATCGTTTTATTTACAGTATTTGTTGTAAGACGTTGTTGAATTACGGTTATAAGAGAGCAAGTTAGCTGATAATTTTTACAGAAACAACTAATATTTTTTTCTTACAGAAACAACTAATATTTCTTTCTACAGAAACAATTCATTTTTTTTAAAGAAACAATTAATATTTTTTTAACAGAAACAATTAATATTTTTTTTTTTACAGAAACAATTATTTTTTTTACAGAAACAATTAATATTTTGTTTTTTACAGAAACAACACTTAATTACAGTATTTGTTGTAAGATTTTATTGAATTACAGTCTTAAATAGCAAATGAAGAAATTACAGTTTCAAAATGCCCATGTTACTGGTCTGGAGCTGATAATTTTAACAGAAAATTTTTTCCTGTTACAGATTGTTATCATTGAAATCGTCAGTAAATTACAATCCGGATAGTAGATATCACACTTAACTTTTACAGTCTACTATATTATTAATTTCTGTAATAGTATATCTTATATTTCAAATGTTGAATCTAAAAAATCAATGGTTAAAGTTTTTAAAGTTTCGAAAGTACGGAAGTTCCGTTCAGGTACATTAATTTGGAATAAATTACAGTTAAATTGAGTGAAGTCATTTCTTTGAAAATGGACTTCATTTGACAAGTAAAAACTACGATATTACCAAAACTGAAAGCCAACTTAAAAATTGGTGAACATACTACAGTAACAGTTCCGAAAGAAAATCTGCGTGACTGTCTTATTTCTAAAAGAGATAATCTGTTTTTGTTCATTATTCAAGTTTACAAAATATCAGAAGTGAGAAATAATGACTACTTTTCGAAATTGATTACAACTTTCATTGTTTCAATTAAGTATGTAATTAGCAACAGACTTTTTTTTTCATTATAATTACTTTTAATTGTAATTGAATTGAAATCAACATTTCACTTACAATATTGTAATTGAAGAAAATAATATTGCATTACATTTCGTTTGACTTATGACTACAAGAAAGAGTAATCATTACTGTTTTTTTGATCATTTGTTTTCAATTAATTTATGTAATTCAATTGCAAGTAATTGGCGCTTTTCAATTACATGTAATAAGTAATTGATTATTCTTCTATTATATTTTAAAGCAATTGCAATTGATTGCAATAATATTCCATTACATTTTGTTTGACTAATGAATACAAGAGAAAGTAATCATTACTGTTTTTTTGATCATTACTTTTGTTTTCAATTACATGTATTTAAATTGATTGTAATTAGTAATTGATTATTCTTCAATTACATTTTAATGTAGTTGCAATTGCGTGCAATAATATTCCATTACGTTTTGTTTGACTAATGACTACTAGAAAAAGTAATCATTATGGTTTTTTGTTATCATTACTTTTGTTTTCAATTACATTTATGTAATTCAATTGCAAGTAATTGACGCTTCTCAATTACATGTATTCAAATTAATTGTAAGTAATTGGTGCTTTTCAATTACATGTAATTAGTAACTGATAATTCTTCAATTACATTTTCAATTGCAATTGATTTGCTTAAATTATTTCTTCCAAACTCTGGCGAATATTCTCTTAGAAGTATAATATTTAAGGAATGTAAAACATCTAACTTGAAATTCTCCCAAAATGTTGTCATTTTTTATTTCATGATCTCTTGTTCAAATTCCATAAGTTTTAAAATAAATCTTCAACCTCAATTTATTGTTCTATTAAATTAATGACGTTTAACCAAACTTATTCATACCAATATTATGTATTGTGTGTAGTAGAAGTTTCCTACATTAAATGATCATAAAAATTAACAATAATAATTATTATTAGTCAGGAAATATAAAATATATAAAAAGAGAAAAAAAATAGAAAGAAAGGGATTAGATTGCCTTGAAAGAAAGACTATGTTCCATACATAAGTATAAGAGAGATTAATCGTAAAACTTTTGGTATGTTTCTTAATAAATTTCCTCACTGAAGAAAAGAAAATTCCCAAATGTATCTTCTATCAAAAAAAAAAAAAACAATTATCCTTTCTATAGATACTGTATTCTCATAGTAGTAGATGTAGATACATTCTATACCGTAGTAGAAAAGATATAAAAATATATCCACTTGGAAAAAAGAAACTCCTTCTCTTTGTAGATATGCATGTATATCTAACTAAAGATACTTTCCTTTTTATCGTTATTATTATTTTTATTATTATTCTTTAACACAAGAAAATTCAAACACACACCCACAAACATTTAAACACATATAGATACAAAAAAGAAGAAAATATAAATCTTAATAGAAAAATATAAGAAGTAAGAAATATCCTAGCGAAAATGGAAAACCCCATTTTTGGTATAGAAGAAGTTTTCTTTTATTTTATGTTTTTTATTTTTTTTTGTGCAGTTGTTGTTGTTGTTATGAGCTAAAATCCCCAAGTTAGAGAATGGGAAGTCGTTTATCTATCCTTCCTAAGCACGGCGGTAGTGGTAGAGAGTATCTGGGTATATCACCGGCTATAATGGGTTTTATGGAATGGAAATAGTGGCAGTCAAAATCATCTATGGCAATGTTAAGAAAACGAAGGCATATACCCTATAGAGGGCAAAAAGGGTAAGGCAAATAATAATAACAATAAGAAGAAGAAGAAGACGGGAGAAAGAAAACCATCAGAATTGTTTATAAGGCAAAAATAGCTAACACACCCACATTCATAAACATTCACACACACATCCTTTAAAACACGCGCGTACGCACACCATCAGAACATCGGGATAGCAAAAGGCTTCAAAGATAAACGACTTTTGCTGTGTGGTGCGCTAGCTTCAGCTACTGTAGGAATTCAATTTGTCAGCAAATGGTGGAAACTTGAAATGAAAGGATATGGTGGAAGAGATGCTTCCTTTTCCTCCCAATTCCACCACAACTCTGGTGGTGTTTGCTGTCTCTGTTGTAGGTATTCTATGAGCCATGGAATTCTCTATTTTCTGTGGTCCTTCCAGGTCCTGATTCCTTGGGATGAAAAGTGAGTGATTCTTTTTCTTTTAACAAAAAAAAAATCAAAATAGAAAATGGAACAAAATAATAAATACCCCTTTTCTAAAGTACAGAATCTGGGAAAAAGCGGCTCGCTAAATTTTCCGAGATAAGTTTAGCTGTTATTTTTGTTGTTTTTTCTCGACTTAGGGTTTAAGTGATGACATAGTTTTGAAATAGAAAAGATTCAAAAGTTCTATCTTTCCATCTAGTACAAACCTAGTTGATGATGCGTGGGCCTGTGGGTGTGATGCCTGACGTTTAGATAGAGAATTTCTACACCACTATAAGAGATATCCTTTTTGGCGTGTGTTTGTTAAAAGTGTGTTTGTTTTGTAAATATAAACCTACGCAGATAAATTTAATTTAAATTTTTTGTCTCTGGACCGTTTTTTTAAGAGAAGACAATTTAACTCGTATCTTTTGGGATATTGGTTTTTATTTTCAAACAATACGAAATAGGACTAAAAAAAGATCTCTCTGACTTTAATCCCGTTTTATGTTTACGCTCAAAATATTATTCTTCACTTAAAAAAACCCTAAAATAGAAGATGCAATATCACGTTTCGAAAACATTCAACATTTTTCTTTCCTATTATTTGACATTAAAAGCTTATGGGTTTTTTTTTCCGGAAATAAATGTACGTATATAGAATATTTTTTAGGTATTTATCTTGCACGAGGATTGAAGGTACCTAAATTGTCACGTGGGTTAAAACAGTGTATCATGTCAATGTGACATGATGAGAAAAAAAAACTAATTGAAAAGGAAAGAAAAGTAATGTAATTCGAGGAAGTAAAGGAACAATGCATTTACCTAGAAATAATGTTATGTCAATTCCAAGAGAACGATTGATTGAAATTCTTAAAGGAATTGAAAGAAAAATCCTACAAAATCTTCTAATTAATTTTGTCAGGTGTAATCTCTACAAACGACAAGATTGACAGAAGCAATCACATTGTCTAATACCAAAATCCATATTGAAGAAAAAAAAAATGTCTAAGAGTGGGATTTTGGCATCTAACACGAATAACCCAATGTCATAAAACTGTCTCTTGGGTTTTTGCAATTTAAGCATTTGAAATTGAATATCTGTCTAATTTGGACCCTTTTTTATCAAACAATTTACAAAAACTAATAACACAGCAAAAATTCATTTAATCCCATAATTAATATTTTATTTTTGGATATCATAATTTAGTTAAAAAACGTGGTTTTGTGCATTTGTATTTTTGATGATGGATTTTTCAAATTGCGATTTTGGAACTCGGGGCTTAGGACATGGGATTTTGAGACTCCAGGCTTTTGAACTGGAGATTTAGGTATTCAGAAATAATTGACATGGGATTTTGAATATTAGGTCTTATGGGAATGGGATTTTAGGACTTTAGAAATGTAAATTCAAAATCAATAAATTCATAACCTTTAGGATGATAAAATTATGAACTAAGACTTTTTTATTTGTTCTTTCCTTGGAAAATAAATAAAAAAAAGGTTGTTTGGTTGACTCAAAATTTCAATAGAGTTCTAGGAGACTCATCATCATTTGCCCTTATTGATTTATTAGTTTGAATTTTTATAACCGGACTCAGGATTTAAGCACTTAGGCTTTATTAAATAATGCCAAGTACCGAAATCCTCATTGAAACACATTTCCAATAGTGGGATTTTGGCTTCCAATTCAAAAACCTAACTTTCCAAAAGAGACAAATGTGTATGAGTAATAAGGGGTTTAAAGTTTAGTTCTTGGATTTTGCAATTAAAAATGTAGGTTCGAGGTTGTAAAAATTGCGGTTAATAATTTTTGAATTAATTTCCCCTATTTTTAGGCCCCTTTTTTGATCATAAACATTATGAAAATTAAAAAATTATTTCTTAACTAATACCAGGATCCTTATTGAAGACAAAAAAATGTTGTGTAAGAGTGCGATTTTGGCATCCAACATGAATAACCTAATATTAATGATATGGGATTTTGGATATTAGGTCTTTGTGGGAATGGGTGATTAGGATTTTAGACATGTTAATTCAAAATCAATAAATTCATAACTTTAAGGATAGTAGAATAATGAACTAAGACTTTTTTTATTCGTTATTTCTTTAGAAAATAAATAAAAAAGGGTTTTTTATTGACTCAAAATTGAAATAGTGTTTTAATAGATTCATCATCATTTGTCCTTAATAATTTCTTTAGTTCAATGTTTGTAATCCGACTCAGGATTTAAGCACTTAGGCTTTATTGAATAATGCCAAGTACCAAAATCCCATTTGAAACACATTTCCAATAGTGGGACTTTGGCTTCCAACTCAAAAACCTAACTTTTCAATACAGACAAATGTGTATGAGTAATAAGGAGTTTAAAGTTTCGTTGATGGATTTTGCAATTAAAAATGTAGGTTCGAGGTTGTAAAAATTGCGGTTAGTAATTTTTTAATTAATTTCCCCCATTTTTTGTTCCTCTTTTTTGATCAGAAACTTTATGAAAAATAAAAAATTATTTCGTAACTAATACCAGAATCCTTATTGAAGACAAAAAAATGTTGTGTAAGAGTGCGATTTTTGCATCCAACATGAATAACCCAATATTAATGACATGGGATATTGGATATTAGGTCTTATGGGAATGGGGTCTTGGGATTTCAGACATGTTAATTCAAAATCAATAAATTCATAATCTTTAGGATAGTAGCATAATGAACTAAGACTTTTTTATTCGTTATTTCTTTGGAAAATAAATAAAAAAGGGTTTTTAATTGACTAAAAATTGAAATTGAAATAGTGTTTTAATAGACTCATCATCATTTGTCGTT
Source organism: Eupeodes corollae (assembly GCF_945859685.1). NCBI lineage: Eukaryota > Metazoa > Arthropoda > Insecta > Diptera > Syrphidae > Eupeodes > Eupeodes corollae. The sequence continues at coordinate 110,311,855 of NC_079149.1, forward strand.
ACTAATTCTTTAGTTTGAATTATTGTAAAAGGTCTCAGGATTTAAGCACTTAGACTTTATTGAATAATGCCAAGTACCAAAATCCCCATTGAAACACATTTCCAAAAGTGGGATTTTGGCTTCCAACTCAAAAACCTAACTTTCCAAAACAAATAAATGTAATAGTGGGTTTAATGTTTCGTTTTAGGTTTTTGTAATTGAAAATATACGTTCGAGGTTGTGGAATTTACGAATAATAATTTTTGAATTAATTTCCCCTATTTTTGGCCCACTTTTTTTATAAAAAATTTTATGAAAACTAACAAATTATTTCGTAACAAAATACAAATGAATTTAATCCCATAAATAGCATTATTTTGTTAATAAGTTAAAATATAACAATTCCAGGAAAAAATGGGATTTTGCGCGTTTGTTTGTTAGGTGATCGATCTTTTTGTTTGGGATTTTGGAAATCGGGGTTAGAACTTGGGATTTTAAAACTTCGTAATTTAGGATTTCAGATTTTTAAATGGGGATATTGCTATGAAGAATAAAATTATCTGAACAGGATTTTAGGATTAACAATCGAATATTTGGTACCTGAGATTTTAGGGTTTTAGTATTTAAGGACTTGTGATTTTGAAATTCGGGACTTTGGTACTCCATTTCAAGTATTTTAGGACTCAATTGAATTTTGATAACTCGTGGTCTATGACTAATATTGGGATAAGGGATTTTGAAATTGGGATTATGAATCTGGGATTTCGTAATTTGGAAGGTATTGTATGCTTTTGTTTTTGTTACATGTTACCTTTTTGTGTAGTAAATTAAACATAAAGGGGTTCTTTCATTCGAATATCTTTGTTAACTCTTTCCCATCGTGTCACGATTTTTGTAACGTTCTGAGTACCGGTTTTCGTTACTATTGCACCCGACTCTAAGTTATAAATTCAGAAAAAAACGTGTTCCGATTATGATTTCGATTTTAAAAAAAATCCCTTTCTATTTCTTAAGTGAAAAAGTTCAAACATTTTTTCAAGTTCTTGAAACTTAACTTTGAGACATTCTATTCATTCCTTGACTAAAGTCAAACTTTTTTATGATGCCTTAAATATTTTTCTTTGACTTCCTAAAACACGTAAAACATTTTTCTTATAAAGTTTTATATTTTCTTATTTTTTAACTTACGTAAGTTTATACTTACCAACAACGCCAACGTGATATCAAATAAAATATATAACTATATAGATATATGTAAGAGAACTTTTAAAAGTGTTTTGTTTTATTTGTAATTAACTAACCCCCTCTGGTGTTTTTTTTGTAATTTACCAGCATCGACACAAAAGTAAGGGCGTTTTCCAAAAAAAAAAAAAAACTTAAAAAAAAGAAACGAATATTTATCACACCCTAAAGAAACACTTGTTCCTTGGGTGAACATACTCGTTTATATAACTTGAAGGACCTTAACAAAGATGGAGGAATCCTATACTATACAGAGAAGAGGAAAACTTCTTTCTTTTTTTTTTCTCGCACTCTTGAAAGGGAGGATATCCATTTGCACCCCCAACCAGCCCCATTTTGTTGTATAATGTGTTGGGAAATTCCAATTTCCAACTAACTAAACAACAACACCAAAAACGAATAAAAAAAAGAACTTTCCAACTTTACCACTAACTATAGTAAGGACTACGACTAAACTCAACTCAACTTGCTCTTTATTCAGTTTTACTTGAAGGTATTTATGTTGTTTATGTAATATGCGTGTATGTGTGTGGATCTGTTTTCTTTATATATGTATGTAGTTGTGATTCTTATCTTTCCTTATTTACAACAGGGTTGCCATGTCCAGAACTAGCTAAATAGACCAAATTAAAAATAGTGTGTAGCCCATAAGCGAAGCTGAAAAAGTAGCTCAAAATAGCCCAATTTCAATGGGCTGTGGTAAAGTAGCTCAAAAATAGCCCAATTTCAATGGGCTGTGGTAGATCGATTTATTGTTTGATTTGTTTGAACAAAATTCATTGAAGAAACATATCTTCTCAATATTGATCATTTATTAGTGCGAAGACAAATTTTGGCCAAGATTAGATTTGGGCTACTTATTCGCTTTCATATAAAAATTGTGTCAGCAATTAAAAAAAAGTAGACCAGAAAATGCCTTATTTAAGTGTGTTGTTTTAACACAGTTCATGGTTAAATTAAAATAAGGCTACTTTTAGCCCAATTATTAATAGGCGGTTATACTAATTTTAATTGGGTAATTTTGTAAAAAAAGGTAGCTCAAAAATAGCCCAATTTCAATGGACTATTTTTATTTGTTTTGTTTAAACACATTTCATTAAAGAAATTTGTCCTTCCACTCTTGTGGTTATATATAACTTTTTTGCGCGAACAGTAATATCGGCTAGAATTAAATTTGGGCTACTTATTTGCTGTCAAATAAATTTTTTAGAAAAAGTAGCTCAAAGGTTATCCAATTTTAATGGATTTTGTTGAACACACTTCATTGTTAGATATGATTTGAGCTAATTTTAGCTAAATAATGATTTGAACACATTTCATAATAAGATTAAACTTGGGCTACTTTTAGCCCATTTAAATTGGGATATTATAGTAAATTTTGTTAACAAAATTTAATTTGTTTGAACACATTTCATTGTAAGATTAGATTTGGGCTTCTTTTAGCCCACTTATATTTGGCTATTAATTTAAATTTTGTTTCGCTGTCATATAAAAAATGTGTCAGCAAATTTAGAAAAAGTAGCCCAAAAATTATCCAATTTCAATGGATTTTGTTTGAACACATTTCGTTGTTAGATATGATTTGGGCTAATATTAGCAAATAATGATTTGAACACATTTCATAATAACATTAAATTTGAGCTACTTTCAGCCCATTTATATTGGGCTATTTTACTGAATTTGTTGAGTAATTTTGTAAAAGAAATGTAATTTGTTTGAACACTTTTTATGGTAAGATTAGATTTGGGCTAATTTGAGCACAATTATAATTGGGCTCTGTTTTTGTCAAATTTTGTTAAAAAATTCTGGTTTATAGTCCTTAATAAAGTATTGTCTCAAACTGCGTGTCCTTTTTTATAAGAAATAAAAAAGTATAAGAAATACGTGGTCTTTGTGTGTATAGTGGTATATGTGTTTATATGAGTGTGTTCAAAAAGACATTGACAACAAATTTCACATGACACACGAGACAACCAGTCATGTCCTCCAGGAATGAATAAAAGAAGAAGTCGAACTCTTCGAAGCCAAAAACGTCTTTGATTAGAGACCACCGCGTTGATGATGAGGATGACGAACGAACCAAAGGAGGACGACAACTACGACATACACAACACACGTATACAATTATTGAGTTTATACGTGCGGATTCAATGAGTAGCTACGTGTAAACCAATCGACAAAGCCAAACAAAAGCTTGAAGGATATTATGAAAAAAAAAGAAATATATGTAGATTCAGAGTCCCATCCGGGAATGAGGGTTGTTGATGATGTAGAGGCCTAAATTGGAGAATAAATTTGGATAAAGAACCGGGCCTAAATTTTTCTTTATGTCTCTTCTTTTTTTTAAATATATTTTTTTTTCTTTTTGTTGGTTTGTGTCAAAGAATAAGGATGTTATGGAAGAGCAAAAAAAAAAGAAAAAATGGAAGAAATTTTTGCTTTTCAATTTTATTTTTAAGGATACTTGTTTTTTTTTTCTTTCTGTGTGGCGTGCTTTTTATGTAGGTATGTCCTTTTTATCACCTATCCCCAATCTATATGGACGGACAAAAATAATAAAAAAAAACGAAGAAAACAATTTATTTGGGGTGTGGTCTAGTTATCTGTTTTAGATTTTTCCCTCTTCGTATATCAATAATGTATATAATATGTACACCTATCTAAACTTCCTACAAAAAATTCCTTAACATCTTACACACAACTTTTCAATAACGACGAGAACGTAGAAGGCCTTAAATTTTTAATTTGAAATATTTAGGAACGAATATTTATTTTCTAATGAATAAATATTGGAGACACATTTTTTAAAGTACATAACATTTTTAATATAAATTGTTTATTAACGAAAGCCTGATAGTTGGAAATGATCGACATTTGAGAAGTCAAACTGAGCATAAATTAAGTGACAGCTGTCAAAAAGACCCTCTCCGAAAAAAAGATTGTTGTCAAATTGAAAATACTTCGCTTTCAGATCCGCTCTGAACACATTGAAAAAATGGTCACGTACATTACGACGCTTCTGTATACTTAAAAGTTTAAAAAAAAACAACATTTTATAGAAGATTCGTAAGCTTATGAAAATATTCATGAAGTTAACGAAACTGATGCATGAACTTAACGAAAAAAGTCGTCGACAAAGTGTTTCATCGATTAATGAAGAAAATAATCGACTCAACGGTTGTAGTTTATTTGATGCTGGAAATTTGTGGATGAAAAAATTTATTTAGTTGATGTTGAACATTTATGTAAAGTAGAAATTTGTTATTGATACAAATGTTTCGTCACTTTACTATAAACTATTTTATAAAGTTTATTTAATTCTGTACTTTTCTTGACGTGAACCTCGTTACCTCTAAATCAAACCAAAATCTGATGTAAACCTCTTTAACGTAAAGTTTCGTTGATTGTACGAAATTTTCGTAGATTTTATAAAACTTTCGTCATTTTACGTAGGAAATTTTTCATAAGTTTTTGGTTCAGTGTAACTTATTTACTATTTTTTTTGTTTCAAATTAAAACTTTTTGTATATAATTTAGGGTTTGCTTAAGATTTCTAATATAAATGATGGTTGTCATAAGCTTCTTAGTTCCCCCTAATCTTTTATATAAACAAATTTTCTTGATGATATAACTTGATCTTAATGTCCTTTTTCTATTTCAGTAGCAAAAAGGATTAACTTTCAGTCGTGTATAAATTTGTGGTATAGTTTTTGACATGCATACATAACATGTACCACCAGAGATAATCCTTAAAATAAATAAAAAAGAAAATAATTCTTGGTGACAGTTATAGATTATTTATTTATGGAATTATCATCTACAATGTTGAATCATACTTATACAAGACATTCTTTTTTCTTTGTTTGTGTGGGGAGATGATTTGTTGAGAAAAATAGGATTTCCAGGTTATTTTTTTCTTAAGGTTTCGTAAAATGATTCATGATATTTTTATTCATTTAATTTTTCATAAACATAATTCGAATGTATGAAATACAAAACTCTTAGAGTTAAAGCTTTAAAAATTATCTATTCAAAACGTTGTTGTCTGGGATACATTTATCATGTTTTTGGTTTACTTATAATTCTTACAATTCTTTGTATGGATTTTATTTGTATTTTCAATTCACTTGAATTAAGTCTGATCTAAATCTGTCACTTTAAATTTGCAGACTGAATGACGGAGGTTGAACCTGGTTTGAAATTGAGAATTGGCTGAACCATGGATAAACACACTTTAATCCGTAGTTAAACACGTTTGTCTTATATAAATCAGATAAACCTTAATCCCGTCTTAGTTACAACTAAGTTTCAAATTCACAATTGGATCAGTGAAGTTCAAACAGGGTTTATATTTACAGCTGTCATTTTTGAACTCCGAACCACTCTCATTTTCAATTGAGTTGAATTGTTGAAATCCTTAATTCCGTCTTAGTTACCACTAAGTTTCAAATTCACAATTGGATCAGTGAAGTTCAAACAGGGTTTATATTTACAGCTGTCATTTTTGAACTCCGAACCACTCTCATTTGTAATTGAGTTGAATCGTTGAAACCTTTAACTAATAAAAATTCTTTAAAATCAATACGCATTCGGCGTATTGAATCCTAAACACAATTTAAACATCAGTTAATCTGACTATATTAATACGTTGACTATGATCTAATTCACTATAAGTTACTTAACAAATTCAAATAAAAGTATCTTAATTTTCACAAAAAATGGCGGTTTTATTTTGAATGCGTGGAATGAAAACTGTCGGTTTTCTTAAAACACACTTAAACTACCAATTAAGTGCGTTTTAAGGTTGGTTTATGTGATAAAAGTAATTTATTTTCTAAAACCGCAGTTGAACTATCCTTAACTTACCAAAATCACACGTAATCCATAAATTAAGTTCGTTTTATGATTATTATATGTCTTAGAAGCTAATTTATATTCTTAAACCTAAGTTAAACCTGCTTAAACTTATCGAAATTGGCCATCTAAGGCTTTTAAAACTCATCGTAAGTTCTAATCCATTCAATATTTCACCTCAAACCATCATTCTCACATAATTAAATAAAATACTAAATAAATATAATTTTTGACAGTTTTGACAAATGGGACTTCGTTATTTTTCTCCCTTTCCTTATAACATTTAAATGACTCAAATGATGTCTTCAAATATTCTTTTAGCCGACAACAATTTCAATTTGCATAAATTTACAATGTCTTATAAAATAAAATCAATACAAAAACACTAAAGAACATAAATAAAATAAATATATATTCAGAAAAAGCCATCAATTGACAGCAGCGCAACCTGTGGAAAAGATTAAATTCTCACATCATTCACTTGTCATCGTTGTCATTATTGTCCGCCATTTTAGTTTTTTTCTCTCTCTCTCTCTCTTTAAGCAATTCCTCTTCTCAACATAAGACATCAAACTTAAGAATTTATTTCCTTCTATTTTATTTCCATAAATATTAAATCGATCCTTTTTCGCTTATTTTGTATGTGTATATGTGTATGTGAATTAATTTAAAAGATTTCATCAGCAGCAACAAAAGAAAAAGCAACATCAATTTGATGATGGCATTGCCATTTACCATCATCGCAGGTCTTTTCCATAAGTCAAATGCGTTAAGTCCTGAACATGCTCATAAATAAAAAGTTGAGCTTAAAATATAATGTTTGGCACGTGATTTGAAATTTAATTCATCAAAAAAATGTTATGTTTACTATATTTATGATTATAAGCGTGCATTTTCTTTGATCAAAGTGTACTTTCTGTCTACACACTGACACTTTAAACACAGGAAGGAAAAATGAATAATTTAAGAAAAGATTTATATGGTTTTTTGAAGTTTCTTTTTTTATCTCTAAAAGAATTCTAATTTAAAAAAAACTATTAAAAATAAATTCAATTGACTAATTTTGTGTTTTTCTCTTTTTTTCTTTCAGGTATGTTTATGGATATTTAAATGTTTTAAAAGGAATTTTTTTAAACAAAATGTGGTAAACAAATTTGTAATCGATATATTTTCTAATATATTTCTAAGTGTTTTTAAATTTTGTATGACAGAATCTGTCTTTGAAAAAAGAATGAAGAGAAAAAATCTGACAGAAGAACTGTCAAACTGTCAGTTCATCAATGTCTCATCGTGTAGAAGAGAATTATCCATACCTTCGAAGATGTTTCTTTTCTTCTTTTTTTGTTGGAAAAATCATTGACATGAACAAATTGATAAAAGTGCTGAAAAATATAAATTACAAAATAAGAAATGAAATATACATATAAACACATTTTGTACGTTTTGATGTACTTATGATGTTGCTTTTCGTTGCTGAGATAAATCTCGATTCTTTTCTTCGCCGTCAATAAAATGTCTAATGTCTAATTTGGGAAGAAAATAATTTCTAATATTTTATTTTTGAGGGCTTTTGGTATTTAAGTGAAATATATGTATTTTATTTTTGGCTGATTTTTTTTTAAATATAGTAAAACTTAACGAAGCATAGATACTCGAATTTACCAACACTGCTAAATAAACGATAACACAAAAATCAAATAAAATATCAGTTATAATATAGTATGTCATCGATTTTTATATTTGGGCTTCGTTAAGTAAATTAACAACATTTTCGTTAAGTCAGAAAACGCTTCGTTGAAGTTACCAAGAATGTTAAATAAACAAAAAAACAGAAAATCAAATAAAATATCAGTTATAATATAGTATGTCATTGAGTTTTGTATGTGGACTTTGTTAAATAAATCAACAACATTTTCGTTAAGCCAGAAAACGCTTCGTTGAAATTACCAAGAATGTTTAATAAACAAAAACACAGAAAATCAAATAAAATATCAGTTATAATATCATATGTCATGGAATTTTATGTTTTTTTTTATTACAAATTAATGTTTTGACTTAAAATAAATCAATTGGACTTCGTTAAATAAATTAACAACATTTTCGTTAAGTCAGAAAACGCTTTGTTGAATTTACCAAGAATGTTAAATAAACAAAAACACAGACAATCAAACAAAATATCAGTCATAATATAGTATGTCATCGATTTTTTTATTTGGGCTTCGTTAAATAAATCAACAACATTTTCTTTAAGTCAGAAAACGCTTCGTTGAATTTACCAAGAATGTTAGATAAACAAAACACAGAAAATCAAATAAAATATAAGTCATGATATAGTATGTCATCGATTTTTTTATTTTGGCTTCGTTAAATAAACCAACAACATTTTCGTTAAGTCAGAAAACGCTTCGTTGAATTTACCAAGAATGTTAAATAAACAAAAAGACAGAAAGTCAAATCAAATATATAGTATGTCATCGATTTTTGTATTGGGGCTTCGTTAAATAAATCAACAACAGTTTCGTTAAGTCATAAAACGCTTCGTTGAATATACCAGGAATGTTAAACAAACAAAACACAGAAAATCAAATAAAATATCAGTTATAATATAGTATGTCATCGATTTTTTTATTTGGGCTTCGTTAAATAAATCAACAACATTTTCGTTAAATCAGAAAACGCTTCGTTGATTGCTTTTTTGATTATAACTTTTGTTTTCAATTACATTTGTCTAGTTAAATTGCACGTAATTGACACTTCAATTACATGTAACTAGTAGTTGAAATTCTTTAATTACATTGTAAAGTAATTGCTAAAGTCTATGAATAACGAGTAGTTGTAATTAAACGTATTTGTAACTACTTTTTAGAACTCTGTTTGAAACCAAGTAGAACTAAAATATTTGAGTATACTCATAAGGTTTTTTATAGTTTGTATGTTAATCGCTTAAAAAGGTTTTAATTAATCTATGACATTGATAAAACAGAAGGCAGACAGATATTTAATAGATTTTAACAAAAGAAACCATTATTCACAAAATTATCCGATAGGTATAAATCTCTTAACTATAATTATGTCTTTTATTTTGTTTATGTAAAAGGGCTTGAATTTTTATATTGAGGTTCTTAACTGTTTGTCCGATTAACATGTGTACAATATGCAAATGCCAAACTAAATGTCAAAAAAATACATAACCCTAATTTGTCATGATTATTGATTAACTCGAGAAATTAAGTCGTGTGTTGGCTCTAACGGTTAGTGTAGGAAAATTAATGTAAAGGGTTTCTTTTTTTGAGATAAAAATAATACAGGTTAAATAAAAAATGTGGAACAAGTGTGCTTTTAGCGGCTTAAAAAATGAGTATATGTAAATTATCTATTCAAATTTGAATTTTGACTGATTTTAAGAATGTAAACAGTTCTTTTCCTTTTTCTGTCAATTTTCTAATCCAACTGAAAAAATTGATTCATTATTTTTAAGTAATTTCTTCTCTTGTTTTCTGTGACAACTTTTGATTTGGAATTTAAAAATTCTTAAAAAGAGCAGTTATAGAAAATGGGCTATGATATCAAAGAAATGACAGTTGATGGTTATAAGTTAAGGGGTGCGTTCACAAAATAAATTCAAAGTTGTCAATTCGCTATTAGAAACCCTGATAAAAACTTTTGTGACATATATTGGCTTTTTATTAAAAGGAATAGAACTTTAAAATAAAACACAAAGAATCAATGAAATGATGAAAACTGCAGTACACTGACAGGTTGTTTGACAGCTCGATTGACAGTTATGCCTATCGTTGGTTTTATACGCCTATACCGATATTTATTGGTTTAATTATTAATATATAGACAGAGTGAACAAAGCTTCTTCACAATTCTTTACCTATTTTGTCATTTTATTCAATAAATTAAGAAAATTTAGATTGACAGATTCTTCATCATTGAAAAATCACTTTGGAAGTTGATATTTCAAGATTTTGTTGACCTCAATGATCAAAGATCACTTTTTGAAATACAACCACGAGAAATTGGTAATAAAATATTTATTTTGAAAGGAAAATCCCATGACGTTCTATCATTTCGAGATTTCGAATATTTTAGTCTTGAATCACAGACCAAAAAAGTCTACGTTTCTGAGGAAATAGATAACAGCGCAACAATACCAATATTTGGATTCTAAAATGTTTTTGTTTTAATGAATCAGCTCTTACATATTTTTATAATAAATACAAACAAAAAATCAAACAATATCTATCACAATAATTCAGCTGTGCTAAGTGTGTCAGATAGATAAGAAATATAAATGAAACATTTATTGTACATCTGTAATATTTGATAGATAATTATTGCTCGTATGATGTTTAAAAACCTATTTCAAATGAGCAGCTAAATATGTGTAGAAAACTGAACTAACACAATTTTAAATTTAAAGCTTATTTTAAGAATTTTATAGGTATACTGATAGTTCTTATCAAAATCTAACATATTACGAGTAAACTTTGATAAGAGATAAGATACGGAATCGAAAATCAAGAGTCTATCTTTTTATTTTTATTTTTTAAATCATTTTTAAATATTTACAAACACGTTCAAATCAATTGGTTTTATAAGGAATGTGTCTGCGAATTTTGTTTAAAAGTTATGAGCTACATGAGTATTGCTATTCATGAATTGAAAGCATTTGTGTATACAGTCCGGTGCATTTGATTAGGCATTCATTTTTCATTTTCCTAAAATTGAGAACAGATAGTGAGTTTTGAGAGATGTAGATAGACGTCACAACGTTTTCCAACGAATATGACGTTTTTGCCTCAATATGACTTCACTTGAAGGGTGTTTTTTTTTTAAGACGTGTGATTAATAAAATGCATCAAATTTTATGTTATGGCTGGTTCAAATAAATTTCAGCTGATAGGCCCAATTTGTTACTTTTTTTTTTGCTGCAAGTAGAACCTTATGTCAGCAATAGTCGTAGGGCTTCAAATCGGACTATCTTGGATGGCCACGACACAGGCACACTACGTGAGATAATGCGCTCACCAATTATGGCCACGACACAGGCACACTACGCGAGATAATGCACTCACCAATTATGACATTTCATTGTGAAATTGCAAACAAAACTAAGCATAAATCTAGTGACATCTGTCAAAATGTCCAATTCCGTAAAAAGATTGAAAAGCACACGTCCAAACCCAAGACAAAGTTTACGACTTTCTAGAATTCATTTAAATTGGGTTAAGTTGAATCCATATTCTGTCAAGAAAAAATTTGACAGTTTCTTAGAATCTTATGTCAGCAATAGACGTATTGCTTCAAATCGGACTATCTTGGAGGGCCACGACACAGGCACACGACGCGAGATAATGCGCTCACCAATTATGACATTTCATTGTGAAATTGCAAACAAAACTTAGCATAAATCTAGTGACATCTGTCAAAATGTCCAATTCCGTAAAAAGATTGAAAAGCACACGTCAAATTAAAACCGTTAGAAGACAAAGTTTACAACTTTCTAGAATTCATTTAAATTGGGTTAAGTTGAATCCATATTCTGTCATGAAAAAATTTGACAGTTACTTGTCATTATGACCTTATCCGATTCTATCCCTGGATCAAATTAAATCATCTATTCCTACATTTTACATTTATGTAGATATAAAAAAATGTACTAGATTACGAAAATTTTAAGAAGTAAGATCTTTTTCTTCAAATTTATTTGAGTTTTGAATCTCTAAACAAAAAAAAATTCTGACTGCACTTAATTAATAGAATTGCACTGTAACAATAAAACAACGTGACAAGATTTCAATTTAAAAAAAAAGTATCTTTCACATATAAAAAGAATTGTTACTAGGGGAGTTTTCTTTTTCCTCAATCTTTAGCATTTTATTTATTTAAATATTTTTACTTATGGTTATATTGATATTTGTCTGTCAATATATTGAAAGTATTGATTTTTTGTCTGTTTTGAATATGACAAATATTTAAAACACGTGGATTTCCATTCCATTCAATATTATAAATTAGTGGAATATTGACAAAAGTCTTATCATTGCATTCAATCGTATTGATGAAATGTACTTACAATTTATTGTTTTAAAGGGGCGTTTCCACTAGACACAGAGCTGTCAATTTATTTTAAAATGTTAATATTTGTCTGTTTTTAGTATTATTCGTGTAAATTTGCATTTGAGTGGTGGAAAATGTTTAGATAAGCTTTGGTATGGAGGGTGGGATATTTGCATTACTGATTTAAGTAACTATAAATATAAGTTTAATACAGGTTTACTGTTGAAGGTCGTATGAAGCTCAAGGTATTAATTTAATTGCTTAAATATTAATTATTAATATTATTGTCGATTATTTGTATAGCCCGCTATTTGAGCAGCTGTCACATTTGCATCTGTCATCTTTTGACATTTGACAGGTAAAAATACAATCACTCATTCAAATTGTTAATGTTTTTTTTACAAAAATAGTGAAAAATGTTCATAGTTTCAAGTTTGGTAAGACGAACAGTTTTCCTGAGTGTGTTTTTTTTTTTCTAAAGAGTGATCCCAATTGTCTGCCGAGATCTTGTGATTTAAAGCAAATTCTTTGGGCCTAGTGCTCCAAAATCAATCTTTTATGAGATGGGATGGGCTTCGTGGCCTTGTCATTTTTTTTTTTTTTAAATTTTAAAATAACATTTTTTATTAAAAAACTCTGTTATTTTGAACAGAACAATATTGAAGTCGAAATTTTTATCACCAAGAAAAACTCTAAAATATTCCATTATTTTCTATAACTTTAAAGGATTGAACAGATTTGACACTAAAAAAAAATCTGTCAGATGTCTACTATTTCTGACAATAGCGAACGCCATCTGTCAATAGCTAACAATGACGTTTCATACAATATTCTTACACAAAATTTTAGTTTACAAGATGGTTAGGTATTAGTGGAAATTTTGACATTGTTTGATTTGACAATCTTTTCGCCTGAACTGCATCGATTTTTTTTGACACTTCGAACAATCCGTTATTTCACTGACACAGCAACATTACTAAAAGAATACATGGACACAATTTTTTGCACTATATTATTTATTGCAGACGTTGCTCGTTCGTGTACGTTGAAGATGAAAATGTTGAGCCTGACAATGACAGTTCAATAAATAGTGAAAGGGTGCGTTCACAACTTGATTCCAAGCTGTCAAGTTCCTACTAGATATATATGTAAACTGAGACGTAGATATTTTGAAGAATTGAACTTAAATGTTAAAATGTCATTATAATTAATTTTCTTAAGGCCTTGTTACATCGTTCTTATATTTAATGATGGATTTTTTTTTAAATTTGAACCAAACATAGGTCTTTTTGTATGATTTACTGAATTGTAAAATAAGGATGTACTGCATTGTAAATATAGATCTGTCAATTCATAATTGTTTAAAATTTAATTAATAAAATTAATTTTATGGTGGTTTTATTTAATTATATTTTTTTTATTCGTGTTAAAAAAAATGTGAACATTATTTTTACATATAGTTTTTACTTATTTAACAAAAACAAAAACGTAATTTATTTATTCCCAATTTTGTATACTGGCACAACTTGATGGTATAGTTACATAATATAATCAATTATTTTGTTGTTGTACCTAAGTAAATATAACAACTAAATATAATACTTTTTTTTTGGAATTTCTTTTTTATTTTATTTATTTTCAGTCAACAAACTGTACAAGATTAATTGCATTTTTTTATTCACATTTTTCAATTTACTTTTTTAATATTGTATTGTGGTTGAATATGGAAGTGGGTATATATTTTTTTTCTTTGATAATAATAATTACTATTTCGGAACCGGAAACACTGTAGGGTGACATGCGGTTTATTCATTGCGTGGAACTTTTTTTTTTTTTTATTATTATTTTTCTGTACGACACGCGTGCAATGAACGTTACAAGGGGATTTTTCAAACATGATGAATTAAATGTAGGTAAGGTGTAGGTTGGAAAAAAAACAAACAAATAAATACATTATGAGTAGGAAATAAATAATATGTTGCTGTCAATGTTTATAAAGGCAAAAAATATATAAATATATGGTATGTATAACCCTCTTTTAAATGAAGTTTTAACTTAACGCACAACGCACATTACCTTCCTTCATAACCAACTGTCAGAAAATTAAATATACCAATAATAGTAGTGGTGGTGCATGCGTTTCACATAAATTATAGATTTTATTTTAATTCTTTATTCAAAGCTTAGCATTTCAAACAAAATTAAAAAAAAAAAAAAACAAAAGAATAAAGTGATGTATAGTAAATAGGGTGTTTATGAATATAAATACATAGAAAAGAGGTTTCCAGTGTGTGATTTATTATAGGTTTTACTGTGTAAACAAATGGACCGTGCCTGCTTACAGTTTTTTTTATATTTCATTAAAAAAATGTAATTTATAATTTTTAAATACTGGCATCAATTTCTAATTAAATAGAATAATTTTAATTTTCGTTAATAAAAAGGAACACGTATGTAAATAGGGCCTTAAATCATTCAATTATATCTAAAATTTAACACATGCAACCTTTTGGTAATACACATTTTTTATTTGTACACGAGTCAACAGTTCGCGCCAGTGAAATAGTTTTCAGTTGCCTGAAATAGAGATTAAACAAAAAATACAGAAGCTTGTGAAAAAGCCACAAATTGGTGGATTTTGGTTTTTTCAATTTTGGTTAAAACGAGAGTTTTTCTCTCGACGAGTGATTTTTAAACTGGCAGAACTCTTTTCAGAGTTTGGCTTTTTGACAGCTGTCAGTTGACGTTTGCTTAGTTTAGTTTGAGATTTCATAGTTAATAGACTAAATCCTAGTTAAAATTTATTACCAACAAAATGGTTCAGTTCCGAAAACCACACGCCTCCTAAAAAAACTCCCACTTTAAGGTTGTCATCTCGAAAATGCAATAAAAAGTGAATCATTGTTATTTTTTAAAGGTGCAAGTGGATCTATTCACTGAAAATAATTTGTCGATAAAAATACGGATCAATTTGAAGCATTTCAAGGAATTCAAGACCAAATCAATGAAAATAGGACGTTGTTGGTGATAGACTGGCTTGAGTTTTTGAATTAAATGAACTTAAATACTATGAACGCGATCTATAGATTGCTAAGATATTTTAAAATCAACCCAACTAGGAGTACGTTTTTTTAAAAGAGGAATTCATTGATTGTATCAAATAACAAAACAGTTAATCTCCTCTTGGAGTTGTAATTGATCGTTAAAAGATTTTATGGCTGAAACACAAAACAGTTGGCATACTTCGAAGTTGCTTTGAATGACATTTCTATTATTTCATCCCTCCAAAGAGCAAATATTTTGTTTGTTGACATTTTCTTACAGCTGTTGAGCTGTCAGACAAAACAAATGTTCAGATAATTGAACTAGAGCTTCCGTTTGGAGTCACATTACATTCTTTTCCAAACGATTGTCAACGAAACGAAACGTGAGGTCGAAGCTCCATTGTGATAGCATGCATTGAATTCCTATGGCTGAACTAGTAAACGTCAGGTGAAGCCGAAACTGAAGCGTGTTTGTGATTCAGCCATTATGCTTTTGAAGATTTGTATAGCATCGGAATAGATTAAAATATCACTGTCACTGTATCGTACACAAAGTCATATGTCACTGTATCATATCATTGATATTTATAATATAAAAAGTAGAGGTCCTAAATGACTACCCTGGGGAACTCCTGACATGGTGGCAATAAAAGGGTCAGAGAATTAACTTCTGAATTTAACTTGATAAAAAACATTTAAGATAAAAAGATCGATTTCATAAATTGAGGAGGATATCATGAGAAAATTTGTCAAAAGCTTTAGAATAACAAGTGTAAATGATATGTAATGTCATTTTTGGATTATTAAAGCCAAAGATCGACGAAGATTCTGCTACGCTATATTTTCATTTACACTACCAAGCAATATTTTAAGTTTTTCACATGGTTCGTTACTTGGAGGAATCTCAGCTTTGTCCACTAGTTTCACTAATGGTTGTCAAGAAGGTGTTTCACTATACAACAAAAAAAGTGCTCTAATTTTCCGAAATGCGGCTGCAAAATGTACACAATTTTTGAAGTGAGTTTTAACATTTTCAATGTTTTGTTGAAGTGAGCATGTATTTCTATTTTTAAAATTGCCGAAGGTTTTACTTGTCAAACGTCAAAATATGACACCTTAGAAAGGCTATTCAAAGGTTTTGCTTGTCAAATGTCAAAAAATGACAGCTTAGAAAGTGACAACTGTTCAAATAATAGGCTATTCAAAGGTTTTCCTTGTCAAATGTCAAAATATGACAGCTTAGAAAGTGACAACTGTCCAAATATCAGGCTATTCAAAGGTTTTACTTGTCAAATGTCAAAATATGACAGCGTAGAAAGTGACAACTGTCCAAATATCAGGCTATTCAAAGGTTTAACTTGTCAAATGTCAAAATGTGACAGCTTAGAAAGTGACAACTTTCCAAATATCAGGCTATTCAAAGGTTTTATTTGTCAAATGTCAAAAAATGACAGCTTAGAAATTGCAATTGTCAAATTTTCAGGCTATTCTAAATTGAAGACATATAATTCGAAACTATCTTTAAGAGTAAGATTAATTATATGTTTCTTCTTGCTGCTTATTGATGCATTTGCAAATGGCTTTAGACAGTTAAATTAAAGGGGATAACCAATTTTATTATGAAATTACCTTTTCAACATCAAAGAAAAACACCCTATATATTTTTTAGCAAAACACCCTATAGTAGAATAACATAATTCAGCTCTATATATGCACATAAATTCTATACTCCTTTTTTAATATACAAACTCGCCCTGGAACTGGCAAATACCATACTTGTCGAATTAACAATGCTATATGGTTTTTTTTGTCCAGCTAATGAAATATTTAATTATTCCCTCATTTATTTTAATACCTTGAAGCCAATTTTAACTTCATAATCTCAATCCCAAACGCTTCTTTTTGCTTATGTACTGTATAAATATCAACCTACCCTCAAAACACCCTTTTTTGTGCTAGGCAATCTAACAAAAAGGTTTCACATACTTTATACTGTATGAATGTGTATGTGTTCTGTACACATACATCGTATACATGCATAGATACAGTCTTCTATTTAATGACTATGATGGTAAAATCTAATTAGTAATTTTTGTTCCCTCTCTAGTGTTGTTTCTTTTTTTTAGCTATTTCACATTTAATATTCTCATAAGGTAATGCCTGACCCCCCACATAATATATTTGAATTATTAATTTTTCCTCTTTTTTTTTGTTCGTTGTTTTGTTTCAAATCCTAGTACAGATAGATAGATAGAAAGATAGATAGATACTTTGACTGGTGTGCTGATTCGAGGTTTGGGTTCTGGTGCCTGATGTGCGTCCAAGAGCCGCCAATGTACCATCACTTTATCCGCACTACCAACGTCTCTATCATAGCATTAACCGCAATTTTACGCCATAGTTGTCGCAGTCCTCCTCAATCTAAATCCACATCCACACTGACAACGACACCGACACCACATGCCTCGAGAATAAATAATTATTCTGCGTTGATATAATTAGCATAATTCTTCTATTAAATACTAAATAGTATCTCTAAGTAAATATGATGTGATGTGATGTGTACTTATACCTACTTACCTATGAAATGTCTCTATATATATTATATTCTTTTGTATATAATATCTATGCTGCCTTATGGCATAACTATAGAATCTACATACAGTTGTGGTCATATAATTTATCCACAAATCCAACAGCAACATTTTTCACCAATATTCTTTTCTAATGAATGATAATACAAAATATATCAATCGAAGAAAATGATCATAATGACAGTTATTTGTCATAATTCAATAGAACTGATAAATTAAGTTTTGTTTATTGACGTATCCATTCAACCAAAAGTAAGATACATCGCTAAAGAAAATTCGGTTATTAACATTTAAAAAAGTTAATGATAATTTTCAAAATAGACTTTGTTCAGGTGTCAATTTATTCATGTGAAAATGTCAAACCAAACTAAAAATAAATCACTTGACAGCTGCGACAAAATGGCCGTCAGTTAAAATAGTGTTGCCAACTTAAAGTTCTATACCTTCCCCTAAAAAAAACACCCATTGCAAATAATCATCGATACAATTCCAATTTTAATTAAATACAAGCAAAATAATAACCTGCTAAGAAAGACATTTCAAAGAGTTCAAGGATTTCAAATATTTTAATTACCTTAAAATGAATTAAGTTATCCACATGAACATTTTAAATAACGTTAATCCAACCTAAAGAGTTGAACATCAAAGCTAACTTTAACTTAAATTTGGGACAAAATGACAGAAATCTTATTTCTATTTTTTTTTTATCAAACGCTTTTACAGAATAATAACAGGCTTCAGACGGAGACTTAAGTGATTGGTAAAGGACCAATATTTAAGCTCTTAATTGAATATAAACTATGGGTAGTTAATAAAAATGCGTAAAAAGACGAATTCTATGTATTTTTACTGTCAAACCCTAATTTACAGTTGAATAAATCATTTCGTCCTTAAAAGTTGCTAGTTCTGTCATTTGAAACCTGTCAAACTCAGCTGTCATTTAAACTATCATTAATTAAATATTTGCTACTTATGAAAATTGATCGCTTTATAACCGTTTATTAAGTGATAACAAATCTGAGTATATAAATAATGGTTTATTCATTTCGTGATTATAAGTTGGCATCACTGACATTTGACATCTGTCAAACTTTTAAAGTGATAACAAATGGCTAAACAATCATTTATCTAGTGTTAATACCAAATCCGAGTGGTAAAATAATGAGTCATTAATATCGTGGTTTTAAGTATTGTATTTATGACATTTGACATATGTCAAACTCTGCTTTCTTTTGAAGTTTATTAAATAAAAAAAAAATTAATTAATATAATAAATATAGTGCCCGTGACGTGATGGTAAGTGCGTAGGACAGCCATGCTAGAGGTCTTGGGTTCTATCCCGATTTAATTTTTCACGATTGCTGCCTCTTGCTAGTATTTGACAGATCCTTTAAAAGTTATTTTTGGCCGTGGCTTTATTATGTGACCACAACTGTATTTATCTATCTGTATCTTTGAACTAGTATCTGTCTAGTGAGCAAGCAGCGAATTTAAACATTATGAGTAGTTTTTTTTCGAGGACATGCAGCAGAATTGTATTTTTTTATATTTCACCCCACACTGAGGCTGATGCATGATGGGTGACAAATACATACACCACACTATACACGACATCACATATGAAGGAAAGGGGAGGATAATTTAATTTTTCTGTTCTGTTGATGATGACTGAAGCACTGAAACACTGAAGGTGGAAACACAAGCGGGAAGCCGGTTCTGTTCGTTTCGGCTTAGGTGTCGCTGTCGCTTGTCGCATGACCTGACTTTTCCGTCATTCAAAAACTAAACAACACCAAAAACAAAAAAGATACCTACCTTACTTTGCTGACTTGAGTAGAATGTTATGTTATTTTATTTTATTGTTTTTCATTAATTCTTGTTTGCATACAATGAACAAAAGTGGGCTTATGTCGTCTATCTAGGTAGTATTCGAGTCTATGTACAACAACAAGGAAAAATTGTATCTTTTTATTGCTGGATGTATAATGTTTCAAGTTTGTTTGGTTTTATTTTTTTTGTATAGAATGTACCTATACCTAGAAGTTTATATGATGGATGGATATGTTTGTGCCTACGTCAATGGCGGCGGACGACGACTAACGTTTGTAGGTTGTCATGTAACAATATTCTTGTGTAATAAAATGCAATTGTTAGTTTATATCGTGTGCAACTTAAAACAACAATAACCCACAACTAAATAACAATAAAATACAAACAAAATGACAATGCCTATTGTATATTTAAAGCTGCCCAGTTCATAACTACTGTAACAAAGACAAAACCCCCTCTTTGACGCAGGAACAGTTTCGTTATTGTTTTTTCATTGCTATGTCTTTTATCTCTTTCACTCTTTTATACGATTTATTTTATAAGTTTCAATAGTTTATAACTTATTGACAGAGGCGATGATAAACTTAAAGAAGGCTAAAGGCGCCAAATTGTTTAAAAGTTTCAATAGAAAATCAGCGGAAATAAGCTTAAAACTCTATTAATAAAAAACAATACTTACTTTACAGTTTAAGGAATACAGATCCTTTCAAAAGGTGTGTTTTACTTCTTTGAAATGAATTTACTTAAAAAGAACCACGAATTCATTTCGTATTTTCAATATCAAATCCGACAAAAAAAGCTTTAATTCAACACTAATTAAAGGCAAATTATGAAATAATTCAATGCTTAACATAAAGCTCATACCATTAGAAAAGATTTAGCATACAATTTATTGCTAAAAATATTGACACATAATTGACTTTTCTTACTTCATAAAAATTAATTTACCAAAAAATGAAACAAAAATCATTAAGAACATTAAAAGATAAATTCTCAACAATTACAATTACTATAATTTACGACAAAGTAATGAGAAATTAACAGAACATAAACCAATAAACATGGATATGAAGACTTTTTGAGGAAGAGCTTCGTAAAGTTATTACTTAATCGCCAACAAATCAGCAACAAAAAATGAAAACATTTAACGACAACTTTAAAAATGACATTTCTGATTTACTGTCAAGCTTATTAATTAAAAGCAAATTATGTAGTCGTAAACCATTCAACTATATTTCGTATATTTCTATAAGTGGTTATTAAGTTTTAGAAGCAACAATCATCCACATCTGATTTAATGTCCAATTCAGAAATAATTCATTTAGTTTACTTTAAAGATCTGTAGAGTTAAAAAATCTTGACCATGCTAAGCGTCAATGTCAAAATTCTTTCAAATAATTAAAGACAAAATATCAGTTTGTTATCTTTCTTGTTAATTTTTAAGCCATAAGCGAACCAATTCCTCTGTGCTGTTTTTTTTTTGTCTACAGAAAACTTAACGAAACAAAAGTAACAGCTGTCAAAATGAAAATTGAAAGTCCACATTTATTAAGTTTAATTAGCACTTATGCAAAAATTACAAGTTAAATCTTACTTACTTAGTTTTTAGTTGTTTTCGTTTGATTTATATGTCAAACCCAACGTCTAAGTCAAAATTCCCACAACTAATTAACAAATTGACAGCTCATTGTCATTCTTACTAATTCTTGGTCCACCACACGTTCCTTCTGCTAGTTTATTTGTTCGGTATAGCTTCCACAGAAAACTTAACGAATTAAAAAAAAACAAAACTGACAGCTGTCAAAATGAAAATTGAACGTTAACATTTATTAAGTTTACTTAGCAGCAATACAAAAAAATACAAATCAAATTTTGCGTACTTAGTTCTTCTGCTAGTTTATTTGTTCGGTGTACCGTCCACAGAAAACTTAACGAATTAAACAAAAAACGAAAGTGACATCTGTCAAAATGAAAATTAAAAGTCCACATTTATTAAGTTTACTTAGCAGTAATACAAAAAAAAAACAAATTTTACTTACTTAGTTCTTAGTTGTTTTCGAAAGATTTATATGTCAAACCCAACGTCTAAGTCAAAATTCTGACAACTAATTAACAAATTAACAGCTCATTGTCATTCCTTCTAATAGTTAATACATGAGACGTTGCTTGTACTGGTTTATTTGTTCGGTGTACCGCCCACAGAAAACTTAACGAATTAAAAAAAAAACGAAAGTGACAGCTGTCAAAATTAAAATTTGCAGTCAACACTTTGGTGAATTCATAGATGATGCGATTGAACTGGGCCATTTATGTTAAAACTTTTCAAAAACTAGAAGTTTTTAATTTCAAAAACAAAACTTCAAAAATGTACAGTATTTGTTGGTTTAAAAAAATTGACAGCTGGACAAATGTCACTCTTCAAACATTTTCTGAAAAAAAACGAGACAACACGATAATTTGGACAGGTTATATTTTCAGACTTCAAAGTTATTTTTGTTGTTGATTTAAATTTAGTTATTAAGACCAGAAGTTATTGTGTGCGTTAGGTATTAAATAGTTTTAGTTTCCGATCAAAATCTCGGGAGTTATTTTCGTCAAGGCCAAGATTCATTTTTCTAAAAATTGAAAATACAGTTTTGAAGCTTAATAATATAACTTTAGGTTATATGAGGTTTTTTTTTGGAGTTTAGTAACATTATGAATTATTTACATGAAGAGTTATTTGCATATATCCGCGATCATGAATTGGCAGATATTATCATTTATTTTTACTGTACGGAGAAGTAGTCGTTTTCTTGCAAAAATCGTCAAGGAGGACAAATACATTTTTGGTTAGTTGAGATATTGCCACAAAAATAGTTCTGGCTGCTTAGTTATAGCCTTAGAGATATTGTGTACTATCTTCATCTTAGGAGTTATTTGACATTTTCTTGATAGAATTCATTTTGGCAAAGGAATAAGTATTAAAATGTTTAAACCAATACGTGTTATGTGAAATAAAAAATATCTCCATTTTTATTTTAAAACTAGAGATAAAGAGTTATTGCAGTTTATCGGTTTACATGTAATTTTTTCAACACGATCCAGGTTATTTTGTGAAAATTATTATTTACTAAGTGAAATGATGTGACTTTTTCGTTGACAAGAGTTTGAACTGTCGAGTTTTTTCAATAAAAAGAAGAAGAACTTATCCGAGGTATTTCAACATTTGGAGTTATTGTAAAACTTGGGTTGTTGTTTTCGCCTCTGATTGCCCAGTTATAATTAATGCGGTCATGCTTCTTTACTTCAGTGATTTAATTAGGGTAGATATAGAGGTGGGTGGTTCGGATGGAGTTATAACGCCAGCTGTCATTCAATCACCTAGTTTACATCACACACACAATAAGTTACATGATTTTTTGTTTGTTTTATTATTTCACTACGGCGGCAATAGTAATAAGTGCATGCACATATGTAGGAGTAGGTCTACATATATGAATAATTGCATTTACATATCCCATGCATCAGCAGCACATAGATAGGTATACTCTTACTGATGGATACCTATAAGCTTCAAAGTCTAACTAAAGTATCCATCCCCATCAGTTCGCATATAATGAATGATGCAAAGATACAAAATCTAAATGTGCATATTTTACTTACGTATAGGAAACAACAACAAATATTATACAAAGTACGATTATATAGATCTCTATCGCTGATGTAGGTACGAGATAGTACACTATGTTATGTTTTATATATGCTGATGACTGATTTTTGTTTTTGTAATATCTATAGACTCAACTTTGAAGGCAAAAAATGTGGCAAACATGATGGCCGATGTTGCCAGACTTTTCATTTATCTTCTTCTTTTTTTTCCTCTTTGCTGCTGTTGATGTGTAATCAGTAGGTACGGTACAGGGTACATAATATCAGTCTTCTTTTTTGTTCCATATACATAAAGATACTTATAGGAAAATGTATCTAAGGTATACCTACTGTATGTGGATACAGTGAGTGAATAAAACTACTTTGTGGGATTTGATGTGCACTTAAGTGACTTCCTTGTGACTGACTGCCTTATGAATTGTTGATTATGATGAGAGGTTCGTTACTGAAAACTCAAACTCAAATTCAAACTGAACACTAAACAGTGAACAGTGAACACATCGTATATGCAACAGAGAGAGGTTATAATAAAAGAAAGGAAGCAAAGTGTATTATATTTTTTTTTTAATGTTTGTCTCATATATCAGGAGATATATGCACTTATTTATGTATCTACAAAAGATACATGGGGTAGGTACATTAGGTACATTGGAAGATATTTTTAGATACTTTTAATATGTATCCCCCGTCATGTAACAGACGACGACGACGATGACTAAAAACAAAGTTCAATGTGTTTTTTTTTTGTTTTTATTTTCTGTTATTTGTCCATTAAGAAGACATGTGATGGGACTAAGGGGGTACATAATATAGCACAAACTACATTATTATTAATGTGTTGTTATTAGGAAGGTTATAAATATCTATATACTTATGTACAGTATAAAAGATATAAGATAAGTACATATTTGTTTATGTCTATAGGTTTGTCAAAATAGATTGATGGATTGGAATATTAAAAGATCTAATTAATTAACTTAGAAGGACATTATCGTGTGTCAAGTGCAGTGTTGATGAACGCACTCAATTAATTTAATTCAAAATAGTTTAATTGACAACAACAAAATATGTGGAAGCCGGAAAAATTAAAAATTGTGTTTTTCCTCTGTATTTAAAACATATTTAGTCAACACTATGACAAAAAAAGGGTCTTTTTAAAAAAAATATACAGATTTTTACTCAAAATTTAGTACAAAAGCAATTTTTTGCTGTACTTGGAGACATAGTGACTTATAAATCTCAAACATTTCTGTCAGGGTTGGAGGGGACCTACGGTTTTAAAGAAGAAGAAAGTTTGAGAAAGCACTTTTAAGACAAAAATGTCTCTTGAAGGATTTGTCAATTCCTCCCAAGAGGCCGTACCCGTGCAGAAATAAAGACATTGAATCGCACAAGCAGGGTTTGAAAATAAGATCTATGACATGACAGTTCAACGCACTAACCATCACGCCCATCACGGGTTCAGATGTCTGTTCTGTTAACTACAATTTTCGGTCGTAATTTTTGCATTTACCAAACGATCCTAAAGGAAAATTACACTGCGTTCTCAAGATTTGATCATCCATCAGACCAAAGGATCTTGATTGTCATATCTTATAATATAATTGACCTTTGATGTGTAACAATCGTGTAAAATTAAAATTGTATGTAAAAATACCGTCTGAAACGTCATCATCAACCAATGGCAGATGACGTTTTCTATTGTCAGAAATAGTTCAGATCTGACAGTTATTGAATGTTTTTTTTCATTGTCAAGTCTATATTGGTAACGTCAACCAACCAATGACAGATGACGTTTTCTATTGTCAGATATGTTTGACATCTTACAGTTATTGATTGTTTTTTTCATTGTCAAATCTGTACAAATTTTTAAAGCAAACCATATGGAATATTTTCTATTTGTAACTAATGACACAAATGACAACAGGATTTTTAATAAGATGTTTTATTTTGAAATCAGATCACCTCTTCGAGAATCTTTATTCTTACCAAACTTCAAACTGCGAATCACCCGTGTTTTGTTGGAAAATCTCACAAAAATATAGTAGAATTTTACGAGAATAACAACAACAATATCCGTAGTATGAAAACTACCGATAAAAGTTAAAGTAAAATCTTACTACTGATGGGTTTTTGACATTTATACGAGTCTCGAATTGATCTTATGTGATTTCGTTCTCAAATGTTGGTACGATTGATATTTCATTTGTATCTCGATGGCTGTGTTCGTTGAGTATTTGTGCATTTGGAATCATGTGTTTTCCATTAGGAAAAAAATCAATCTCTTACTGTTGATATTATTTAGTTTTGTTGCAAGAGAAAACAATTTTTAAACAATAACTAAGTTTTGCTATGTTTCCACCAAAGGTTTATCTCAGTTTAGATTAGATAAATCTTTTTGGTGTTCCAACTTCCAGATGTTTTCTTAACATTTCTTCTTGAAAATTGTCCATTTTACTAGGTTTAGTTAGTTTTTCTTTGCTGAAGTAATTTCAACTTTTGATTTTCAAAAAACTTTCTTATATTTGTGTTTTTTTTTATTATTATTATTCTGTCAGATCTTCTTTCAGTTGTACGACTTTTTTTTAATACAAAAATCTGGCTACTGCTGATGCGTTTTATTGGGAATTTTCTACTATACTATTTATAGAATGCCAAAAAAACACAGTTGATAACAAAATGTTCACAATTTTTGTAAAAAAAAATGTTTGATCTTTTTGTGCTTTGTCTGCAACTTTTTGACAATTATTTGTAAAAAAAAAAGAAAAACGACCTTTCTTCTTTAACGTCTTATTATTTTGTGGAGCATTATGGCATAGATATTATCATTTACTTGGCCCCAAAGAAAGGAAGTAGAAAAGTGTTAAATCACAAGATCTTAGTTGTTAATTTTGATCACATTTTGGAAAAATATTAAGTTCTGCAAACTTTTCCCTCAGTTTTAACTCTTGAAATGTCAAAATATGACTGATTCAAAAATGACAGCTGCCGAAATATCGGATTATTGAAAATGAAAACTTTAAAAATATCAAATTTTAAAAATTAATTCTTATTCTTCTAGTTGTCCCTACTTAAAGTACCGTTTGATTGATATTTTGTCTTATAGATTTGTAGTTTAAAAAAAACGGTATATTCGTTTTAAAGACTGTTACATAAAAATAGTATAGATATATGGAGATATGAACTTTCAAGTAAAGAAAATTCTTTTTTCCACAGTCCTGTACTTAAAAAATACTTCGTTGTAATTTACATACAAATACAACAGTGAGTTGGTTATCTTTTCCTGTTGTTAAATAAGAACAAGACAACAAAAAAATAATACACTGTAAATATACCAAATAATACATTCAGTGTGTGATAGTTTTTTATTCTTTAGTAGACACAACGACGACTACAAAAATAACAACAATACCGTCGACGACCACCAACTTAAATTGAATTAAACTAACAAAAGCCAAATGACAACACAATAAATTTAATTCAACGAAAATAAGACAACCAAAACCAACCTACTCACACACATGTACATACATATCAATTCTTAAATTGCATACATATTTATATAAAATACAACAAAATGTGTGGAATTGTGTCATGCAGCGAATTGAAATTACAACAATAACACACAAAAATTAAATAAATTGTGCACCATACATCGTTGTTGCTGTTGTTATTGCATTGTACTCTAGTGTACTTTTGTACAATGTACAAAATGTGTACCCTACCAAACGATGCAACCAACCAACCAACCTACAAATCCTACCTACAAAACAGGAAAATTGTGGAAAATTGAACATAAATCAATTCTGTGGATGGCATGGAAAATCTATTATATGACTGTCACAGCTGTGTACATATATTAATTTAGCCTTTTATAATAAAATACCCGCGTTCATATACATTGAACAAAAACAACAATTGTTATATTTCATCACATACTACGATGCACATGTACAACAATCACACACTACAATACAAAACAAAAGTTCACATAAAATAAGAGTGAAATTTCCATCATCATCATCATCATTGTGATCATCGCATTGCAACGCACGCTTGAAAAGGCACCAATTAAAAAGCTTTGCTTTTCATTAAAATATAACTAAGCATTTTGTTAACATCAATTTATGTGTTTTTTCAAATGTTTCAATATGGTATAGAGAATAACAATGAATTTATAAAAGAAAAAATAGACCATTAATGAACAATTAAACTTAACGAAACTCAAATTAGTAACAAGTTCTCTGCACAGTCTTTGTCACTTAGCTGTCACTATTTGACACTTGTCAATTTACTTGTCATTTTCTCGTACACACTGTCAAATGATTTCAACTCGGTCTGATAAGTTATTTTATTTTGAGCGTTCTATAATCTCTGAACAAGCTCAAAAATATTTTTTGTTTGACAGTTCAGGTTTTTCAAACCATGCCAATAACGAAGTTATCAGTTTGAAAATTAGTTGAAATTCAAAGTTGAACTAAATAAACAATCCTTTGGAAACATTCAGCGCTCATCCAAATACTAAATGTCAAAAATATATATTTTTGGTAAGAAATGAAAAGTGTGGGAGAAAACTACAAACATTTTTAACAATTATTAGAGAAGTCTTCCAATAATTCTTCGGAAAACAGCCATAAATCCTTGGAACTAGAACAACAACAAATTTTAACTTGTAAATAATTTTTTTCTTAAAGCAAATTTTAACGAAACTTTTTTTTTAAAATGTTTAATTCTTTTATTATTCTTGAATTAATTTTAATATCAAAACTACTTAACGTCATTATAAAAATGTCAAACAAAAAAATAAAATACTCGGTGAACACACCCAATTCGAAGTTCTGAACTGTCACTCTTATACCTGGATGGCATGACGTTTCTAGAGCAGTTTGTAAAATATACAACAATTTGGGCTTGAAATAAACCTTTTAACTTGCGATCTAAGCTTCCTAGAACCAAATTTTAACGAAACCTTTTTTAAAATATTCAATTCTTTCAATATTCTTGAATTGAATTCAATATCAAAACTAAAATTTTTACTTAAATGTCATTATATAAATGTCAAACAAAAACATAAAATACTCGGTGAACACACCCAATTCGAAGTTCTGAACTGTCACTCTTATACCTGGATGGCATGATGTTTGTGAAATGTACAAAAAATAGACTTGAAACAAACCTTTACACTTAAACTGAATTTAATATTAAACAATCTTTTAGAACTCAGTAATAAAAAAAAACAGAAATAATGAATTGAACAGTTCCATCAAAGGTTTTGGGGCTTTTGACGGAAGTGCGGAATATTAAACCAAAAATTAAGTGACATTTCGACCAACTATTCGATACAAAATTAATTTATTGTCATTTTTCCTAAAGTTATGATTACTTATTCCATCTTTAAAATAATTTATAAAAAAAGAGTAAGAGAGAAAGAGAGACAAGAAAAAAAAAACTTTTTATTTATTAGAGGAAAGTTTCCATCGAAACGAACTCATATATTTTTATTTTTTTTTTTTTTCAAAACAAACACAAAAAAATTAAACAAGTCTGGTTTTATGAATATATTATTAAACTAATAATCATTCCGATTGATTTAATATTGTTTTTTTTTTCCTCCATTTTTTTTTTGTTTCTAGAAGCATATGGCATGACACGCACAGCATATGTGTACCCTACATAATAGATAAACGGCTGACATTTAAAAAAAAATAACAAGAAAAGCTGTTTATGCGTCAAGTTCAGTAAAAATAACACACGTTGTATTTAGAAGATTATGTTTTTTTTTGTATAAGAAAACTAATTTTTGTTCTTAATTTAAATTAATGGATTAAATATCGATTGTCTTAATCATTCAACTGCATTTTTTAAATAAATTAAGAAAAAAAAATAATAAATAAAATTATTGAAATTAATTGTATACTAATTTCTGTTAGAAAAACTAGATTCAAAAACAATTTGTTTGAATGAATTTAATTTATAGAAATACTTTTTTCTAGTTAAAAAAAGAAAAAGTATTTTAAAGATGACATTATCAATAACACACTGACATTTAGTTCGAAGGAAATTCTGCGATGGGGTTTTATGCAGGAGTCAGAATTTAAAATTTGACTCGGATTTTTCTATTATTCCTTTTTGTTGGTACTTTAAAATTTAACTTAAGCAAATGCGTTAAATTAATTCCTAATTTGACCAAAATATTTATTTAACTTCGAGAAATCGTCAGTGATAAAAATTAATTAAGTAAGAATTTCGAATTTTTCTGAGTCTTCGAACAGATGTTAAATTGTTCATCTTTTGCACGCCAGAGGACTTTTTGTAGAAATCAAAAGGAACTTTTGTTTTGATCTCAATCACCAAAAATTTACGATTTCTGTACTTTAAGAATATCCTTAAGTCTAAGATGTTGAATCGATTCAGAAATTTTGAATTTGCTTTTGAAATCAAGGCATTCAAGTTGAAAAAACGAGTGTCTCTCATTTTCTCTCTTTTTGTAAAGACATTTTTGGCCTTTTTATAGGTCTTAAAATAAAAGTAAATCTTTAAAACATTGCATTTTATTCTTTAAAGAAAACAAATGTTAAGAAATTAATCAGATTTTTAATAATCAAAACTGGTAATGCCACTCTTTTTTGTGTTCCTCTTTGACATAATACCAAATGATTTTTAGACATTTAGTTTTCAATTTGGCAATACTTTTTTCGGAGTTAGTCTTTTTGACAGTTGTCGTTTAGTTTATGATACACTATATCAAAAAATTGTTGGTACAGGTTCTTCAAAATAATAGCTAAGGTGTTTAAAGAAAAGCAGATTTTCAACCATTCTTTTTTTCAATTTTGGTATTGTTTATTATATGAAAGTTAAAAACAAAACAAAATAAATTAGTACAAACTTCATGAAGAAGAAAAAATGCAACAACTTACGCAAAGTAGGAAATCAAAGGTCAAAAAATATAATATAATATGTATATGTAAGTTTTAGTAGCGAGTGTGATAACCTTTCGCTTTTATAACATCCTGAAGGCGATTCTTCATAGAGCGAAGTAGTTTTGAAGTGACTTCCGGTGTAACTTTGTTCCTTTCTTCCAATATACCGGCTTTTAGCACGTTTTTATTACTAATTTTTGATTCTCGGACCTCTCTTTCTAAATAATCCCAAAGATGCTCAATGGGGTTAAGATCTGGGGATTGGGGAGGATGAGGCAATTGCGATTTAACATTATAGAGAAGCCACTCCTTTACTATCTTTGATAAATGTTTAGGATCGTTGTGTGGCACAAGTAAAAAAGTCGTCTTTAAGCCCAATTTTTAGAGCGCTGGCTTTCGAATTTTCTTTTAAAATGTTTAAATATTTGTTTTTATCCATTGTTGTTTCTTTAAAAACTAAATTTCCCACACCATTGGATCTAGCAGCTCCCCAGACCATAATATTTCCGCCTCCATGTTTCACCGTTGATTGCAAGTTCTTCACATCTAATGCTGTGTTTGGTTTAGTCCACACTAATCTGCTACCGTCCGACCCAAAGACATTAAACTTGCTCTCGTCATGGTACAACACATTCTTCCAAAAATCGTCTGGTTTCGAAACGTATGCATTCGCATAGTTCAAGCGTTTTGAAACGTTTCCTTTTGAAATGTAGGTTTTTTTTTTGTACTGTGCGACCGTTATATCCCTTTGAATGCAGAAAGTCCCGAACAGTTTGAGGGTTAAGCGATATTCCATCATTTGCTTGAATGTCAGCAGCTATTTTAGGAGCACTTAACTTGGGATCAGCCTTTACCATTCTTTCAAT
This sequence comes from Eupeodes corollae, assembly GCF_945859685.1. NCBI lineage: Eukaryota > Metazoa > Arthropoda > Insecta > Diptera > Syrphidae > Eupeodes > Eupeodes corollae. Next base: position 110,342,904 of record NC_079149.1, read on the forward strand.
TTTTTGTTCCATATGAGCGTCTAGAATTTTTTTTCGACCTCTTCCTGGGGCCACTTCAAAGCTTTTATTTTTCAAATTAATTTTTAATACATATTAAATTGTAGACCGTGGTTTACCAATAGTTGACGACATCTCAGCATAACTTTTTCCGTCGTTTCTAAATCAATTTTCTTACTTCAAGAGGTAGTTTTTTATGAGAAGCCTCCATTTTCAAAATAAACTTCGCAAAATTAAAAGAAAAAAAAAAACAATTTAAAAGATCAATACACCACGGCATACTGAGCCTAGATCTCTCAATATAATTACTGTACACAATTTTAATTTCAAAAAGAACCGTTATTTCCATTTTGTTAGAGAATAGAACATTGTACGAACATTCGATTGATGTACGAGAAATTTTTTAACATTCCTGTCAAAATTCTACTAACGATAAAAAAAAACCATGAGGCAAAGCTCGAACATTTTGTTGCATTTCCTATTATACATTATAATTTTATCAAATAAAGCCAATAAGCTCAGATTTGTGGTAGGAAGTTCATAGTGTAAGGAAAAATCATTTATTTTCAATCGCTGTAGTTTAATTTGTCATTTCATAATAACAATATTTACAAATCTTAAATTTTTAACCAAAATTATTAAAATAAATGCTACAAAATAATCACACAAAAGTATGACAGGCCTTGCAAATCTCAAGATATTCTCAAAAATTTAGTTTTTAGTTTTTTTTTAGCATATTTTTGGAAAAAATAAGATTTTGCACTACACTTTTCTCTTCACTTAACTAAAACATCTTCCGGCTCACTTTTGCTTTGTAGCACAATGTTTTTAACTTTTTGATTTTTAAAATTGACAGTTCCATAGAATGTTTTAGTTAATTTCTTGGAAAAATACGTTTGACAAAGTTTTTTTTTTCAAAAAACGAAAACCTGCAAAAACAGTTTTCGACTCCAATACCTGAAAAAAAAATCAAACTTTTTCTATTATAAACATTTTTAATTACAATTTTTACTATTTTCTGAATTCTTTAAACAAGACAAATTTATACTAATTTTGATTTTCTTTTCTTTGCAGGTATGTAAACCAAAATAAAAAATCACAAATTGGATTAATTGGATTAAAACAAAATCAAAAATGTGGTAAAGTATATTAAATTTAAAATTTTAGTCATGTGCATACATGTGTGTATAGTGGAAGTGGATGTAACACCAACCTTAAGACTTTAGGTGAATTCACATTCCAATTGATTGTAGGTACAGTGCATCAACGAAAGTCTAATATTGATTGTAAATGACACTTTATAACCTATAAAATCGTGCGTTCGCAAATAAAACCATGAAATTCATCCTTTAATACCTTCCTCTTTATAATTTCTTACAAAATATTCATATCTTTAATCAAAATTTCATAAAGTTCCATACAAAAAATTAAAAACAAAACAAACAAATGTTCTTGTTGTCTGGAAGTGGTAAAAAAGTATAATAATTTTGATCACCCAAATCCTTTGTTGAAATTTTTTGAAAAAGGAATCAAAAAGTTGTCAGAACGAATTATGTCCTTGAACATTCTCAAATAAAAATAACATAACTTATGGTGGCCTTTGTCTCTTTCATTCTTTGTTCAAAGTTTGGTGTTTTTTTTTTTTTTGGTTTTCTGAGTGTTCTTTGGCACAGACCGGAACACTTAAATAAAAACCACCAAGTACCTTACCTACCTTCCTACCGAAATACCCGCCATAACCATGTAGACTAATATTTCTAAGAATTAGCATTTGTCTTTTTTATGAAATCAAAAAAAATCATTGTCGTTGGATTTCAATTTAAATTGAAAGAAAAGTAAAAAAAATTAATGATCCATCATTCTGGCGATGACTGTAGCAGTAGCAGGTATAGGGTATACCTACCTCTATTTGTCTAAAATTCTGTATGTGTGCAAAAGAAAAAAAAACGAAGAGGAAAAGAGATAAAACAAACATTTAGAATAAAAACAGGGAAGCCCATCTGTGGATGAGTGTTATTTTTCTTCATCTTTTTTTAAATGTATTTTTGTAAGTAAAAAACCAGAACATTTGCAAGCTTTTTTTTTGGTCTTCTTCTATAAAAAAACAGGCTTTCCAGATTCCTATTATTCTCTTCCTATTTATCATTTTGTCCATAGTAAAAGAAGCATAAAAAGCAACAACAATAAACACAACATAGTCGGGAGTAAATAAATACAGATACAAACAGAACATACGCGGATGTTATAAGCTATAAAGTTATACAACACATACTCGTACAAAGTATGCCCTTGTAGTTTTGAAGTAAAGCGTATAGAAGATTGAAAATAAAGGAATAAGAATAAAATTTGCAGAAGTAAAAGAACATGTAAACGGAAGCGTAAATGCCTATCAAAAAAAAAGAAGAAAAAAACATGTTTTGATTATTTCATCGGCTTAGACTTCAGGGTTTAGAATGCGTGAGTCGAGAACCGGCTTAGTCCATCTTTATTCTTTCCTTATACCAAGATTGTTTTTCGACTTAAAAAGTTGCTTAGAAATGCCAAAGAACATGGAATGTTTTAGTTTTATCAAAATTTTCATCAATTGGATTATTTTTGAGAAATAGTTTTTCAACTTGAGAGTTCAAAGTAAGTTTTTACAACCTTTGCCCTTTGCTAGAAGCCTGAAAATTTCGACATTCATTTTTGGAAAGCTAAAATGTCAAACAAAATAGTGTGATCACAAAGATCAATACATCTTTAAGAAATGCAAAACATTGAACAATATGTGAGCTTGAGTGTTCTTGCCATTCAAACGTGATGGATAGTGCTTATAACTGTCATTCCAGTGGTCCGGGTCCATCCAATTCCTACCGCGGTGCCACCTAAAACGTTTTTAAACTGATACTGCATTTTGCTAGGAATTGATCAGTCCTCCAAGAGCAATTCTTTTAATAAAAAAGTGGTTCTCAAACTAGTCGTTGGGATTTGGCATAAAAATGTAGGTCCACTCTATTTCCCTTCTCCACTATTTCTGAACCGCTTTATTTTTCAAAATTCTCGTAGAAATTAATTGTTAATAGATCTCTATCTCCAGGCCCCAGTTTTTGTATTTCTTAACCCGAAATGCTCTCGGAAGCTAATTTTTATTTTAAGCGCAGGACTTCTCAAAATTAAGAACTGTCAAACTGAATGTCATATTATGAATTTTTTTTTCGCTTTTTCCAGCACACTTTGCAATCTAACAATGCAAGGACTTCCAAGCCTTGGAATTTCATTTCTAAAATTAGCGCTCCTTTCGAAAAAAATAATTCAGTATCGTAAAATCATAAAATTCAGCTTTAATACTCATTTCCGGCTTAATGGAAATTTTGAAAGAAAAATTGTCATTTTTAGAGTGAAGCGGATTCTCATGAGTAGTCTCTTGAGAATCCATTATGTCCCCAAAAAATCAACACTGTTCATTGGCGTTTACATGCAATTTTACCAATACTAAAAATGTTCGTCATTTTTTAAAATTTCTTGTGTCATTTCAAAAATACGTACGACTATCAATGAGTTAAAACAAACGGTTGATGACCGAATCATCTAAAAATTCGATCTGTGATTTGAATGAAAACTTTTGACTGCTTTTTTTTTTTTTGGGATACTCAAATCTCGTAATATTCCAGCAACGGTTAGTCATTTTTAGACGCCAATATTCCACGTCTTTTCTGACGAAATTAGATCAGGTTTGTTCGAAAAAGTGATGCAGAATTCGACCGATAAATTGGCGTTCTCACAGAAATGTTGTCAGTTCATAACCTAGAATTTCTTTCAAACATTAAGTTCCAAACAATTTATGAGCTAATAAAGCTATTGTTTGAAAAAAAGTTCTGTACCTTTAAAAACACTCTTGAAACTTAATAGTTAGATCTACATTTTTACTGTCAAAAATATAGGCCCTTTCTTTAAAATTTTCTTTAAACTTTACACAATAAACAATAAAGTTTAATTTTCTGGTAGAGTGAAAAATATATTTGACTGGACTTAGTAAAGTTTTTCTTTAAAAAAATATGTTACAATAAAATGATACATTTTTGACAGCTGGTGAATCAGAACTAAGAAATACTGAAAGTGTCATAAGGCTAAGTTTAAAGTAAAAAAATATATTTGACTGGATTTAGTAAAGTTTTGCTTTAGAAAAATATGTTACAATAAAATGATACATTTTTGACAGTTGGTGATGAATCAGAACTAAGAAATACTGAGTGTTATTTGTCTCTGAACGTACCCATTTCAAAGATCAAATATTTAATCATCAATTTAAAAAAAATATCGCCATTTGCTTTTTGGCACAGCTGATGCGTATATTTGACGTTTTTCTTTTTAGTTCAGAGCGTAGCATTGAGAAGAGTCTGAGCGAACAGAGCCCTCTGATTTAATTATGAAACAACTTGATCACTAAAATTTTGTTTAGTCAAATTAGTTAAAAAAACAGTCAGTTTTTTCTAAATTATCTTTCCTCCTGCACTAGAGCGACCAGCCTCTTCCGGCATTTTTTGTTTGTTTTGACGATGATTTTTTAATTTCCCCGTTTTCAAATATGAAATTATTTGTGTTCCGTTTACTCTGTTATTTTATTCTGAGCTCACAGAGCGCGCTCTGAACATGTTCAGAATTAAAAAAGAAACACGAATTTGAATCAGAGATCAATAAGAAACACAATTATAATTTTGACAGTTCGAGCTCTGCTCTGAACTAAAAAAGAAAAACGCCAATTAATAAAAATAAGTCTCAAATACCAACACAATGCGTAAGTCTTTCAAATCAACAGCTTGCAAACTAATTTTTGACGTCTTCCAAAAATCTTAAAACAAGAACACACTTGCTTCAGTGAACATAAAGTGTAATAGACTAAATTTCTTTTTAATTGTCAAAGTGTGATTGTCATTGTGACATTCAGTTTTGGTAATGTAATTTTAAAGCGCCTATTATTGCAACCACTCGTAACCCAACAATAACATATTCTAAGGAATATGTCAAATTCATTTGTCACTTGTCAATATACCAAATGTATACGTAGCCTTATGACACTTCGTTAAAATTCACTTAAATTTCCTTCAATCGAATTATTGTCAGAACTCTGTTAAGTATATTGTGGTTGTCAATGACAGATCATGACTTGAGTGTTTTTGTTTTTAGGAAAAAATGTGTTTGTTAAAATTTGAACGCATTCAGTTTCGTATAAGTCCTTGTCAAAACTCATGCTTACATCAAAAATGTTTTCATATTAAACTGTTATTTTGTATTAACAGGATAAATTTAGTTTTTTTTTTTGAAGAAATTCTTCATATTCTACTACATTTTTCCATTAAATTTTATATTCTTTATTTGAGTCTTATTTGTTGTAGACATGTATGTGTAGGTAGATAGGTATATATATTTTTTCTTACATACAAATCTTAAGAAGAAAAACGCAACAAAGTTAAGCTCCTTGCACATTATAAAGAGTCTTTTGTTAAATTCTTTGATATAAATTTCCTTCATCTTCTTTTTCAATTTACTATGTGGAATGTAGGTAGGTAGTTTCTTTCTTCCATTATAAAATGAAGATGATCCCAAAAAAGAAAACCATTGATATGTCTTGAAACATATGATGATGATGGTGCTACCAAGAAACAAGATCATAATGACGATGAAGAAGATGATGATGATGATGATAATCATAATGGGCTTTTTGGATTCAGCAGAAGAAGATGAGGTTAAAGATGAAGCTGAAGCTGAGTCTGGAAACGCGCTTTTATTATTGTGCTTCTTTGGTATAGAGCTTCAAAAGAAAAGAAGAACCATAGAAAATAAAGAAGAAGAAGAAACCTTTAACGTAGATATGGAAAGATATGGTTGGTAGGTTAGGTATGTAGGTAGATGAGCTAAAGACGACGACGACGAGTTAAACAAAAGCCAAACAACAAAACATAACCCGTCTTTCAAGTTTTCTTGGTTCGTTTATTCGTTCCCTTGCTCGTTTCTTGTACCTATCTACATTTTTTTTTCATCTTCATCTTCTGATGTTTAAACAACAAATAACTTTTTTTTGTTCTTTTTCTTGTATTTGCTTTCTTCATCCTTCTCTTTTCTTACCGTATCTGATTTATATTTTGTTGTTTTCTTGGAGTTTTTGAACTAAATTAATAAGAAAATAAACCTGTACACAATGTTTGGCTTCCTACGACTAAAACGGGTTTCAGAATATTGTATGTTTTCATCATCGTTTTCTCGATGACAGGTTCATTTTATATATTAGATACTTATATACATACAAAAAGTATATAGTACATATTTGATATGGAAGTAGATAAGTATATTATATACATCTCTCTATACATTCTAAAACATATCGTCATCTTAAGAAATAAAAAGAAAATAAAAGAAAAAGGGGTTATGATGGTGATGAAGATGATGGTAGGTATATTATTAACGTCATCATCACTTGTTTTCCTATAAAATTTATATCGTGCTGGAATTATTTTGATTTTTTTTTTGTTGAAATTCTATTTATTTTTTTATCACGTGGATTGGATCACATCATCTTTAAGATATATCCCTTTTCTTCTTTTTTTTTGGAGAACTTTTTAGAACCTCAAAACATGTGACCCTGACTTATAGAAAAAAAAAAACGGTGAACAGCTTAAAGAAATAATATACATATTTATGTAGATATACAAGTTGACTAGATGTCTTATGTAAAGAATAATAATTATATTAATTATATTTTCTAACTTAATCGGCTTAGTTAGAAGATTATATGTTATGAATGAACCCTTTTTTCCCACCAACAAGAAAAAAGGTGATTACAAAAAAGTTCGATCATCAATTTTAGGAGAGACAAGTAGAAGACAAAAATTCCAATAAAGGTGCAGTAAAAGATAACATGGAAAACGAAGATCAGTGTTTGGGTAGCTAAGTCTTGAAAAACAATTAGAAACGTAAAACATAACCTTTTGGGAACAAGTTCTATTTTCGTAAAGAATGAAAGCAGTTTTTAGGTTTTGTAAAGAAATAAAACTTTGAAATGGAATAAAACAATGATGTTTTTATTGAAAAGTACTTAATTTGAAAGATAATCATCTGTCATTTTAATTTAAATACGATTTTTAGCAAATGTCTAATCTTGAGGTCCAATTTTCTTTGACGTTTTCAAGCAATTTTGGCCGTAAATTGAACATAACGCTGTAAATTTTGTTAATCTTTTCGCATGATCTTGGAGACCAATTCACGGTTCCGTAACGTGAAACTCTGCGATCATTAAATGTCTCCTTCAATAAATGAATTATGGCAAGATCTGTGACATGTTGTACCGTATTGTCAAAACTACTGCACATCATTGTTGTTCAAATTAATGAACGAAAAAGTCAGTAACCATGGTGTTAAGGTGTCAGTTTATACATGTTTATAAATGTCAAACCAAACAACAAGTAAATCACTTGACAGCTCACAAGATGGCCGCCACTTAAAATTGAGTTGTCAACTTAAAGCTCTATACCTACTTACAAAAAAAAAAAAAAACACCCATTACAAATACTCATCGATAAAGTTCCAATTTTGATTTAATACAAGAAAATTAATAACTAGCTAAAATAAAAAAATTCATTCGTTCACAGTTTAAGAATTTTCGAATATTTTCAAATGTTTAAAGTCATCTACATGTACATTTTGAATAACGTTAATCCAGCTTAAAAAGACGAACGTCAAATGGCGTTTTTCTTTTTTAGTTCAGAGTTGAGCACTGAGCGAGCGGAGTAGAGTAGAGCTCGGAGCAGAGAATGTTCAGGACTCTTTGATTTAATTATAAAACAACTTAAGCAATAAACTGTCATGATTTGAAATGTCAAATGTCAGATTTTTATTTGTTTTGTAATATCGCTTCCATTTAGAGTCGAACAGCTCAAATGTTATCTTAACATCGAATTCTAAGTACAATTTTTTGGGCAAGTTTTTGATATATTGGTTTCTTGAAATATGTTTGAAGGCGTTGGTCCATTTGACGCCTGAAATATATTTGATTCATAAAAATCCTATATACAATTAGTTTTTTCTAAATTATCTTACTTTCTGCCCTATAGCGACCAGCCTCTGCCGCCATTTTTATTGTTTTGACGATGTTTTTATTTAATTTTTTGGCTTTCAAATATCAAATTGTTTAAGTTCAGCATTTTACTCAGTTTACTCTGTTATTTTAATCTGAGCTCACAGAGCGCGCTATGAACATGTTCAGAACTAAAAAAGAAACACGAATTTAAAGCTCTGAACGATCAGAGCTCAAAAAGAAGACAATTATTTTTTTGACAGTTCGAGCTCTGCTCTGAACTAAAAAAGAAAAACTTGATATAAATTTGGTTAAAATGTCAAAAATCGGGTTTTGTTTTTTTTAAGTTGCACGCTTTTACAGAATAAGCTTAAGCATCAGATGGAGGCTTATGGGATTGGTTAATGACAAATATTAAGGCTCTAAATTAAATATGAACTATGGCCAGTTAAAAAATGCATGCTTAGTTCTTTGTTATGTATAGTTGACAAAATGTCAGGTAGGATAAATAAGTCTAATAAATTTCGTAATTTGAAGTTGGTAGCGATGTTATTTGGAACTTGTAAAAACTCAACTGTCATTTAAAATGTCATTAGTTGAATGTTTGCTATTTATGATAATGGATTTTTAAAATCATTTATTTAGTGCTTAGAAAATACAACTGCAAAAATAAAGAGTCGTTCACTTGGTGGTTTTAAGTTGCCATCGATGAAATTTGACATCTGTCAAACTCTGCTTTTATTTGAAATGGTGTAATAAATCGCTCAACAATAGTTTATTTTATGTTACATAAATTCGAGTATTACAATAAATGAGTAATTTATTTCGTTGTTAAAAGTTGGTAATCCTGTGACAGGTGTCAAAAACTCAGATGTCATTTAAAGTGTCATCAGTTGAATGTTTGCTATTCACAATAATAAATCGTGCGCTGCAATCGTTTATTTAGTGTTTAAAAATCCTACCATTAAAGTAGTGAATCATTCATTTCGTGGTTCTAAATAAGCATCAGCATTTAACATCTGTGTCAAACTCTCCTTTATTTCGGGGTTTTGATTTGACATCTGCTAAATTATGTTTTATTTTTAAATTGATAATGAATCGCGTCAAAATTTATTTAGTATTAAAAACCCCCAGTATTTTAATTAATGGGTAACTTATTTCGCATTTTAAAGTTGGCATCCCTGACTTGATTCCTGTCAGACTTAGTTTTTCATATAAATTGTCAAATATTCTAGTTGAATATTTGCTACGTGAAGAAATTTGAAGAGAAGAGAAGCGTTGCATATGTTTTCTGGGCCTTTGCGAATGTGAATTTATCGCTAATGTGCAGACGTTTTGTCAGTTCGGATCGATGAAGTCGAATGACAACCGATTTTTTTTGTCGAATTGATATTTGGACGATATGTGGTTCCAATACGACCAATTATGGCCTTATTTCATGATAAATTTCCTGGTCGCGTAATTTGACGTTTTGCGACATCTATTGGCCACCAAGATCATACGATTTGACAACTTTAGGTTTTTTTAATCTGTTTTTACTTTACTAATCAAAGTTTGAAAAAGAAATATGTCCAATCGAATTCCTAAAAATGGTAAGTGTACAAATAAAGAATCATTCATCTAGTGGTTTTAAATTGGTATCGGTGAAATTCGACATCTGTCAAACTCCGCTTTCATGAAATGGTATAATGAATCGGTTTACAATAGTTTATTATGTGTTAAATAAATTTGAGTATTATAGTAAATGAGTAATCCATTTCGTGGTTAAATGTTGGTAGTCCTGCCATTCGACACCTGTCAAACTCAGATGTCATTTAAAGTGTCATTAGTTGAATGTTTCCCAATATTTCTTCACATTTTAATTTACTGCTATGACGTTCATAAACAAAATTCTCAAAAAAAAGTGAATTTTATTTTTAAGCTTTATTTATGAAATATTTAAGCACTCGCCATAAAAAACACCTCTTCGAACTTAATAGTTTCAATCATCCAAAAATGTTTAATGTGTATTTCATTTTTAAGAAACAATAAATTAAAACAAGAATCAAGAGACCAAATTAGTATTTTGTCTATATTTTATTTTCAAAAACTATTTTTTGTCATATTTCTAGAGTTATACTTATTTTTAATAATTTTGTAAATTTTGTCTAAAGCTGGTTTATAGCAAAACACCAAAGCAGACGAAAAACAAATAAAAACGTCAAAATTTATGAGCAACCTAATATTTTTTTTTAGAATATATAATTCTACTTTAGTATATGAACAATATTATGGCAAAAAGTTATTTTATAATGACTTAGTGACTAATTTTATTTATAAGCTCCATTTTTTAAAATGGCACCACAACACTTGCAAAATTTTATTTTGTGCAGTAAATCAACAATTATTATTATTGTTTGTTGTTATTTTAATCAAATACAAATATCATGCAGCTAGACAAAAATAATAATAATAAAAAATAAGTAATATTATTTTTTTTGTATACATATTCATATTTAATATTTATTTATATGTATTTCGAAGAATCACATTTATTTTGCAATTAAAAACTGATAAGAAATTTTATTTTAATGACTGCAATTAAATTGATGATGTACTTCATGACTGGATGGCATGTCAAATACCAATAGGCAATGAATGATTAAATTATATGATGATGATGTTGATGATGATGATGATACTTGTACTTGATTATAGAACTTATTTACACAACGTGACACAGTTTTTTCCTTTTTTTTTTGTAAATTAAAAAGAAAAATCCTCTATGATTGCTACTAGATCATCATTTGAAATATTTAATTAAGGACCGCCGCAGGGGGAATCTCTTAAGGGTTTGTGTTGCTATGCTTGTTTGTTCCGCGAATTTCAGGGAGCAAAATATTAATAATGAAGAACCATCAGAGAAAAAATATAATAATACAACAACAAAAAAAAAAGAGGTCGACGACGACGAATGTTGCTAATTGGCAAACAAAGGCTTGACATTTGGCAAATAGGCTTGACCCTAGAATAGTACTATATATGCCTATGAAGATTGCATCATTCCCTCGTTTCTATATACTTGACATTGTTTTTGTTTATCTTCTATCTTTTAGTTTTTGTTTTGTTTCTGTGTATGACACTTTAACAAATAAAATTCTATTTACATTGTTCTTCAATTACAATAGTGATGTATTTATACAAAATTTGGTGGTTTTTCTCATAAAGCTTAAGTTTCAACTTTTGTCATACATACTGTCATCAGATTAAAAGATTAATGTCTGTTGGACATGTTTGTAAACACGCAAAATGTTCTAGTGTCATTTTTTTGACATACCCTCTGTCAGAATCAAGACAACAACTTCCATTTCGTTCTTCACACATGACTTTTTTTTTTAAATTCAACAGAATTCTTTTTAGATTTTTAATTGTGAATGTAATTGCAATTCATTCTGATTTTCCTTGTCGTCATTCCGTCTGTAATTTATTCGTTTTTGACGAAATGTGTGATTACTTGTTATACAACGTGAAAAAATGTTGACAGATAAACTTTTACACTTATCGCTTAGTGTTAGAGAATTTTATAGACAGGTTATCGCTTTCATATAATATTTTGCAAAACTTATATGTCACGTGCGTGTTATAGGGAGTTTACATTACATTTACGTCACACAATCGAATGAATTTTGCACCATTTAAGTATCTGTCAAAAAGCAGCTTGATATAAAATAATGTAATATAGGCTTTAGAACTGTCTAATTAATAGTAATAATATTTCCTTAAGTAGAATAAGTCCCCACCAGTAAAATTGGTTTGAGTTATGTTTTCGAAGAGGTTTTTAAAAGAGCCTGCCATATTTCAGCAGCTGTCACTTTTGTGAAACTGTTATGTTATGACGTTTGACAAGTAAAAACTACGCCGTATAGCATTGTTACGAATGGAATAATGTACATTTTAAATTGTTGTGAAACTCACTTATAAAATTTAAAAGAAAATTTTTCTCACGTTGTTTTTTCTCTTAGAGGTGATCACAATTAATTTTCACCGAAATGCTGTGATTTGCATCACTTAGACCTTTTTCGTTAAGGGTTCCTGAATGACAGTTCTATGTCAATGCTCTGAAAACGATTCAAGACTTTGAATATGAAATTCATGGAGTTATGCAAATGATATGGATTTGCCATTATTTTTACGTCACACGGTCTTAAAAAACACGAGTTAAAGTTAACTTCAAGTTCTTACTGATGAGTAAACGTGACAAAAACTTAAATAATCCAAAATACAGTGGAACTTCCATAAGTCGAACTCTCAAAATGAAAGAAAAAAAATTCAAGTTATAGAAATTTCGGTTTAAAGAAATGAGACAAAAGTTAGTGAATTGCTGCTTTTCCAACTTGAAAACATAAACAAAACTAAGAATTTTTGCGCATAAGAACTAGTAACCCGTTCAAAACCAAAGTTCAAATAAAAAACATACAAACTCTGAATAGCCATCCCTCTTCTTTAAACAAAACTACAGACATTAATCACAGTAGACTCAAGTATTTTTCAAAAAATTGAAACAAGAGGGGGTTTCCCAAATAAGAGCAAAGAAATTAGAATGTATCTACTGAACAAATGTCTAAAATAATTATAGTAGCCTTAGTAAATTTTGAAAAAGAGGTTAAATGAAATTTAATTTCCCCAATATCGAAAGTGAATTGTAATCACTTTTCAATTTCACGTGAAATGAAATTGCATGGTCTTCAATTCGATCGAATTCGAAAACTTCGAAATTGCTTCGAACTGTCAGAACTGAAGAATCATACATTTTTATTTTGTTTCTGAAGTAAAATGTTTGCTGTTTTGAAGATGGATGCAATATTATTATCAATTTTAAGTGAAAAAAGGAAGAAGAATATATTGGATTTGCTGACATATTTTACGTGTGTAAAAATTATGAAGAATTGTTCTGATAAATTAAGTTATTTTAGATTAAGCAAAGACGCTTTTTTATATGTTCTAATGGAAATTGAACCTTTTATAATACCTTCTTCAATTCAAAACTTGCTGCAACCCTCCGATTAATAGCAGAAGGAAGCTTTCAAAAATCAATTCACAAAATTAAAAAATGTGATTTGAATGCGTTCGAAAAATGGAACAAACCGTTTGCATGTTCGAAAATCCAATTCACGATAACGAATTGTGGAACATCCAAATTCACTTTCGCAAAGTGTATTCACAATAAGTGAAATGCAGAACATGGGCAAAAAAACTATTTTGCATCAAACAGAATCTAAAAAATTCGATTTATAGAGACATTCGCCTTTCAGAAATTCGAATTCTCAAAAATTCATGAAAATAAGGTTGCGAAATCAAAGTTCTCAATAAAATGTTGAGTTATAGTCAAATTCGCGTTAAGGAAGTTCGACTGTAACTCTTAAAAGCACCATATAAAACAATAGTAGTTAGGAAAATAATTTCACGCAATTTTCTTCTAAGTTTGAAGAATCAAAGTGGCTTTAAAAAAATCAGCTGTTTTAAATTGACAAGGACTTTGACAGTTCTCAAAAAAAAAAAAAAAAAAAAAAACAACATACAAAATACATTGATGTCATTTCAAAACTTGAATTCAATTTATTTCGAACAATGTTTACTAATTTAATTACTTGGGTGCTTTTCCAATGATCTATCGACTCAAATTTTATCAATTGTAGTACAACTACCTTTGAGGTTGAAATTCATTTAATAGATTATGTTATTGACATTTTGGATGGCTTTTTAAGATTGACAGATTTTAAATTTTGATTAAACCATAGAACGGACTGATACTGAACTTACTCGAATGGAGAAATATGTCATTCTTGTAAAAAAAAATGTCGGCATCGATTCGCTATGGAAATTAAGATGGCGACAACTTATGCACAAAAAAACATGGAGTCGAACTTACTCGAATGGAGAAATATGTCATTCTTGTAAAAAAAATGTTGGCATCGATTCGCTATGGAATTAAGATGGCTTCAACTTATGAAAAAAAAAACATGGAGTGGAACTTTAGTTTTGTTAGATTTTTGACAGCTGTGACGTCTTTTGACAATTTTCACTATTTTATTCATATTTTATTCAATGAAATGCTCATTTTATCGACTTCATGGCTATGGAAATGAGGATGGCGCCAACTTATGAAAAAAAAAAATGGAGTCGAACTTTACTTTTGTTAGATTTTTGACAGCTATGACGTCTTTTGACGATTTCCTTTGTTTTATTCATATTTTTCAATGAAATGCTCATTTTATCGACTTCATTTGTATTAATATTTGTTCAATGAAATTTTTGTATCGATCAAAGATTTACTATGGCAACACTTACATAAATAAACTTTGAAAATACAGGTGGATTTCTACATTTTTTATTTTCTTTGTTTCCTTATTTCTCTTATTCTCTTGCTCCCTTGTCCTCTTCTTATATTACAATACTATTATTGCGGAGAACAAAATTTATTCATAAGAATCCATCAGAATCAGCAGCAATGCCAACATCCACTCTACACTCCACACTGTATCTCTACATATTATTTTCATATGATAAAAGAAAAGTTGCACAGCCCACATATGTACATAAACCGAAGCATTCCTAGTAAAAAAATAATATAAAATATAGTTTAAGCAAAAAAAAAAGAAAATGCTAAAGGCCTGCAGTTGCACGCTGACAAAAAAAAACCGAAAGAACCACAACTGCGATTGAGATTTATGTGGGAAAAGCAAAAATTAAGTTGGTTGCACACTGCAGAACTTATAAATAACAGAAAAAAAAGTTCTCCTCCGATGCATGTGACTTGGACCTTAAACAACAAGAACAAGAATAACACAACGAAATTCCAAAGAGGAGCACAATATCCTATGGGAACTCTCCATAAATATATTTACACACATACAAATTTATATAAAATACAAGTGCATACTTCGTCCTTGTAATGTAATGTTGACGTACGAGTATATCTATCTATTCTATAGTATGTCTGTGGTTAAATCTGCCATCATGCCGCATGAGAGAGGGACTCACTGTACAATATCACGATTTGTATCGTACTGTGTTGTTGTGATGTGTTTTACGTCGCATGTAATGGATGGTTATTAAGATTAAACTGATCACATCTTTTTTTTTTAAGAAAAAATAAAAGGGAAGTTTTATAGGTACCTTGCATTTATATTAATTGCTTTATTTAATAATAATAAATTTGAGTTTTATAAATAATTTATTAGTGTTTTTTTATCTACCTCAGCATCAGCTGATGGTGGTGGGTTTGTTTTAAAATATGAATTATTCAACGTATTTTATTTGTTTTTTGTTGCAGGAATATCATTTAAAGATCAGACAGAATGTACTTTGTTTTCACAAACAAAAAGTTACTATATTTATCATATTTTAATTAAATCGTGTCTAACAATTTAATGTCTTAATAACTTAACGAAATAAAACAAAAATTGACGTGTTCAAATGTCAAAACGTGCTGTCATTTGTTTTTTCTTTCTTTAGTTTGTTATTTAAACAAAAATTTTAAGTGTTAATCTACAAATAATCAAATGTTAAACAATACAACACAAATATTGAAAACAATCTACAACTAGGTGAATATCAAATTTATTCAATTATGCATTTTCGCACGCTTTTTTTTTCGTTCATTGCACTCATGTTAGACAATCAGACACGTTATGAGGTTAATATTGTAAAATGTATTCATATATTTACGAAATATTTACACCTACAAACTCAATTTTTGTGCAACAATTCATTAATTAACAAATAAAAAAAACTAAGCAATTTCTTTACATTTATTTATGTATGATGTGTGGTGGAAAGTGCATTTCTAATTTGCATTCGTTATACAAAATTTTGTAAATAGATTTTAAGCTAACAAAATCAGAATTTCCTTTAACAAAAACTAACAATAACAACAACAACTAAAAAAAATTATAATAATACATTAAATAAAGAAAGAAAGAGAAAAAAAAAACAACAACAAAACAAAACCTTTAGTCTGACCCATCAATCTTGTTATTAAGGTGAAAGCGCATGGCACATAATAACAATGTGTACAAAAGAAGCGCGCGTTTCTTCTTTTGTTGCAATGGTCATAAACCCCCAAACACATTAATTCGAATTCGAATTGGTTTTTTTTTTTTGTTAAATATTTTCTGTCAAATTTGTTTTGTTTGCATTGTGGAGTGGGACTTTTGTCATTTTGGAAATTAAATTTCACTCGTTGTTTTATTTTGTGTCTGTTCATTATTACATATTAGCTAGTTTATTGTTTATTTTCTTTTATAACTGTAAAAAGGTTCTTTACCTTTGGCGCGAAGTCATCACATTTACCTTTTGGTTGCAGTTTGTATAGATTGGTGACTTGAACAATAAAAACAACAACAAAATGACATCTCGATGAATATTTTAAAATTCGAAGCTTTCACCTTTTTGAATATGTTTTGTTTTTTTTTGTATTTTATTGTCTTTTTTCATCTTCTTGTTCTGTTTTAATTTGTATTTTATTTTTTTAAATTGTTTTTTAATGTCGAAAAGTGGGCGGTTGAATTTGATGGAGAGATAGAGCTGAAGGCATACAAAGACATAAACTTAAGTAGTAAAGGGAAATTTGTCTTTATTGAATTTTAGACGAAGCACATTTATGCATGGATGACATTTCGGTTAATGTTGCTTACATTTAATGGGTTTATATAGAAATACATAAACTTAAAATTATAGATGATTTTTTTATCGATCGAATGATTCACAAAAGACAGTATCTACATACATAACTTGTCTTTGACATTCCGTTGCTATTGGACATACCTAGAAATCTAACTCATATGTCAAAGTTTTACACACACATTAAAAAATACAAATGTCACCATTATTTTCAAAAGGATATGGATGTTTTATTTCATATTTGCAAAACAACTTGTTAGTACTGGCATTTGACACCTGTCAAAATCAATTGTCATTCCAATTGTCATAATATTAGTTCAGTGTTTGTCATTTACTATATGTTTGGGCTAAAACATACTCACATTGAATATAAGTTTCCAATGTATCTCACATAACTTAACCGAGTTATTTCAATCTGTCAAGATTTCCAGTTGGAAGGAGATGTGTCA
The DNA here is from genome assembly GCF_945859685.1 of Eupeodes corollae. Classification (NCBI taxonomy): domain Eukaryota; kingdom Metazoa; phylum Arthropoda; class Insecta; order Diptera; family Syrphidae; genus Eupeodes; species Eupeodes corollae. Next base: position 110,360,058 of record NC_079149.1, read on the forward strand.
AAATGATAGATGGCCCACCCTATAAATTTTATTTACTTATGTATACTGTATAGTAATTTTTTGTTCAAAACTGTGTTAAAATAGTTGCAGTATAAATGACTAATAAATTACATTTAATAAAATACCACCGCCCTATTGTTGAATTTTATTTGATTTTAACTACCTTACTATTAAACACTTCATCCGAAATGAAATATATCTCCTCTATTAAATGTATCACGATTTTTATGTTGTAACTAAGCATACCTCGCCCTAAACAACAAAATAAAAATACATAACGTATTTTCTTTCTAAATTCGTGCCATAGATGTTGAATTTTATTGCAAAAATTATTGCACACTAACTTACTTACAAAGTAGGCATCGTGCAGGTACATAATACAAAAAAAATGCAACACTTTGTTGCAAGTGCATCATTTTAAAGATTTTAGAGTTGCCAAAGAGGTGCAAAGATATTAAATTATTAGTTTAGAAAAAAAAAATGATTAAAAGTTCAATAAAACAGAAACAAAATCACACAGAATTTTGACAGTTCCTTAATTTATCAGAAAATAAGTAAAAAATGCAACATGAAATGGCTCTGCCTTGTGTCAGTTTGACATATTCCAATATAAATGTCAATTTGACAAATATCTCTATAAATATCAGTTAAACCGATATCAGTATAAATGTCTTTAATGACAGATAACAATGTAAATGTCAGTTTGAAAAATTGCATTATTGTATTGATATGTTTGACAGATTCCACTTAAATTATCAGTTTGAAATATAGCACTATAAATGTCAGTTTCACTGGTGCAAAATCTAAGTAAATTTAAAACGATGTAAAAGCATTTTGTTTAAGATGAAAATCACCAAATAATTAAAATATAAGTTTTTAAGAAAATTTTAACACTTTATGATGTTTTGACTTGGAAATGTCAAAATATATGTATTTATTCTAAATGTGCTCAGGTAATTTTTATTGTTGTCATTTAGGACTAAATGTATCACCACGGCAACATTATAAACCATAACCAAAAATTGTAGGCAATTTCTATAGAAACGATAATGCACTGGCTTATATATTTTTATACGAGCACAATAATGGAAAACGAACGAAAGTCTTGCGAGTCTTGATTGTGATTGTTATGATACCGCCTCCATGTTCGTTTGCAAATTGCATTTTACCTCCTTTTCAAGCCAACTTGCCACAGTCTCAAACTCACCTTAAAAAAGAAATCGGCTGCGTTTTGAATTTTCTTACCATATGCGCTCATTTCAAATTTCCGGGCAATGAATTAATTTTTATTTTTATTTCGTTGGTTTAATTTGGTTTTTTTGTTTGTTTATTTGTTTTGCGTGTTTATCGTTTCTTGATTTTTGTGTGCCTCATGGAAACTTTTGTTATTGTAAAAATTCTCTTCAGTCTTGACTGTAAGTTATAATACAACACAGAGTGCTGGATTAAAAGAATATAAAGTGTGAGTTAGGGCGCCAACATCTTTTCTACCTTCAGACCAATTCACCATATTTATTAAATGAACTAACAGTTAAAAGCAACTTTTGCTGGCTAAATTCGGATGACTGTCAAATAACTCACCAAATTCAGAGCTTTAACTTGTAAAAAGCTCATAAATAAATTAAGTTTATTGCAAATCCTAACATTAAAAAAAAATTTATTGAAAGTATAATTTTTACACAAGTAACTCACCAAATTTGGTAACTCTAAATACAAAACCCACCACACTTGGTTAATGAACTTACAAGTAACGGGAACCCTCGAGTAAGAAACTTACCAAATTCGAACTCACCATATATGGTGAATAAATTCACAGTTGATTGGTGAGTATCTCACTAATATAAGAAACTCACCATATTTGGTGAATTCACTGACAGGTAGCACAAAAGCAGATTAAGTGAATTTACAGGTGAAAAACTCACCAAATATATACTTTATGGAATCCAAAATGTATTGAGTTTATTTCAAATCCTTAACATTTTTTTAATAAAATTCAATTGGAAGCAACACTTTTTCACAAGCAACTCACCAAATTTGGAAACTCTTAATACAAAGCCCAACACACTTGGTTAATGAACTAACAAGTAACGGGAACTCTCGAGTAGAAAACTTACAAAATTTACTAGCTTAACTTAACTCACCAAATTTGGTGAATAAATTCACAATTGATTGGTGAGTATCTAACTTATATACGAAACTCACAATATTTGGTGAAGTCACTGACATAACACACACAATTCAGTACTTTAATTTGTAAAATAACTTAACAAATTATATGGTTTATAGATATAAAAGGAAACTGATGTAATTTGTTGAGTTTATTGTAAATCCTAAACATTTGTTTGAAAAACCAAATTCAACACAATAGGTTAATAAAACTGACAAAGGAAGTTAACTCTCACAAAATTTACTGGCTAAACTAAAATCACCAAATTTGATGAATAAATTCACAATTGATTGGTGGGTATCTTACTTATATACGAAACTCACCTCATTGAGTGAATTAACTCCCTGATAACATAATAGCAAATTCAGTGCTTTAACTTGTCAAAAACTCACCAAATATATGGTTTACAGATCTCCCAGGAAACTCACCAAATTTGTTGATTTTATTTTAAATCCGGGCCTCACTACTCCATCTTATTTAAATCCACCTATGTTTTGCATATACACTCATCGTGATATTATAATCTCCACCTCTTTCCACCCATTGTTGAAAGACTTCTTGATAGTTTGCTGCAAATGGATGGATGGGGGCACGAATAGCAGCGACGACGACAGACGGAATCGAAATATGGTGTCATTGACTTTTTCTCTCATTTCAATATTTTCTGTTTTCATTTTTTTTTTTATAATTAAATTTTTTTTTTCTTAAAACTATTTTTCCGCCATTTTTGTATTCAATTTATTTCTTCTTCTGTATTCATATTCGTTTGGGTCACTTTAATATTCATTAGCAGCATTGGGCTGATTAAAAAGAAGAAACTTTACCATGACCACACGAGTTTGATTATAATTATTGTTATTTTTTTTTTTTTAAATTTTATTTTTGTTATTTTTATTCCTTTTGAAAAGAAATTTTTTTTATTATTTCTTTTTCTATGAAACTATGTATTATTAAGTCATTGATATAAATGAGGTTTTTGAGCTTAAAAGCAATTTTGGCGGCAAATATTGCATACCTACTTAGTTACTATTTAGATTAATTATTATTCATTTCATACAGAATTTTTGTTTTTTTTAAATAATATTTTGTGTGTTAAGAATATAAATTCGTATTCCGGTTGTACGAGGCACGCATTTTTTCACGATAGAACTTCTACGAAACATCTCAAAGTCCCTAAAAACTTTTGATAATTAAATGGACAAAAATACAAAGAGCTTTAAAACAAGAGAGAATTCCTCCTGTTGAACTATACTTGGGCCACGACAGCTTTGTCAACTGGATTAGCTCTAAAAATAATAAGGTTCCTAGTACACTTCCTTGTGGTACATCTTCTAATTTTGAGTGCTGTCGCTCTTACTGAAAAGAATTGCGTGATCATTGATCATGTCACCTTTGACAATAAGATCTAAAAAGACCTGTGGTATATCTGCTACTTTGTAGTACCCCTGTTCCAATGTGTGAAGGAACTGTTGATTAGTTATAATGACAACATTTTTGTGATACTTCTGCTAGCTTAGAATGATCGTGCTCTTACTAAAGAGACTTCAGTTATTACAGTGATCAAGACAACATATTTTCTTACTTAGGTCCTCAGATCTATAAAGTCCGTTGGTGTTCACTAGTGGGAAGATTTGTTTGACAATTTCTGCACGATTTTTCTTCTCCACGTTCTTTTCGGTTCCCCAACTCTTCTGTATTCTAGAATGGATGGATTCCGCTGCAATTCCTGTTTTCTGCAATGCAGTCACTACCTTTTAGAATCATGGTTCTAAAATGTATATTAAAAACCAGTGTAGATCCTAAAACACTTCCTTGGGGCACACCTATAAATTGTGAATGTTCTTGCTTTTACTGAAAAAACTTTTGTTTTAAAAATAGGACTTTAGCATTTGTCATTATCTTCTGGAAGCGTCTAACAACATGACCCACTAGGTTATTTCAAAAATGTATACAGAAAAACAGTTTAGGTCCTAGAACACTTCCTTGTGGTACACCTACAAATTTGAATTGTTCTTGCTTTTACTGAAAAAAACTTTTGTTGGAAAAGTAGGACTTAGGCATTTGTCTTTATCTTTTCGAAGCGTGTAACAACACGCTCCACTAAATTATTTCTGAAATATGTACTAGAAAAAAGTGTAGGTCCTAAAGCACTTCCTTGGGGCACACCTACTAATTTTAAATGATCTTGATTTTACTGAAAGAACTTTTCTTGGAAAAATAAGTCTTAAGCATTTGTCATTATCTTTTGGAAGCGTGTAACAACATGCTCCACTAGGTTATTTCAAAAATGTATACAGAAAAACAGTGTTGGCCCTAAAGCACTTCCTTGTGGTACACCTACATATTTGAATTGTTCTTGCTTTTACTAAAAGAACTTTTGTTGGAAAAATAGGACTTAAGCATTTGTCATTATCTTTTGAAAGCGTGTGACAACATGAGCCACTAGGTTATTTCTGAAATATGTACTAGAAAACAGTGTAGGTCGTAAAGCACTTCCTTGGGGCACACCTACTAATTTTAAATGATCTTGATTTTACTAAAGAACTTTTGTTGGAAAAGTAGGACTTAAGCATTTGTCATTATTTTTTTGAAAGCTTGTAACAACATAATCCACTAGGTTATTTCAAAAATGTACACAGAAAAACAGTTTAGGTCCGAAAACATTTCCTTGTGGTACACCAACTATTTAAGAATGATCTTGCTATTACTGAAAGAACTTTTGTTGGAAAAATAGGAATTAATCATTTGTTACAACCTTTGCGAGTTGCTCCATTAGATTATTTCTAAAATATGTACTAGAAAACAGTGTAGGTCCTAAAGCACTTCCTTGAGGCACACCTACTAATTTCAAATGATCTTAATTTTACCGAAAGAACTCTATTAGAAAAGTAGATCTTAAGTATTTTCTCTATATTTCTGCCTAACTAAAGTATATTCATATGTTAAGCTTGAATTTGAATTTGTAGTTTTGAACGTTGTGAAAGTCCTTGGGAACTTCTAAACAAAGAAGTGAATAATTTACAATGTACTTCATCCATGTTTATTTGTAAATCAAAACTTATGGTGTGCCAAGTGCTCTTTAAGATCTGACATTATTTTTCTGATAGTCTTTACAAATAGGCTTAATGAAATCTTGTAAAAAAAAACCACTTGCTAACCACACAAAGTTTTAATTTATTTTCAAATCATCATCATATACTTTTATTAAAAACATTTTGTTACAATTATCATAAAACTTGTAATTATCTGCGGGTATTTAAACTGAATCAGGTCTTAAACCTAGAAAAACAAAAAAGAAAACCACCATCAGTAACATCAGCCATCATCAAAATCATTATTAACATTGCGGTTGGTGTTGTTGGCGCTGTTGGCGCTGCTGTTGGGCGTTCGTGCGTCGCGCACAGTCATCATCATCATCAACGTCGACGTCGTCGTCAACATTTCATCGACGCAGTTTGTAAAAATTATTGTTATTTATTTTATTTATAATTTTTTGTTTCTTTTTTTAAATTCGTATTATTTTTCTTTCTCCTAAGTTTTTTTTTTTTTTAGATTTGTATCTGATTGTGTGCGTTTGGATGTTTTATTTGATGTTATTTTATTTTGTATCTTCTATTGTTATCTTTTATGTAGGTAGATATAATATCTAGATACTTTTCTCTTGAGATAGAGGTCAATGATCTTTCTGTGGTACGTTTTAATAAATTTACAAGATCATCTTGGTGCTTTTGCATCTTCTCTAGTTTCTTTTATTAAAATAGAAGAAAAAGAAAGAAAAACAAACTTTATTATATCTTTTTTTGTTGTTATATTCAATCTATTTAGATACATTTTGTTATTTAGTTGTTGTTGCTTTTTATTATATCAATCCGACCGAAAAAAGATGATGGAAAACTACAAGATTTTTTAATTTTATTTTTGTTTGTTAGTTTATTTGAATAAATTTAAGTTATCTTAATAAAAACTAAACCTTTTAACAAATAAAAGGGTTTATTGTTGTTAAAAAGAGAAAGAAGATGAAATTTACATAAATTAAACGAGACAAATGCACTGATTCTTATCATTTTAACTTGTTCTTAAATGTCTAGACAATAGTTAAGTAGCAAGGGTGAGATCCTTACTAATATAATAAATGGGAAAGTTAGTTTGTTTGTATGCTTGTTTGTTTGTTTGCTTGTTTGTCCGTCCTTTACGTCGCAACGGAGCAATATTATGAAACGATTTTTTGTGTGAAGGTAGTTACGAGACTGGAGATTGTTTTAAGCTACTTTTTACTACGGTCAAATTTCTTATTCTCAGCTTATTTGGACAGAACCGCCGGTTACACTTATAATTATATTTGGCTTTTTGATATTTTAATTTCTTTATAGATATAGATTATTGTATCCTCTGCTACCGTTGATTTTCCAACATTCAAGATCCAAGATCATAATTTATAAATTAAGTCCCTCTTTTCAAACAGGAGGAAACTGACTTTTCTAGTTTCTAGACCGGAAAAAGGACCACACTCGGTCTGAAATTTGAAGAGATTTTGTTTTCTATCTTTTTTCCTTTTCTGAAAGGTATACAAGATTTTTAACCAAATTCAATGAAAACCTCAAACAATTCTCAAGCATTTATAATTTTACCTCTTCTGCCAAAAAGGGGCTAAGGATAAACTTGACTTATTTTCTTCCATTTAAATTTCTGTTTTCAAAAACCAAAAACTGAAACCATCATCACATACAATAAAAAACCGACCAATAAAAAAGCTTAACCAAGCCATTTTACAAAGAATTTTTAAGAGTCCTCTTAGCTAGCTCTTGTAGTGTACATTTCATTCTCTTCCCTATGCTATGCATATACAAATTCATAGAAGGCCAATTAAGCTCGAAAATGTTGTAGTAGAAGTATGTTAAAGGGCAACCGCATCTATCCTCATCGGTTGTTAACTATAATGAATAGATGCATTCGTGTATAAAATAAAATTAACCCGTAGAGTGAGAGAAAATTTTCCCATGCCCTATTCACCTCTACCTACGATATTTTCTTTCTCTTTCATAATAATTTGCCTTTGTAAAAAACTTACTTTCTATATGAAATACAAAAACAAATAAAACACTTGTTTTATTTTTTTCTCATCATAAATAAAAGCAATTTTTGTAAAAAAAAAGGATAAAGACACACAAATAGGTCAGAATCCTTTAGATACCTTTTTAAGTTATATTTATATATATTTGTTTTAGTTTAAAAATAAAAACTTATTTTTAGAACTTGTTTTCTAATTTTGTTCTTTTATTTTTCTATATATTTCCAGGTACGTATTTTAAAAGGATATGGACTTTTTTTTATTGGAATACAAAAATATATCTACACATGCTCTAAATAAAAATGGAATTAAGTACTTGTAAGTTTTAGTTTTTAAGAAGCTTTGGAATAGTTTTTGTTTCGTTACCTATTTTTTTTTAAAGATATGTGTGATGATTACCCCTTTTATGTAATTTATTTTGTTAATGAAGCTATATTCATATAATTTACAAATTAAAATCATCCATTTAGATCTTAGATTATAGACACACATATCTCTCCCAAAAATTAATTAACAATTTGGAATATTTATAACCAAATAATAAAATTAATTTTGTTTGATTTAATTTTCAATCAAATAGAAATAAAAAAAATACATATTTACATTTATAATGTCTTCTTAAAATTAAAGAAATAAAAAAGCTATAAAACATGGAGATCTTCAAATTTTATGTTATACAAAATCTTAGAAAGTAGTTAGGTACATTAAAAAAAATGGGCTTTGTTTTTAGATGGAAGAAGGTGCTTATTTTTTGGGAGTCCCCCGACAACTTTTTTATGTAATCTATTTTTTTTTAATAATCATCATTTCAATATGAAATATTTTAGATGCCAAAAGAGAATCTAATATCGACCACAAACTTGGTACGAGTAACTTAACATATGGCAAACAATTATGGAACAACTTGCAGCATATCATATGCATAAGAAAACCATGTAAAAGATCAACTGACGACACTGATTCAAATGCTCTAAATAAAAAGTTTGCTATCACACTTACATACATCCTTACGTACTTAATCCCAACTTCTGATTCTCTAGTTAAAGAGTAATCTACTGGTATAAGAACAGTTGACAGTTGCTGAGCTACTTCTTGCGACAGTTACAGAACTACTTCTTGTGACAGTTGCAGAAATACTTCTTGTGACAGTTACAGAACTACTTCTTGTGACATTTACAGAGCTACTTTTTGTGACAGTTACAGAATTACTTATCGATCAACAACCTTTAAGTCCCTGCCAATTTGGTTTTCGGGCAAAACACAGCTTCAAATCACTCTTACTTCTTGTAACAGGTATAGAATTACGTCTGGCACAGTTACAGAATTACTTCTTGTTACAGTAACAGAACTACTTACCGATCAAAAACATTATAAGCCCCTGCAAATCTAGTTTTCGATCAGAAAGCAGTTGTAAATCAGCCTTACATTATGTAATAGTAACATAATTGCTTCTTGTGACAGTTAAAAAATTTGCTTCTTTAAACAATTACAGAAAAAGTTATTGATCAGCAACATCTTAATTTCCTACTAATGTGGTTTTCGAGCAAAGCGTAACTGTTAATTAGCCTTGCTTCTTATGACAATTACAGAATTACTTCTTGTAATAGTTACAGAAATACTTCTTGTGACATTTACGGAGCTACTTTTTGTGACAATTACAGAATTACTTATCGATCAATAACATTTAAGTCCCTGCCAATCTGGTTTTCAAGCAAAAGGCAGCTGTATGTAAATCAGCCTCACTTCATGTGATAGTTACAGAATTACTAATCGATCAACAACCTCTTAAGTTCCCTGCCCATTTGGTTTTCGAGTAAAGCGTTCTTCTTGTGACAGTAACAGAATAACTTATCGGATCAATAACATTTTAAGTCACTGCCAATCTGATTTTTAGACAAAAAAGGCAGCTGTATGTAAATTACATACTTTATGTGATAGTAACAGAATTGCTTATCGAACAATAACACCTTAAGTCGCTGCAAATTTAAGTTTCGAGCGAAGCCCAGCTGTAAATCAGCCTTCTTGTGACGGTTACAGAACTACTTCTTGTGACAGTTACAGAATTCGTTCTTGTGATAGTTACAGAATTACATATCGATCTACAACCTTTCAAGTCCTTGCCAATTTGATTTTTCTAGAAAATCGCAGCTGTAAATCAGTCCTACTTCTTGCTTATCGAATAATTACATTTTGAGTCCCTTCCAAATAAGCGCTGCTGTACAGGATTACTTCTTGTAAGTGTTTGGAATTACTCATCGATCAACAACATCGATTTTTCTAAGGACTTCAACACTCTTAGTCATCCAATACTCTTCAATACTCCGTAGAGTATTGTAAGTTAGTTAATTCGTATCTTAACTACGGTAGATAACAATGTGTATTAGCAAAAAAATGGTCTTTCACCTTTCTGAATGTCTTTGCTAGAGTGCCGCAAGGATCCATCGTTGGTCCCATACTTTTTTCACTTTTGTGAATTAGTTCCACATATTGTTAAAAAAAACTATGATTCATTTATATGCTGATGGCAGCTCACTTGAGCTATTTTTATTCTTGTTTTTTAAATATTTGAGCTGAAAAAATAATTCTATTCAGTTTTTTTAATGCACAGAAATAGAATAGAATTTGATTTAAGTTGCCAGCTTTTTTCATGCGAAATTTCATTTTGAGAAAACGTATAAAATTTGATAAATTTTTTAATTTATGAAAATTTTTCTCATGGGACACTTAAAGCTTTAAGTATTAACAGTGTACCTTTGGTCTAAGCTGGTCAAATATGTTTTATATCAAGGACTTAAAAATATCTTCATTTTATTTCCAAGAATCATCTGAGATAAAATTCTAAAATGTTATTGCAATTTGCACAAAAAATAGAAAAAAAAACTAAAACTCATTTCATAATCTACTCTCATAGAAACTATAGATAGGTATTTTATCTTAACTACAAATTCTTGTAAGGAAAAAGAAATTGTAATCAAAACTTTTTTCTTATACCTTCATCAAAATTATTTTTTCAAGCAAAAAAAGGAAATTTCCTGAAATCTCTCTTAAGAATTAATTTTAAGAAAATCAATAATTTAATCTTAAAACCTAATACAAATGTAATCTACATACATGACTACACCTCTACATACCTATACATTCATAAATCGGTGCAAACAAATTAAAAATTCCCTCTATATAATATCTATAAGGAACAATCTAAATTCCAACTTTGATTTTTAATTTAGATGGGTTAGGGTAGGGTAGGGTAGGATAGATACCATTGGTACCGATATGTACCTTAAAAATTCTCATTATTCATGATAATATCAGGAAATATTTAAGTATGTATTGTAGGTTTCTATGTGTTGTATATGTTTAAATTCTTTAGATACCTTTACCGATTTGTAAATTAGTTTTTGCATAAAACATCAGCAAATTTAACAACCTCAAAAAACGTGAGAAGAATCAAATGAAAACACCTGCTGTCAATTCCGATATGTATGACTTTTTTGAGGCTTCTATATCAGTTCAAGTTTAATCATTCAAACCTATCTATCATGAATATTTTTAACTTGCGACACATATGAACTTTATAGCAAGTATTGCATTTGTAAAAAAATAATTCGAACTCGAGAATTAAATCAAGCATGACGTTACGATAGTAGGGCAATCGAAAAAGTGGGTCCCCCAATTTCTTTTGTCTGGTTCCGACTGTTTGTCTTTCTTTCCTCGACTCTACCAAGTAAACCATTGGATCGATTGAATTCAAACTTGGAAATTAAGGTCTTAAACAGATTCGAGCTTTTTAATGTTTTTTTTTAAGTCCAAAAATAAAAGAAGTCCCCCAATTCTCTTATAAACGCCCCTATTGATTTTTATCAAAATTTTATGAATTTATTTTTCTTCAATTGCCATCTTTCAATATAAAAATATGTTTTTGTATTCCTTCGTAAGTGTGTTCAACTACCCTCCCCCCTTCAAAGAAGCCTTATCTACTTTTTTTTATTTTTATTTTCAGGAACTAATAAACCGATTTATATAATTACACTGGGCGACAAAATAACTTTTTTAAAGGGTTTAGTTTTCCTTACTTCGAAATGTTGCTATCAAATCTTTTTTAAGATATGACCTTTTTGAAAGTGTTAAAGACAACCGAAAACGGGGGTTTTAAAGGTTAACTTAAAACACAACATTTCCCAGAAAAATATATTGTACGATTTTCAGCTTAGAAAAAATAAATTTTTAAATGAATTTTGTGTGCGTTTGTAATGTCAATATACAGTACGGTCTCGATTATCGCAACTTATCAAAACAAGGGTGGTTGCAATGACCGAGGTTGTTGCAATAACCGAGTAAATATTTTTTTTGGCTCAATTCGAGATGCAAGTGAAAATCAGAAAAACAATTTTTTTTTATTGCCATTTCTCGGAGTTTTTGAAATTTTCTTCAATTAGGGCTGAATTCTGTTCTGTTCGTACTCAAAAGACACAAAAAACGTATAAATAAAGACATAACTGTGGCCGGTTTTATTTTATTAAATCAGGCACAAATGTCGAATGAAAAGGATGCGTTGGTGCAGGCGAGAAACGTGATTCTTTCTTTGTTTTTCTTACGGTCAGGAACTGTCGATTCCCTTAAAGCTAAAAGGGTTTAGTTGGACATAAGTCGGTAGAATAACCCAGACTCATTGGCGTTATAAATTTGATTGTAAGTCAAATCGAGCTCTCTAACTTTTTTCTTAAATTTAATCAAGAATGGATCTACAAGTTGCTCGCATTAATAGATCCTGGCATCTCTTAAATTTTTCATGCAATGGTCCCTTCTTCGTTTTTAGGACCTCGCTGGAAATTGGCAGATTTTGCTTTCTTTGATTCAACTTGTGTTGTCTTAAACACAAGCAACTCACTGAGGAAATTTCATTAAAATTAATAAAAACATTTTGCATTGTGATACATAAATGTACATTCATACAACTTCATCGTTCCCATCGTGCTTAAAAGTAGCGGTAAAATAACTGCCGACACAAAATGTAACGCAAGAGACAAAAAATAATTGCGAAGAACCTAGGAAATGCATATAAAAACAAAAGTTGCACTTATCGAGCCAAATGTTTTTGAAGAGTTGCGATAACCGCATCAATAATGATAAAAAATCAGATGTTGCGAAAATCGAGGAGTTGCGTTAATCGCGAACGTACTGTAGTTTAAAAACTTGACGTTTAACCTTGGTAAGAGGACAAGTACATGAATCATTAAATGAAATCTAACAATTTATTTATATTCTCGAAAGTTTTATGAAATACTGTAAATATTTCAACTGAATATTAAAGATAGAACTTACAGTCCCTTGCCATATTATTAGACGCACTTTAGATTTTATGCAAAATCTTAATTTCCAGTTATTTTAATCAGGTTTTCGAACTTTGTAATGCATTTAAATTATTTTGTATGCAGAATATAAACTACTTCCTAGAAATAAAGCAACAGATTTAAAGATTTTTTTAAATTAATATTTACAGTTTTGTTGTTGTTGTTTTCGTAATGTTTTCAATATTTTGTTAAACCTCCTTTTGCTTTCATAGGAGCCTCAATTCTGCGCGGAATACTGCCAATACATGATTTGACTGTTTCCTCAAGTTTTGGGTGGCGAATTACTCTTTCAATAACTGACCGCATCTTTAGCTACTTCCCTCTTCATCAGCTTCCAAACGTTTTCAATTGGGTTCACATCAGGGCTGTTTCCCGGCCAGTCCAACAGAGGGAAGCTCCATCTTGCATAAAAATGTACGTTAAAAATATTGCGTATAATCTAATAATTACAAAAATTCTGCAATGCGTCTGATAATATGGGCAGGGACTGTATATACTTAGAAAATCATCACGTCGAAATAATGTTTGAGGATGAAAAATGTGAACTTTTATTCGGAAAATCGATATCTCAAAAACGGTTCAACATTTTTTTTACGAAATAAAAATAAAAATAAAAATATGAACAATATGTGAAATTTAAATAAATTTCTGAAAAAAAATATTCCAAACCTTACGTTTACAAAATTAGTTAGTAAATTTCAACACAAAAAGTTAATAAACTAAGGTAAATGACATTTAAATTTTTCAAGATAAACTTTTTCTGCACTTATCAAGTTTTCTAATAGGAAATTGACAGCTTTGAGTTTAATTTATGAACGCACCCTTTCACTTTCTTCATCGAACTGTCAATTTATTCAATAAACACACAATTGTTTATCATGGTTAAGTACAGGAATGAGTTGGTGACCGCAACTTCAAGACTTGGGTCGGAATTCTGAGAATTGAAGACGGTTGACCACGTTCTCCGATTGGACAAGTTCGCAAGTCGTTATTGAAATCCCAAATATATCTTTGAACAGACTCTCTGGATAGAACAGCAAGTTCGTGAAATCCTGTCGTGATTTTTCTCCTGTATATTATAACTATTCATCTATTTAAAAAACCAACGTCGAAAATGGAATAACAACCAAGATTGAAAGTAGAAAAAAAAAATCAATATCTTGTTGTTTTAAAAATAAATAAATAGGACGAACCCATAAGATATTCTGCGATCAATAAAAAAGCTATCTATCCGTCACACAACCATCAATCAAAAATCTTTTTTATCTTGACAGACTTTATAGGCTATAGGCTATAAATTTTTAAATGTAGATAGATATTGTATCTATATTTTAAGCCCATGCGCCATTTGAATGAATAAAATTTCCATTAAAAAAAAAAACGAAATAATCAAAACAAAATTGTGTATAAAATTCCAACAACAACAACAATAAAAACAAGAGCAAAAGATAAGAACAAAAACCATTCATCCATTAAGATTAAAAAACAAAAATTCATTGTTATTAAAATTTTCAAGTTAAGTTAAGTACAAGTGCTTTAGCTTTTGCACATGTGGTTTCTTTCAAAAAAGTAGATATATGTATCTTTATATAAAAAGAGCTTGCGTCGCTTCAGTTGCGTGCGTCATTCCTCACTAAAAAAAAGTATCTAACCAAATAAATAAATAAGGCAAAAAAACACTAATAAAACTCAATTTTCTTAGATGAACTAAGCGTCGAAATTATTATATAACATATCTGCTGCTGTTGGGCTTGTACGATACGAGCACCTTTAGGTATAGAAGATTCACGTCTAAACATTTTTATTTCTATGATATTACTTCACCTTTTTTGTTTCTATATAGCAAAAGATATATATGTATCTTTCATAAGTAGATACATGGCTTTAAGTATATCTACTTGTAGGTATGTTATTATTTTACTTTTATTGTATAAAAGCCTCACGTTCAAAATGAATGAAAATAAAATAAAAAAAAATATAATAACACACCCTTGAGTTTAGATAAGGGTGTGTATTTCAGCTTGGCATCATTTTTAATGACGACGACAAGAACGACGACAGCGAAAACGACTACAACGAGTTCCAGGGTGGTTATGATATGTTTTCCTATATAAATGTGACCTTGAACGTTTTTGCCTCAAATAATATCACGACGACGATGATGACTTCTGTTTCGTTTTTCTGTTTCCCTTAAACAAAAATGTTGCCATGTTTTTTTGAAGATATGTATGTTGAGTGTACAAAAATGTTTACATATTTGCGTTTTATATGTTTTCAGTATTAAAACAGAGGGCGGATTGAGTATGAGAGACGTCATAGATAAAAATATAAGAGAGAGGGTGCTTTTTTTTTGTTGTTGTTAATAATAATTATTATTCTTGTACATTCTTATCATAAAGAATTTGTTGTTTTTTGCTTTATCCCTCAACCTTAACACCCGAGATAGATAGGTAAAAGTATGTAGACAAAAGTACAACACCAACTAGATAGGTTGGTAATTTCCTTTTATTATACTAAAAAATGAAATATTTATTTTATATTTTAAGTAAAATATCATGTCATAGCCATTAGTGGTACCTACATTACTTATAGGTATAGGGACACAAAATACAACAAGCAGAAATAATAATTAGCTTTTTTGCTTTTAGAAAACATAAAATAAGTATCTATAAAGACTGAAAGAGGAGATAGTGAGGAAAAACAGCAAAACTTTTTATAGGTACTACGTATCTATGCACAATTAGAAAAATAATAATTATAGCAAAATTATGATTTTATGGAAATAACGATAAGATAAGTCGAGGTATTGTTTCAAAGTTTATTTTTTGTTTTTCCAGAAAATTGAATATAATTTATAATATTTTGATCTTTAAAAAGATAAATGAGAACAAGTTTGGAACAAAAACCATTGTTTCCTTTAAAAGCTTTAAAAATAAAAGTAATAAGGAAAAACACGGTATTTTTACGCGAGATCGATACATGATTTGCAAAGAACCTAGTCCACATAATGCTCAAGGCTAGTTTTGCTTCATTACTTTTTTGTTTGGCATGTTTTGAAAAATTGAGATTGTGTGTAGTCCAAACACCCAGGGACTTAAATTCTTGCACAACGTCGATGTTTACATTTTTTAGGGACCATTTTTCGTCGGGTTGTCTTCTGTTTAGACGTGCTTCAAAAACCATCACTTTTGTTTTTCTTGTATTGATGACTAACTCCATTTCTCGCAAAATGCATTCAGCCTGTTTATTTCTAATGGCAGAGTTTAAGGGTTTTCGGCAAGTAGTACTAAGTCATCAGCATATAACAGACAGAGCTTTAATTTGTGTATCAGCAAACGATATCCCTCCTAAAAGTATATAACAAATATCGTCAACAAACAAAGCAAAAAGTAATGGGCTTAAAATACAGCCCTGTGGAACACCTGCAGTTGCTTCAAAACATTCTGAGAAGTCCGTTCCATCCCATACAGATTTAGAGTACATGGTCGAAAATGTTCGGGAGATTCTTATCGTTGAGAGCTTGTACAGCAAAGCCTGTCTGTTAATTTGTCAAATGCTGCCTTGAAATCTTCGAAGCAAGCGTATAGTTCTTTCTTTTTATCAATGGATTTTCTAGCAATGCTTGTCAAAGCAAATATTTGATCCATGGTTAAGAAGCCCGACCGAAAACCAGCTTGGAACAAACTTAAAAGGTTTTTTTCTTCGATCCATTTGGTAAGCCTTTCGTATAGAATCGAAGTAAGAATCTTCCTTAAAGTGTTTAAAATAGAAATTCCTTGTGTAGCAGAACTGTACATAGTTTTTTTTTTATCAGAACAAAATGGAAGATCTATCAAGGGAAGTCTTTGAGTTTATTTTAACATTATCTGCGCAATTAACCTTATACAAATATTGAAAACTAAAGGGAAGTCATTAAATGAAATAAAATAAAATAAACAGCAATGGACCAAAATGACTCTCTTGAGGTACACCATAATTTACTTTAAATTGACATGAAGGTTTACTTCTAAATACTACGTTATAATATCTTAACTTTAAGATACGACAAAATTAATATAACGAAATGATCGTTAAGTTAAATTTTACATAATTTAATAGGTAGAATTTCATGCTTTAATTTGTTAAAAACTTTGCAGCTAAAGTCTGCAAAGATGCAATCGACTAGAAATCAAAAATTAATTTATTAACTATTCGAATTGTGTTTATGAAGAATTTGTTTCAAATACTAAAAATAACTCAACGTAAATCCATGATATTTTCGGAAGTATGTTGACTTTAAACGAATATTTGACGAATATCCTTCAGACATGAAATATAAAGAAAAAAACAAGTCACAAACATAAAGTGATGCCCAATATCAAATCAGCAAACTATTTTTTTTAGGTGATTTTTTTTTTTTTCAAACTCCTGTCTCCACTTTGAACACATAAATCTATTGATCTCTGAATCTTCTATGCTTGACAAAATTCTAAATCTTAACGAAAACCTAAATCCTGGTCATTACGGTAGGGGCAAAACATATTTTATATCTACTGTTTAAAATAAATATAAATAAGTTGGAGCAACAGTCCATTAAGAACTAGGACCTAGTGACTTACAACTCTCATCTATTCCTATGTGTAGTTAAAGTTGTCAGGGATGGAGGGGACCTACAGTTTCTTAAGCCGTATCCGATCGGCTTTTATGAGAAGGCACTTTTCATGACAAGAATTACTCTTGGAGGATTTGTCAATTCCTCGCAAGAGGCAATACCCGTTTATCTACTGTTTAACCAACCGGTTTTATTAAAATATGCGTTTCTCAAACCAAGTTATAAAAGTTGCCTTAAGCATTGCTGTAGTCTGTAACTATCGGTCTGTAGCTAATTGTCTGATATCCCCAAACTGTTTGAATCTCTTGTTTGTGATGCTCATTCCTTTGATAAATTGTCCGTCTGTTATTATCTGTGATAATCAAAATAGAATTTTAAAAAGAGATTCTCCTGTAATAAATCTTATCGAATTTACAAAATTTTGTATCAAAGCCTTCAAGAAAAAAAAGCAATAAGTTGAATGTGTATTTGCAGATTTTAGAAAAGTATTTGAAAAACGTACTTTTAAGTATATTAGATCAGACTATTTAGTGTTGTCTTCAAAAATTTCTATTCTAGTTCGTTTAATGTAAATTCTGATGTACCTCAAGGTAGCCACTTTGGTCCGTTGTTATTTTTTTTTTAATAAAAAATTTCAATGATAGCTATAATATGACCGCTAATTTAACGGATATACCCAATTTTTTACTCCCCTTAAAACTTTAATAATTTTAGTATATTACGTTGTTCGACTTATTATGTTCCTATGTTATAGCTTCCATAAATAATTTTTAACTTATAATAAACTTTAAACATAAAAATTATTTTGAAAAACAAACAAAATAACTTTTTTGCTTTAAACTCTTGCTTTTACCTAATGTGACAGCTCGAAGGATTGGAACAGTTGGAATGGAACAAATTAAAAATGTCATTTTTAGTTGTTTTAAAGCTTCTAAATGTTTGCGTGTTCTGTGTCTCAAACTGAGTTGTTTCTGTTTGAATTGAAAGTAAAAAACGTTTTTTAAATAGGCTGAGTGAGATTTTCCCCTTTAAGTTCACATCCCCAAAATGAAAACTGAAGATTTTGATTGTGAATGATTTTATTAATAACAAGTTTCTAGACGGCTAGAAGAAGTTTAAGGGTTTACTTTGACAAGTACAATTTTTTTGTAAGTCAAATTTGATTTTGTTTTATAATTTTGACAGTTAAAAATTCAATTAAGATTTTTATAGGAAAACAAATTTAACAATGACACATAAAAGCTTTAAACGTTCTTATCTTTAATTTTTCACAATAAGTTACGTACTTACTTACATATGTTTAATGTGTACCTCTTGTTCAGACTTAAAATCAATGAATGTATCTGCATTTAATTATCGCATCACATAAATCGTCACAACTCTGCTATAACTGCATCCATCTGATTTTCCCATAAAAGGGAAGTTGATTTGTTTTATTTTAGTTTTGTTTCCAGATTTTGATACAAAATTACGTTTGTATTTTGTTGTTTTTTTTCTGTTTGCAAATGATTTTAATCAAATAAAATTTTTAATGTGGAACACATGCGATTTAATAATAAAAACCAGAAAAATAATATAAATTTCCTCTTATTCAATTTGCTATAAAAGAAGAAATAAATGTACATCCATCAACTGCAACTGATGGGTAGATTGCTGACTAAATGAATCATTCAAAATAAATGTATACAGTCAACACCGATTCATTGATTATTTTATTTAATAACCAAAAACTGATTTTTCAATCATCAAAAATAATTATCGGAAAAATATTTGCAAAGCATTTTTTAACCTAACTGAGATATTCATAAAATAACTGGTACATATTTTGAAAACAAATATCAAAATAGAAGTGAGTTATAAATTTGAGTGATTATCTAACTTTTTGCATAAGAATTGTTTATAGCATCAAGAACGTAAAAAGTAACAAATGTTTGTATACCCTAATAAAATGTGACACCTGCACAAAGAGTGAGGTTCACATGCTCAAATATGTTTGACAAACGCGGTTTGATTGACTCATATTTTATAAATGTAAACACTTGATCAAATCGATGATAGAAGTCAAAATATTTGGACAGTTTTATGTTTGAGGTAATAAATGTATGCATATGTCAAACATGTAACAAGTTTTCGTTTTGTCTGTTTGTTTTTGGAAATCACAAATTAAGGATATGTCACCATCGGACAACATTAAAATGGAAAGTAATGTTTGACGAATCTGAACGATAATAATTTTCATCTGTCAAATGTTTAACAAAACATAAATATTTCAGAATGTGAAACCACCCTTATATGAAATATGACTAAATTTCAAGATGGTTTCTCTAATAAATGGCAAAAAGGGAAATTTTAAATTGTAATAGATAAATTATCCCATTCGATTTTTCGGAATCTACTCCATGTTGGGACAAGTCAAAACTATGTATTCCATGTTTATTTTTTTTTGTAGAATTTCAGTTCAAATCCGAAAAACAAAAAATTAATTGATAATTCCTCTCAAAAACCATTCCATGATTTGAAAAATTTGAGTTTTTTTTTTTACAAAAACAACGATTTCGAGATAATGCAAAATAGCCTATTTCTGTTTTAATTTTCTGAACGGCAGACTCAAATTATTGCACTTAACTTGTATGTGTCAAAACCTATGACCGAAAATTTGACTTATTGCTCTCTAAGTTACGTTCACCCATTCCGAATTTCGGTGGAAAATTTGTATTAGTTGAAGACGATACTTGTTTCCGTTCTCTATCTTGATCCAAATGTTGAATTTGGTGAATAAATTGACAATGACAGTTCGGTTATTAGTGAAGGGGTGCGTTCAAAAATTCCATTCAAAGTTGTCAAATCCCTATTAGATAACCGGATAAATGGAAATGTTGTCGCTCTTCAAGTTTTGACAAAACATCTATTTACTTGTTTCCGTTCCTTACCTTGATCCAAATGTTGAATTTACTGAATAAATTGACAATGACAGGTCGGTTATTAGTGAAGGGGTGCGTTCAAAAATTCCATTCAAAGTTGTCAAATCCCTATTAGATAACCCGATAAATGGAAATGTTGTCGCTTTTCAAGATTTTGTAAATAATGATAAGATCAAAGTTATTGAAATTCAAAATAATACTAGAAAATATCAATCAACTGTTAAAAAAATGGTATTTCATTTAAGTCAATCGGCTGTACCTATAAATTACGTACATATTTATCATTTAAATTGAATTCTAGCCTTCTGATTTAAGTCTTATATTCGACCTGCCTTCATCCCAAAGGCTTCATCATTGTTGAAATTCTTGTCCAATTCACAACATCATTCTTTTTGTTTTCGCCTACTCTATTGATTATAGCAGCTATGCCATTGGACCATCTCCACGTTCCTACATATACCTATTTTATTAGATTCAAAAATAAAATAAAAACACTTGGACTCTGAACTATTCTGAATTGAACATTTCCAATCAGCAGTGTTTTGGGTTTTAGCATGAAAAAAAAAACTAAATAAAATAGAATACCAAAATTAAATCAACAATAGAAACTCCCCTAACCGAGGTCAGGTTGATTAGAAGCATCATAATAGTAGTGCAAGTTCTTCAACTACATAGAGACTATAGGTAAATTCGAATGCTACTCAATTAGATTTTGACTAAATGAAACTCAATTTAGATTTTCAAATCAAATGCTTCGTTGATTTCGAATTTTCGAATTACCTTATCTAAAAAACATTGTTATTTGTGCATAGTTATACATTTATTTTTATACAAACTATAAAAGGCTGTAGAAATTGATGTATGATGATGCTGAATTTATCTAACGTCATTTTTTGAAATGTTTTTTTTTTTAATCTTTTTTTTTAAGTTTGGATGATTATTGCAAATTGTAGAATGACAAGTTGCATAAAAGGTGCTCTGGTTCGAGTATGTAGTTCGTTTAAATTGGAGTCGATTCCACTTGTCTGTTTATATTGGAAATGATTGAAAGTGGAAAATTTTGATGAACTTTTTTGGTCCGAAGAACCAATACGTATGCGTATTTTTCATGGTAGGTTAATTCCTTATTAATGTACTCCTAATTTATTTTAAGAGATCTCAAACGATCACAACAAGTTCTGATGGCAAGATATGTGGGGGCTTTATTGCATCATATGACCATTCACATGAATATGAGTAGTATCGGGTGTTTTTTTAAGAGCTTGATAACTTTAAATATTATAACAAGACCGAAATGTTGTTGGAATGAATTTTGAAATGTCTTTTAATTTCCGATCGTAAAGTAAAACAAAACCAATTTTATGTATGTTTAAAAATGAATCATTGGTACAAATTCTCATTTGACAGTCAAATTTGACGTTAAGCATCTTGAACATGAGCTACGAACTACGAACTGCGAACTGTGGATGTTCGCATATTTTGACTTTTCTTTCACATGAGCTTTATTTCTATTCGCTGACAACGACGAATTGAATTGCCCTTTTCTCCATATTTTCCACAACCATGATCTTTCGCAAAAAACAGAACAAGATTGCAGTGTGGATGGTATGTGGAACGCGAATAGAGTTTGACAGTTCGTAGAAACCACAAACTATTTTTACAAAATATTCCTTTTTTATTTGAAATTGACTTTAATGTGTAAAATCACGTTTGTTCGTTCATTCTTTGTTCGCTCTCATGTGCAAGGCCCTTAAGAGTTGATTGAAAGTAAAACTTACAGGTGGGAATACATAGAAAATGAAACGCTTTCAGTGGAACGACTATGGTCAAAAATGAAAACCAATTATAGCTACGACTATAACTGGCACCTAATGAAACACTTTGCTGTGTATTTATCACTTCTTCCATTAAAAAATCTGCAGTCAGTAAAGGAGCTATGGATATTGTCTTCCAATACCTCAAGAGCTGATAGTTGCTTTTCGTTATAAACCAATAACTTAACAAAGCTCCATGCAAAAATAATGGAGAAGATTTAAGTCGCACGAACTTCTTGAACTAAAGTTAAGCGCAAGTTCCGCTGTCGTTTTGTAACCGAATTTCTTCCATTTTTAGTTGATTAATATTTGGAAAGAAAATACAAGTCAGCAACTCACCGTAACTACAGTCCCTTCTTCATTTCGATGATGGACTAAAGATACTGCCAGCGTTTTTTAGCTTGAGAATTTTATTAGATCCATATACTGCAATTCTGATTACTTTCGAATCCATTAAACACTAGAAATGAGCTTGATGACCAAAAAGTATAAAATTGACGAATAGTTGTATGAACTTTTAGTATTTTTCAATGTCAATTTCCACAATTTGGGAAAATTGCCAAAATTTCAAATGTCAAACAGAAACATCACATAGTTTGACAGCTGTCAAATATATACAACAAGTATCGAAACCTTTCATGCAGCTAAGAAATACCCTATGGAAGTAAATAAATAAAATTGTAGAGGGTCTTTATAGCTGTCATTCTGATTTTCAATCATAATCATTGGATTTTTGTTTTTGACAGACTATTGTTAATATCTGTCATTAATTAATCTTTTTAATTAGTTACTATGTTTGAAAGGAAAACTGAGAGATGGGAACGCAACGAAAATGAAATGCGATTTCGTTCCAAATTAAAAAAGTAAAAACGAACTAAAGAACAATTTATAGCTATCATTTAAACCAATCATTGAAATATTTTGCTAGCTCGTTCAAAGCGATCATTGAACATTCTGTCATTGAAAAAAATGTTATGATTGAAATCCTCGGGAACCAGTGGAACGTTTCGATTCTTTTTTTTTACAAAATGGGATCAGTTGTTTTATAAAATGATTGTCCTTCAATTTTGTTTGCATTCTTTAAGCACCAATGCCCGAACATTACCGCCCTATTGACTCACTCAAATTTTATCTTTATCTCTTACTGAAAAGACAGTTTTTAGAAACCTCTCTTCGGCTTCATTAAAAGTGTCTTTTTTATTGCTTTTTTCCTAACACTTCCAAAAATAATTTCGTTTTTATGAAACACACGCCTTCCTCAATTATCATTAAGTTCCATAATTAAAAAACAAATCACGTGTAAAAAGTTTGAACATACTTAAGTACATACATACATCCATACACCCTAATTGCTATAGAAATAAACCTACACATCTCAAACTTCAATATAAACCGGCTTTTTTTGTCATATATAAGAAATACTTCAAAAAAGATAAAAATCATGAGTCACTGTTGACAACACAACTACTCAAAAAAAAAAACAGAAAAAGACAGCAAATAACAATTTACTCACTCTAGCTCTTATGTCACAAAAATGTTGGGGATAATTATTGTGTTTCCATCCAAAACAAAACCACTTCTGTCAATTTTACCATGGAACTGTCATTTATTTTATATTTTTCCTTTCTTTTTGTTAAAAGAGTTAATTACTAAAAATGTACAAGCACATGGTGTCATAAAAAAAATATCTTGTGTAGATTTTGTTTTTTTGATAAGAAAACAAAAAAAATAATAATAAACAACTAATTCATCTACTTGTATGCAAATATAATGTACTTTTAGACATTCGTGTTTTAAGGTAAATTATGGTGTTCCTACATATTTACCAAACAACCAAAATATACACTTAAAGCTCATGCCTATATTTTTGTTTGTCATTTTTAAAGGTTAACTAAAAAAAACACCGCATGTGATCAGATCAGTAGAAACATGGAATATTAAGAGTAAAGTCATATAGCCTAGCCAGCTTATTGTTAGATATTTTGACAGCTCAGCACAAAAACCATATATAGCAGATAAAAGTATATTACAAAGAGATATATAGATATATTTGGAGCTATAAAATATTATTATATATCTACAAAATGTACATTATGAATATATTTGACTATTTGTATAGTTTGTAAATATTGTTAGCCTTGAAATTATTCAAAATAAGCGGGCGGAATTTTGTGTATAGAGTGTATAGAGTATTGACAAGACATGTGCACATTATTATGTACATTATGAATAGATAGACGTTATGACGCGTTTTTGTTGCCTTTTTTAGACGATTTTGATTTCCTAATCGTGTTGAGTTGTCGTTTTCAATAAATCAATGTCAGAATATGAGGGCTCTACTTGAATCATACTAAATTCTTCCTAAAGAAAGGGAAAATAAATTATGAATAAAGCAACAAAAAAAAAATATCGAAATAATAAGGGTTGACAAAGTTGACGTGGTTTACAATTTTTTTTGTATTCAAAAAAATATACACATGAGAAAATTATTAATATTACCTATTATGGCAAAATTTGTACTTTCTTAAATAAATTGAGCAACATCCAGTTATAGCTATCATTGAAATCAATCTGGAAACATTTTTGAATCGATTTTTGACCGATCCGAAATTACTGAAGGTATTTTTTTGCGAAGGAAAAAGATCAATCGAATATCTGTTTTCCGCTAAAAAGGTTTTTTTTTCTATTTTTTCGAACTTAAATTTATTTCTGAACTTATCTTCAAAAGTGAAATGAATCGCTTCACTGACGTATGTTTCAATTCCACACAATTCCAATGACAGATTTCTGTAAAAAAAAATCCCTTGGATTACAATCAGGGAGCTTCTTCAATGACAGATTTCTGTCAAAAAAAATCACTTGGATTACAATCAGGGAATTTTCTTCAAAAGTAGATTTCTGTAAAAAAATTCCCTTCGATTACAATCAGGGAATTTTCTTCAAGGAAGTTTTTTTCTATTTTTTTCGGACGGAAATTCATTTCTGAACTTATCTTCAAAATTGAAATGAAATATAAATTGACTATACTGACGTATATTTCAATTTCACACAATTCTAATGACAGATTTCTGTCAAAAAAAATTCCCTTGGATTACAATCAGGGAATTTTTTTTCAATGACACATTTCTGTAAAAAAAGAATTCCCTTCGATTACAATCAAGAAATTTTCTTCAATAACAGATTTCTGTAAAAAAAATTCTTCAATGACACAAATTTCCAATGATTGCTACAAACGATCTGTCAAAAAAAACTCCAATTATTTGTTTCAATGATGAAGACCACATTACTTAGGCCCTAAGATCTATTTCTTCCTTGAGACTTCCCTTGAAGGGTGCTTTCTTTCTTTCTTGTGACAGTTTCGGTGACTTTCACAAGTCACTTAGTCAGCTTGTTCTTTGAGCTATAATTAGGTTGTTTCTTCATATTCAAACAGGCTGTTCACATCCAGTTTGAACATTTGAACAATTCTATCAGTTGTCTAATAAAGATTGACTTGAATTAATGAAGAGTTTTTCTCGAGAGAGTAGTAAACAAGCATACATTGTCCGCGTTGTCCCGATGTTTGAGGCGAGCTTTCAGAGTCCATTGAATTCCCTTATTTCCATCGACGAAGCTACTTGCAATACGTCACTTATCAAAAAAAAGGAACAGTATTGGTGAAAGTATACAGCCTTGTGTAACTCCACTTTTAATTTAAAATTTCTCCGATAAAGTTCCTATATGCAAAACTTGAGATTTGGATTCATCATATAAGTTGCGTTGATAATAGAAGTCAAAAAATCCGGAATATCTCTTTTCCAAAGCACAATGAGCCATTTTCTATTAATATTGTACTGAATAAATTCTTGAAATCGATGAACAGCGGCTGAAGTGGTGATCGATTTTGATCTATAATGAAAGGTGTTAATGTCGTTCACACAGGAAGATCTTGGCCGTAATCTTGCTTGCGTGGATTGTGTCGTCGAGTTGGTTTTTTTATTCGATCCTGAATGATTGCTTTTTTTTTTTTTTTTTTAAATATCAGTGTTAATGATCAAGAAAGAAGTTACCAGTGATAGTCTTTTAGCCCAGTTAAAGAAAACATAATTTCGTACTGAACATTTTTTTACGCTATCTTTTTTCTATCTTACTTCTTTCCAATAAGATCTGTTTAACATATTGTCAACCCTCTTTCTTTGGTATGTTTTTTTTTTTCAATTCAGTATTAAGGTCATAACGTTCTTTCGTCTTTTGAATTAGACCCCATTTCAAACAATATTTGGCCTCCAAACAACCTCAAAAACGATTCTACTTTTGTAAAAACTCAAGATATGAACAGTTATTAGATCATGTTTTTTGAACACAAATGTTTTCAAGCCCGTTTTTTTTTTGTATTAACTTCAAATCCCATCAGCAAGACACTATTTCTTATGTGGAATTTAAAAATCAAGACTTCGATATGTGTATTTAAAAAAAATGTTTATCAATAGCTTGTAGCTAATTACGAGCGTTGCTACTTATATTTCTGGCCTAATAAAGAAAAAACGAAGAATTACGATTAATGTTAAAATATAGCCCATTGATATTACGCTATTTAATTAAATTATTTCAATCTTTTTTTGGTCCAAGGTGACTACCTTGAGGAACACCCGAAAAACTCCTAATTTCCTTAGACAAGGCATTATCAACTTTTTCCACCTGTTTTCTACCTACTAAATAGCTCTTTATCCACATTAGGAGCTGAGAGTGAAATCCACATATCTCTATTTTGTAAATTAGCTCTTACTTGAGCTGTTAAATAACTTCACAAATTAAAGAGAATTTAAACTTAAGCGACAAAATGCGGATTAAAGAAAATGCGTGTTGATTGTGCGGAACTATCGTGTGGAATGTTTTTTTTTTATTTCATTTTCTTTTCCTTTTCCTTCTTAATTTTAAATTTTAAATAAAATATGGCCGGATGGGCGGGAAGTTTGAAATTTATACCAATACAGTTCACAATTCATACAATTCAGTTCACAATAGTGCAATTTTTTAACTGATATAAATGTATTTTAATTTAAAGTTAAATTCAATATTTAAGATTTTAAAATTCATTTTATAAAGTTTCGTATTAACGAAACACTAGTTTTATAAAAGAGAACACTATGTTGAACGCGGTCGAATGCATTTAAAAAATCAGTGTATATCTATCGTTTTGAACTTAAATTTTGAATGTTCATAAAAAAGCCAACTGAGAACTTTTTTCCATAAAAAAAAACAAAAATTCTTAAAGCATAAAATTCTTTTGTGAAGCCAAACCAGCATACTTCTTTAAATGTTTCTCCAATGTTTTATGTACAATATCCGTTTAAACCCTTTTTGACTTTCAATGATATCATACATAATCTTATATAATATAATATAATTTTACGTTCATACATTGTAAAGTTATTCATGTGCTGTATGTGCGTGTGTTAGTCTTTCTTTTCAAAAACGTTTGTTGTTCGTTCAAATGTTCACATTGATTTGGTTGGGCGACACACAAAAAGGGTTAAATTGCTTAAATACTATAATCCCCGAATGGAATGGAATTTTTCAATTTTTACAATTTTTTGAATGCATTTTCTCTTATATAATGTAAAAATTGTTGGTATATTCAGTTTTTAGTTTGAGATGACATGACTGTCTGTGGCAAAAAAAAATATATAGGCATTTTCAGTTTGTGCAGCCAACCATAATTTAATTGCAAAAAAATTCAACATATTCTCTTTTTTTTAGAATTGTTTAAAAAACGCATGACTAAGCTATCAGTTTTATCGCTTTTGTGAAAATTATTTAGGACAATGTGAATTTATGTGTAGACAAGTTTTAGATACGATTTTAATTGTTCTAATCCTATAGAATGTATTATTATTATGAAAATACTAAGATAAGCTATAAATCTCCATGAAATACTAAAATAAAAAATTACTATTTTCATAATCTTATCGATTTAGAGAAACATTTAAAAATATTGAATTTTTCATTCCATATACGCCCCAGTGTCCGAATCCATATTTTTATGCTTTTGGAGAGGATACTATCGTGTTATCATGATTATTTGGAAATTTTGAAAACTTTTGCACATTTTATGCCCAACAAGGAATTTATTATGTTTTTCTTTTATTAAAACATTTGTTATGTTGAATTAATAAATAAATTCCTATGTGTGCGAATTTCCTGACTCATAAGAAAAATATGTCATAAGTTTTATTTTTAACATTCTATAGATACACGGTTAGTATATATTTCATTAAAAAAGACTGAAATAAAATTAGAACAACAAAACAAAACTGTCAAAGCTAAATCATTCTGAAATACAAGCGTGTAGAGCAAAAATTTCGAAAATGACTTTGTTGTCTTTTTCTTGAGGTGGAAATATATTTGTTTAAATTTATTGCCATGTTATAAGATTAATATATTATATTACTTTCTTCTTGTATTTTGTTTGAGCTAATATTTATGTTATTTTAAAACTAATATGATTTTCAGTAAATGTTTAAACTGTGCTTTTATTTAAAAGTCGACATTGGTAATGGTTTTTATTTTTCTATACACCCTAGACTTGTTTCTTACCTCTGACCCTAGTAAATACACAATCAGTGTATTACCCCCTCTAGGTGCATCAGACCATTGTATCGTATCTGCAAATGTATTATGTCAAAAAAAAACACCAATTAAAGAAAAAACACCTATGAAAACCGTTTGGTAATATGAGAAAGCCAACTGGGACGGTCTCAATGAATTCTTCAGGAACTTTAAAAATCCGCTGGCCCGGATAGTATTTCCCCTATTGTTCTGAAGTGGTGTTCTTCAAAGCTTGCAAAACCACTACGTACCATATGTCCTATTTTACAGGTCTCTTCCCGAGTGGTTAGAAAACTGCATTTGTCCAGCCTGTCCCTAAAAAAGGCGAATCCTCCTCCCCCTCAAACTATCGTCCAATTGCACTTACGCCCCTTCTTTACAAGGTCATGAAAACGCTGATTTTCAGCTTAAGAAATATCTTGAAGAACGGAAGCTTCTTAATTTCCGACAGTATGGCTTTCGTACCAATAGGTCTACTGGTGATCTTATGGTTCATCTCACCAAACAGTGGAACAAATCTTAACATCGTTTTGGAGAATGTAAGATTATTCCACTTGATATTTCAAAAGCATTTCATAGAGTTTGGCACCAAGCTCTCTTATCGAAAATGAGTGTCGTTCAATGCAAGTTGTATTAGATGGTTTCAAGTCTGAAATTCATAAAATACATGCTGGTGTCCCACAGGGCTCCGTTTTGTCTCCGACTCTCTTCCTTTTATTTATAAATGATGTCTTACTTCGACGACAGCGTATGATAAGCTCATTAAATTCTAATCTCAGCATTGTACAATGGGGAATCAAAAACCGTGTAGAATTGAATGCTTCGAAAACTCAATGCTGTCTCCTGTAGTTAAAGCGTAACACTTACCTTTCGAAAACAATTTGATATCGCATCACGTTCCACGATCCACCAGACGTATATAAGGGGTTTAAGAATTGTGATTGATTTGGAAAATTGTTTTAGTGTCAAATTGTCCTCGATTGCCAGCAATCATTTTCGGAATATTATTTGACGATAATAGGCCTTAAAGCAGTGAATTATGCTTTGATCAAGTGGCTGCAAGATCGAAGTGGTGTTTGCTGGTAAGAACTCAATTTAAACATTTTCAGTCTCTAAGTTGTCAATCTTGTGACATGCTGCGTTGTCGACAAAAAGTAAAACCTTGCTGTTTTGTCTTACCATTTCATTATCAAATTCTTTAATCAATTAAGTCCACAAAGAAGACGTCATCCATTCTTTATTTTGGGAATAATAAGGAAGAACTTTTTTGAATGTTCCATCGGCATTGCAGAGAAAAAAAAGAGTGAGTCGCCTTTTATCAATTTTTCCACTTGTAGGGGTGCTACCCTTTTTTTTTTTGTTAAAGTACCATTTGGTAAGGCTTTGAAACAAAGGCTACTTTGGTCAGCATTAAAGATGTTACATTGCACGTACAGGGAAATTAGACTTGGCAAAACTTCTTGGCGGTATAGTTCAGCTCCTGAAACATCTGCGTCAGTCACCTAACCTTCAATTTGCTTGTATCTTATATTTTCTCTTCGCTTCCAGCGCCAAGGCCAGCCACTTGTTGGCTCAAAGTTTTCATTTAATTTAACAGCAAACTCTTTAGTCTTGTTCTTAACCTGAGTTCCACTGATCATTGCATTTTGAGATCGCATTTGATCAAACCATTTAGTAAGAGCTTTTTCTACTTTTTCATTAGAACTCTTTTCATTTAGAGTTTTGGTCTGTTTGTGCAGCTTCTTCCAACTTTACTTTATTTTTTGCCACTCGATAATAGAAGAAACATGGCATTTAAATTGTTCAGCAATTTAATTTCTTGATTTTGTTTTGCTTTCAACCAGGCGTAGGATTTGTAGTTTTTGTTTAATTGAAAGTGAAGTCAGTTTTCGACCCTTTCCAGACATTTTTCACAATTCTTATGAATACAATTTGTAATGAAAATGAAAACAATCTTACAGTTTAAACTTAACAACAAAACAAAATTACTTTGACAGTTAAAATGTTGACAGTGACAGCTACGTAGTTAGTCTACCCCATTGTAGTAGATTACGATTATTACTTTTTTGTATTTGAATTTTAAAGCATGAAACACAAGGAAGCGTTAGATGAAAAGAATATTTTGTCCTTTTCTGCTGATTTCAATTGTGTACTTAAAACAAATTTTTTTCAAGTAAATTTCAATTTAAGTTTACAAAATAAAACGCAATTAAGCAGGGTAGGTAGTTAAGCGATAGGTACTTATTAGATAGTTGTATCTAAAAAAAACAGTTACTTTACTTATGCGATAGGCACTTATTGTTATTGCTTTTTTTCATTACTTTTGTTTCAATAGCATTATGCAATTGAATTGCAAGTAATTGGAATTTTTCAATTACGTGTAATTAATAATTCAAATTCATCAATTATCATTAAATGTAATTGAAAAGTGTATGTAATTGTAATTGAATACTGTTTTTATGTAATTAAATTGTATTATGTAATTGAATTGTATTATGTAATTGAATTGCAAATAATTGGAACTTATCAATAACTTGTAATTAGCAAGTCAAATTCATTAATTCTCTTTAAAAGTAATTGGAAAGTGTACGTAACGTAATAATTTATAATCAGAGGAATATTTTATGTTAAATATAATTTTTCGAAAAAGTATTCTATTGTCTGCGAAAAAAAATAACTAATAAAATTTTTACTGATTGATCATTCATTTTTTTTATGGAAGCTTGTCCTATCGAAGCTTTTTTTAAATGAAGTCCTAAAATGAATAGAATTTTTTTTTGAAGTTATCTTTGACTAAGCGAAGATTAATTCCTTTAAATTTAGTTTGAGAATAAATAGTTAACTAATTTTATCCTTTTCTCTTTTTCAGGTACGTGTGCTTTTTGGATTACAAATGCGTAGTAATAGTGCATAACCAAAAATAATGATGTAAGTTGAATGATATTTATTAGTGTGAGTTGCAAAAAAGAAAAACCAAAAAACCTTAATTAAGCCTTTTTGACAAGAAAAAAAGAAGCAACATTCATACCTTCCTATAAATATTTTATATACTACTACTACTGACTATATCTCTAAAAAAAACACGTATATTGTCATATACTATTTTACTCTATTTATTAACAATACCCCGCGATAATAACTACAAAACTGCCATTTAGAAATAAGAAAACAACAACAAAATAAAAGTTCTTATCAGCCTCTTATCAAAAAAAAAATTGGGAAAAAATCAAAACGCAAATATTTATTTAAGTAAGATACCATTTTTTTTAAACCACTTACCACCATATTCTACAAATATTTGGATACTACTATATTTTTTCTTTATTTTATTTTTTTATTATCTTATCTACTATAATTTACTATACACAGATATGACTAATATTTGAGATGTTTTTATTTTTCAGATTATTTTTTTTTTTTGATCTAGTACTTTTTTCTGTTAAGTATGCTTTATTTTTCGATTTAATAATTCTCAGAGGAGAACGAATGTAAAAATTTTGTATGTCATTTTGTTAAACAAACAATAAATTGAAAATTCTACACAAATTTTGGAGACAATGTTTTTTTTCATGTTTGTTAAAATTGTACTAAACAAAAAAACAAAAAACTGCAAAACTATATTAACCAAAAGTCTTATCTTTTTTGTATTTTTTACTATTTTTTTTCTGACTTTAAATCAAAGTTTATTCTAACAAAAAGTACATAAATATTCTTTTAAAATCTACGTAGTTTTTTGTGTGTCTTTCTTCTTTGTTAGTAATCCCCAAACCAGTAGTGATGACGATGATGAGTATGAGAATTAAGAATGAGGATGAGGATAAAACTTTTTTCCGGTCGATAGAGGTTGAAGTTTTATTTTGCTTCTCTGGTCTTATCTCGCAAATTGCAATTCTTTATAATTCTTCCCCATTTTCATCCGTCACTCGGTCTTCTTAAATCCCAAGATGATGGTTCCGGAAATATCTCAAATTGCTACAATACATGATGTGCCATATATACATTGAGAGAAAAAAATTCTGCTAATTTAATGAGTAACTTAAAAAGAAAGTCCTATTTCTCAGAAATGCATTTTTTTCTTAAAATCATTTTTGCTGTGACACATAAATAAATAAAATTATTTGACGTCTAATGTCAATTTGACAGACATGTGTAATTTTCTCTGTCAATCCTATCATTGTTAATGTTTTAATCCCCTTGGCTGTGTTTACACTTTCAATCCATTCAAAGACGCATTATGACAAGGTAAATATTAGTTGCTGTCAAACATAAAATAATGAAAGGAGTAAATTATAATAAATAGAAACGTATCATTGGGCGGATATTTTGCACAGTTTTCTTATAATATGCATTAATCTAACTCAGGAATTGTTGTTTTTTGACACTTGTTCTAAAAAATATGCAAAACCTTAAAAGTCAACTTACAAACCTAAAATTTACAACAATTAAATCGTCAAAAATATCACTCAGAGGGCTTATTCATCCAAAAACCCTTTAAATTATAAACGTTACTTGCCAATTAAATTAAAATGTGCATCAAATAAATGCCAAATTTGATTGATAATCTACTACATTAAACGAAACAGGCGTGTTTAGTAACTCTGCGGTTAATTTTCTAGGTTTGTTCCCTTACACGAATTTCCCAATTTACAGAATTTGAGAATAAAAATGATTGAAATTCGAATGAAAGAAATATGTAGAACAGATGTTTTAAATGTAAAATTTGTTAAGGCAGGCAGTAAAATCACTGCAGATAAACGATAAAGTAAAATCCTGTTGCGGATAGAGATTTAAATTTTATTCGGGTTTCGAAATAAATTTTCGAATTTTTCATTTCTTTGATACATTTGATACCTCCTTTATGCTCGATGGATGTGTTCGAAGAGTAGTGTCGAACATACAAAACAGTATGACATCATTTTATAACTCAATATGAACTCTAATATTTTGATGGAATTTCTTTACAATTTATTTAAATTAAATTTCGTTAGTTTAATTACTTGTGTGTTTTTCCAATGAGCCTGCGGGCCAACTTTTATAATCTTTTTTTGTAAATATGCGTTTTCAATTTTTGTTTATAGTCCTACAAAATTTTGTAGATATTCCGTATCAAATGTAAGAAGACTATAATTCAGAATAAAACCTACAAAGTAAAGCAAGTTTAGAGAAACACCAAATGCAGCGCCATCTGTTGCACAATACGATCAACACATTAGATCATAGTCTACGAACACATCCCTTTCTTCAGTTCTTTTTTGATTCTTATTCAATTTACAAAATGTAGAAAATGCAAACAAATCAAATATAAATTATTCCTGATTTTATATCATTTCTTCTTTTGATACTTCAAAAAGTGACACTTGCTGTCAAAACGATCCCGTTGAATTTGTATCGTTTTTTTTTTTATTTCTCACAGTGTACCTTCTCTAAGCACAAAGAGTAGTCTTGTCTGTTAACAGAACACCCCCATATCTGACGTTTGACAAAGACCGCAAAATGGAGACCACCATCACCACCACCACCAACAACACTATACCCACAGCTGTCATTATACGAGTACTATAGCGTTCACTATACCATCATCATTTCTTAAGTTCTTCAAACTTTTCATGCGTTACTGTCTCGGAATTTTTTGGTTGTCGTTTTATTTTATATTTTGTTATGTTTTTTATATATTTTATATGTGATATATGAATGTATAACACAGACTTTGTTCCATTGCGGCACCAAACGATGACAGATAGCACATGATGAAAGTTGAACAATGTTCTTATCAATATATATATGTAGTTTGGTTGATGAGGGGCTGCTGCCTCAGCGATCAGACTCTTGTGTATATGATGGTGCTATGCGCTTCTGTGCGACCGACGTGACGTGACGCTACGCAATACAACAAAGAATATACATTATGTAGATTTTCACTTCTATGCTTCATGTTCGCCATTTTTCTTATCTAGTCGGCAATTTATTGCAGATATATTCTCAACCAAAACCATTCAGTTTTTATATTCTACACACATTTTTATACATACATATAAAGAAGACATACAATCTTCTAATACATATGTACGTATACTCATATAAGAAAATATAAACGTTTTTTTTTTATTTTTGCTAAAAGTCTTTTACCGTCTCTGGTTTTATCCAATCTCATTTTTTTTTGGGTTCTTCTTCTTCGTTCTCTTTGTTTTTGAGGGTATTCTTGCTGATTAACTGTTTTGAATGCTTAGATTATATTACACACTTATCTGCAGCAAGAGCTAAAGAAGCAATAGAAAAAAAGAAGAACCAAAAGAAAAAAGGTTTGGAGCTGGAGGCACATGGTGGCACCACCATCATAGAAGGATATGTACATAAGTACGTACCTACATCAAATTGGACGAAGAAGGATGTAGAAAGTATAGAGCTCGAGAGTATTCTTTAAATCTTTTTATACGTTACGTATCTTTTGTATGCTGTACGTTACGTATCTACGACTCAACGTCCGTCGTCGTTTGTTGCTGGGAAGTAGATTGCTGCCAAATTTCACTATAAAAAGATTAAAACGAAAAATGGATAAGGCAAAGTAGGTAGAAAGGTAGTTAGGTAGGTAGGTATAGAGGGGAGAAATCCTTTTTAATAGTCTTTTCTCTCAACCATCCTTAGACGAGTAGATAGATACTATACCTACCTTAAATATAAATCCTAAGTCGTTGCAAACTTTTCCTCGAAACTCATTGTACAAAATTTTAATAAATGTTCATTACCCTTTATACAATTCGTAATTTCTTTAGGTTGCCTTAGAAAGAGGATGAAGAAGATAGGTATCTACTATTTAGGTATGTAGGAAGGTTAAAAATTAGCTAAATCTTTATTATTAAGAAAATCATTAAGTTTTATGAAGTAAAATCTAATTTTAGATTTGAAATTTCCTCCTTAAACAAAACAAACAAAAAACAGTCTTACTGAAAGTAGTGCTGATATGTCTGCCCTAAAGTTGGGGTAAATTTTGGTAAAAGATGTTTGACATCTACTGTCGATAAGATTCTTACAAATCTTTAAATTTAACAAAGTCCCATCTTTCTTAGAAGTCATTATCTTAGATACATCACCAGAGAAAAAAAAAACAAAAAAGAAGAGGTCCTATTTGCCTGCCTTGTGGAACTCCACCTAAAACGTCTTTTTAAAGTACAAAGCTTTCCAAATCGAAATGTTTGTGCTTAATATTTTATTCATTATCTTTCTCGTGTTAATTCTATATATAAATGTAATGTGGACGAAGTTTGGTTTCAACAAGATGGCTCTTAATACCATTTAGCTAACGAAACAATCAATTTATTAAAGGAAACTTTTTGTTCTCGAATTCTATCCCGTCGTCGTCTTGCGTTTTAACACCCTTAGACTATATCTCTGTAGGGCTATGTGAAATTGCTTGTCGACGCGGATGAGCCTAAAAGTTGTTCGACAATTTGGGCCTAACATAATAGCAAACTCTTATCTTTATAATAAAGCTGAATTCTTAGCTAGTAAATTAAATAATTTTGTTTCTCCATGACAACCAGACGTCTGAAAAAACACCCTTTATTTATAATTTTAATTCAAGAAATGTACAGTTATTATGTAACTTGATTTAAAAGTTCCAAAAATCCCACCAATTTTCTGAACAGCATTCATTCAGCAGAAAACATTAATTATGTGGAGTTCCACTAGGCAGCCTCATAGGACCTGTCTTTTTTATTATTTTTTATTTGCAGATAATGATGCTTGAAAAAGTAAATGTGACTATTCTATTCTCTGTGTAGGTTGTCTATTATTTCAATTAAATATGATTTCCCTTTTTTCTGACTTTAATGTCACACTGTTAATCCCATATTCTCTGTAGGATATGCCAGAGGATAAAAGAATTCCAACAAAATGACACTGATGAGCTAAATTCCATTACTTTCTCCAAATAATGAAGGAAAATACAGGCTGAGGCTTTTATTTATCCGTATATCCTTATATACGTTCAATCGTACATTATATATTATTTATAGTCGTATTTTTTGATATATACCTACTTTGATTTGGTCCTTCATCCTTCTTTAGGATTCCCTTAATCGTCCTTTTATTTATTTGTTTTTTTTTTTTTTTTTTTTTTCAAGTTCCTTCTTTCTTTTTATATGAAATATGTCAATTAAATGCAAGAATAAATTCTGTTTACTCCAAAATGTGTATAATGGTGTAAAATGTATACATCTACTACGTATACGTATACGTAAAGTGTACGTATACCAGATATTTATTTATTCGAAATCGTTCTTATTATTTTTTTTTGTTTTTGTAAACGTTGACGTCAGTTGTCCATCATTCCATATTTATATCCTTAATGGAAAAATTGTGGATAATGATGATGGGTTTATGGTTTCTCGAATGATAAAATTTATTAATTAATGTCATGTTGTCTCAGGAGGCTGATGCTGCCTGAGATGTAAC
Source organism: Eupeodes corollae (assembly GCF_945859685.1). Taxonomy (NCBI): domain Eukaryota; kingdom Metazoa; phylum Arthropoda; class Insecta; order Diptera; family Syrphidae; genus Eupeodes; species Eupeodes corollae. The sequence continues at coordinate 110,397,009 of NC_079149.1, forward strand.
TTTACGTTTTCATTGTTGTTTTCGTTCGGTTTTTATTTCATTTTTATGCAGAGTTTTCATGTAACCGAGATTCGAAATTAAATGAGGGTGAGATTTTTTTTTAAATACTTATAAAAGAGTTCCATATTTATAAAAGACAAATGGGAATGGGGTTTTAATTAAATTAAAAATAAATAAGACTATTTTTTGAATTAAAAAACAACCCTCTTATTAGGTTTTTCGTACATTTTGTTTTCAAATTTCAAAACATACAAAGGCTTTTTGAGGACCGAAGTTGCAGGTTGTATTTTTTTTTTTGGAATTCCTTTTGGTCCAAACCCCCTAAAGAATACAAACACAAACATTGACAGAAAAACTTTTAAACAAAACCTTTATCATTCTTCCTTCAGTATCTGTCATAGACGTAACGTTAACAATATTACATAACAACTGTCAAATGTGTTCAGTTCTCATCAGCGCCATCTTGTTTGTTTCGCATAGGAAGTTCGTATTTTAATAAATAATTCCAATTTCTAAAAGCATCAATTATTTTATTCTATTCTTTTTTAAATTTAAAACCATAAAAACATATCCGAAGTAAGAATTGACGTAAGAATAATAAAAATATCAAATAAATATAACTTAGGTAGGTCTGAGTACTTTTCTCCTATAATTATATTTAAAAACCTCTACTGTTTTTAACAAAAGCATTGCAATTACTTATTGATTTTATTTTAAATTAATTTGATTGTCCATTTATATATCTATAAATGTAGGTTGAAGGTAGGTAAAGGTACTCGCGGTAAAAATGTTTTTTTTTTCTATTAAATAATAATTCTCTTATAAATGAAATCAATGACAGCTGTCTGTTTTTATATTGATTACCCTATAAATATTTAGGATGGTTATTATGTGTTTATGTGTGGATGTTTTTTTGAGGAAGGTAAAGCTTATGTAGTTATATTTTATTTTTGATTAAAAAATCAATACAAAAAAATTGTGTTTTTTTTTTCATTTGAAGTTTGAGAAAAACTGTATTTTAGGAAAAACATTTTATAAAGGTTTTCTAGAAGCTAAAGCTATTATTATTTTTTATAAATTTTTATTACTATCAATTAATTTTATAAAAAATGAATAAAAACCTTTGATTTTGATTTGGGAACGCACCCTTTCATTTATCATTCCACTGTCATTGTCGATTTATTCAGCAAACTCAATATTTTCGTCAAGGTTAATGTAGCTGCCGTTCATGCGTATTTTGCATTGACATATCTCCAACTCAGCTGTCATAATAATATCGGGTGTTCTAATAGAGACTTAACAACTTTGAATTTTGATTTGGGAACGCACCCTTTCACTTATCATCCTACTGTCATAATTTATTCAGTAAACTCAATATTTTCGTCAAGGTAAATGTCTCTACCGTTCATGCGTTCATAGAAAAAGATACAAATAAGTAAATTTCACGGAGGCGTAGACCACATCATTGTGTATTTTAAATTGACATCTGTCAAACTCAGCTGTCATAATAATATCCGGTGTTCTAATAGAGACTTAAAAACTTTGAATTTTGATTTGGGAACGCACCCTTTCATTTATCATTCCACTGTCATTGTCAATTTATTCAGTAAACTCAATATTTTCGTCAAGGTTAATGTCGCTGCCGTTCATGCGTTCATAGCAAAAGATCCAAATAAGTCAATTTCACGGCGTCGTAGACCACACATTGTGTATTTTGCATTGACATGTCTCAAACTCAGCTGTCATAATAATATCGGGTGTTCTAATAGAGACTTAAAAACTTTGAATTTTGATTTGGGAACGCACCCTTTCACTAATCATCGCACTGTCATTGTCAATTTACTCAGCAAACTCAATATTTTCGTCAAGTTAAATGTCGCTGCCGTTTATGCGTTCATAGCAAAAGATCCAAATAAGTCAATTTCACTGCGGCGGCGTAGACCACATCATTGTGTATTTTAAATTGACATCTGTCAAACTCAGCTGTCAAATAATATCGGGTGTTCTAATAGAGACTTGAAAACTTTGAATTTTGATTTGGGAACGCATCCTTTCGCTTATCATCCCACTGTCATTGTCAATTTATTCAGCAAACTCAATATTTTCGTCAAGGTTAATGTCGCTGCCGTTCATGCGTATTTTGCATTGACATCTGTCAAACTCAGCTGTCATAATAATATCGGTTGTTCTAATAGAGACTTAAAAAAATTGAATTTTGATTTGGGAACGCACCCTTTCACTAATCATCGCACAGTCATTGTCAATTTACTCAGCAAACTCAATATTTTCGTCAAGTTAAATGTCGCTGCCGTTTATGCGTTCATAGCAAAAGATCCAAATAAGTCATATGTTGCTAAATAGTTGTAGACATTGTTTCCATAACCACCACCAGATGAAGTTTTAACCATATTGTTGCATTATTCCCAACTATTAAATTTCTTAAACAATTGTAATTGATTTTAAAGAGATATATACATACATACATAAATATGTGGGTGTATATAATACTTATTTGTATCTAATATAATGCACATTCATATGTATGTTATATGATTCAACAAATTCACACTAAAATTTAATGCAACGTTGCGAACGTCATGCATTCATGTGTAACAGGAAATTAAATTGATTTGCATGAGAGATTTACACCAGAACCAGAATCAGATCCAGAAGCCGTTATTCTATTCTATTGCTTTTTGCAGTAACTGACATATATATATTTAATTGTTGTAAGTCTATGTAACAACAATTATAATAATGATTATAATTGTTTAGAACTCATTATATACAATACATAAACATTTACATACATGGATATTAATGATTTTGGTGTGAGTGACAGTGTGACAGTTCGGTATAATGTGTGGTTTTCGTTGACAACCGCCACTCAGCGCCATCAACAGCAACAGCAAGAACAATAATAATGAGAATTTCACTCCCCAATTTATAAACATAGACTATAAAAGCCAACTACTAAACGCCCTCACATAAAATTAATCAGAAAATGTTTCTAATCAAATGTGCAAAAATTGTTATTATTTATATTTTCTAAATATATAGTTTCACATATACCACCTAACCTATATACATTTGTATATGAATATGACACTTTCAAAAGATTCGAAACTATGATAATAAATAATTATAATAACAATAGCTGTATAATTGCACCGTCATCGTCATGGCAACTATAAAATTTGTTGCTTTACCGGTTTATTGTTATTTCGAAATTATAATAGATTTAGTACCCAAACTAACTGATAGATGGCGTCTCTCTCCTGCTATACATATACCATAAAGCGGCAACCATAAATGAGTGAAAACCGCTATAACTTGTTTGTAGGAGTAGGTTCATATACATTTATATAAAAGACTTTAGAATGAGGAACTTTTTTTAAGACACACCCGCAGAAAATGTATACAAATATTGAAATTATTCATTATAAACCTCGAGTTGAATGTGAACTTTGTCCTGAGCAACTGAGCGTATAGAGAGTTCATAAGCTATATCTAAATAGTATGTCAACTATCTAATGGCTATTAGTGCTGGTTCCATTATTGTTATTATTATTATCATTACCATCAGGCGTTGTTGTCGTTCGTTTGTATAGTTCGTAGTCAATAACAACAAAAGTACATTGTACATTTATGCCTAATAATAAATTCAACAATTTAAATGTTATGACTGAATGCATATAGATAGATAAAAGATGATGATGATGATGGTGATGACCTCAGTCTATAGCGAGCAGAACCTTGGGCGGATTTTTATCTGATAAAGTTTATAATATTTTTTTTTGTTTTATTGGTTTAGAAAATATGGAATTATTAAATCGATATTTTAATTGATGATGATGTTTTAACGAAAAACATGAGCTTTTTACTTATCAATTTTTCAAGTTTCCATTAAATAATGAACGTACGAAAAAGGTTGTTTTTTTTAGAAACTGATTTTGGTGGTTGAATGGAGCCCGAAGATTTCCCTTCTATAAACTTGACAAATCGGTTCACTCATCGTCGAATTCTCCATCGACAAAAAAAAACACAAATGTACTGCCTGCACTTTGCAATCGAACAGTTTCTCACCAATACCTGTTAAAACGTAAATCAAGAAACAAACTCTTTTCTTCAAGGGCGCAACGTAACGCCACCTTACGGTAGTTTCTTAGATCTAGCCGACCATTTTGACAGTAGAAATTGTATTACTAAAGAAAATCTGTTAACAATTACAATAAACTTATAGTTTATAGTTCAATAAGTTCAATTAGATCCTTCTGTCAGAATTTGTCATTCTTCTTGAAAGAATGGTAAACATCGAAACTTTAAGTAGTTCTCACATAAGCGCGACCAACGAACGACGAACGAATTTCAAAATGTGATACGTTTGAAGACGTGAATATACATTTGAAGACATATTTCCACACAAATTCTTAATGGAACGATAGCAATATAGTTTCTATTTGATTTATGAAGCATACTTTTACTTTTCAATATCATATATTAATAAATTTAAGAAAACAAATTTATTCGTCGCGAAAAAAATTGTATTTGATACGAACTGTCAAAGTTTATTCGCGTTCCACATTATCCACACTCGCAACGAATAAAATAATCGCGCGTTTTTAATCTAAAAAAATCATTCTTTTTTTGGTTTCGGTTGTGAATGGTGTTTAGCTGTGGCTCCTTGTCAAACTTCATTCGCAACGAATTAAAAACTCTCATGTGAAAGAAATGTCAAAATCGACGAATATTCGGTTATTCGTTGGTCGTGTACACGAGTATCTTTTTATCTTCAATCTGTTATTTATTGTACAGTTTGTAGTAAATTTTGTATTTACTTTACATATGCGAATATAGGAGATCTTTTTCGGAAACGTCATTTCCGTCAAATATCAAATGTCTAATATAGTTTGTAAACCCAAAACAAAAATACCACACAAAATCATAGTTTTTGATTACGCAGTTATCTAGGTTCATAATATGTTCGACAGAATTTTTGTCGATGGAACTTTAAAATTACAAAAGTCAACTTGACAGCAAATAATAAAATGTCAAATGCGTTCGCAGAAGAATTGTCAGACTTGATGAGCCTAATTTTGAACACAGAAAACGTCAAGGATTCTTAATTAATGAAAACTTTGTTGGCGTCAAAAAATAATACAACAAAAATGACAACAAATATGTAAACGTCAAACGCGTTTGCAAGAAAATTGTCTGACGTTGAAAACCCAAAACAAAAATACCACATAAAATCATGGTTTTGATTACTCGGTTTGCTAGGTTCATAATATGTTCAACAGAATTTTTGCCGACGTAACTTTAGAATTACGAAAGTCAATTTGACAGCAAATGAATAAATGTCAAAATTGTATGTGGCAAATGCGTTTGCAGACGTAGATCAAGCCTATTTTTGAACACGGAAAACGTCAAGCATTCCTTATTAATAAAAACTTTGTTGGCGTACAAAAATAATACAACAAAAATAACAACAAATATGTAAACGTCAAATGCGTTTGCAAGAAAATTGTCTGACGTTGATTAAAACTTGTTTTGTGGAAAATCAACAAGAAGCATTGTGAACATTTTTAAAAACAATGTCTATCATTTTACAATAAATTTGACGTTAATTTGAGGTTTCCAAATGGTCTACTTCATTATTGAAAACTTTGGCGTCGTCAAAAAATAATACAACAAAAATAACAACAAATATGTAAACGTCAAATGCGTTTGCAAGAAAATTGTCTGACGTTGATCAAAACTTGTTTTGTGAAAAAAAAAAACAACAAGCATTATAAACATTTTCAAAAACAATGTCTGTATCATTTTACGATAAATTTGACGTTTTCAAAATGGTCTACGCCATTAATAAAAACTTTGTCTGCGTCAAAAAATAATACAACAAAAATGACAGTTAATGTGTGAACATCAAATGCGTTTGCAAGAAAATTGTCTACCGTAGATTTTTTGTAGAAAAAGAACAACAAGCATCATGAACATTTTCAAAAACAATGTCTGTATCATTTTACGATAAATTTGACGTTTTCAAAATGGTCTACGCCATTAATAAAAACTTTGTCTGCGTCAAAAAATAATACAACAAAAATTACAGTTAATGTGTAAACGTCAAATGCGTTTGCAAGAAAATTGTCTACTGTAGATTTTTTGTAGAAAAAGAACAACAAGCATCATGAACATTTTCAAAAACAATGTCTGTATCATTTTACAATGAATTTGGCGTTAATTTGACGTTTTCAAAATGGTCTACGTCATTAATGAAAACTTTGTCGGCGTCAACAAAAATGACAACAAATATGTAAACGTCAAATGCGTTTCCAAGAAAATTGTCTGACGTTGATCAAAACTTGTTTTGTGTATCGTTTTACAATAAATTTGACGTTAATTTGACGTTTTCTAAATGGTCTGCGTCAACGTCACTATAGGCCCTATTTCTCCGCATGAACCGCTGATGTGCTGGTGCCATTAATTTATTTTATTGCAATAAATGGTGTCCAATCATAAATAGCCACATAAATTATCATACGTCTATCTATAAATTTCAAACTGTTGCGACCACATCCAATCAGTGCACCCGCCATATTTTCAATTTTTAATTTTATTTTGTGTGTATCCACACATTTGATTTGTAGCTTCTAAGTGATATTTATTTATTCAGTTGTTTTTTTTTTGTCTGTGTTGTGTTTGTGCATTTTGACCAAATTAGATAATCTATATAAACATTGTAACCAATTTAAACAAATTGCTTGATGCACAAATGCTCCGTCAGCAGCATTTTGTCGTTGTCTTCATTCGTTCCGTCGTCGTCGTCGGTCTTCCCCCGACCCCACCCCCATTCATATAAGTATAGAAATATCCAATTCGTTTCGCTTTAATGCACTACTTTGCCAAATTGTATATATTTTTATACTCTTCTTCCCTTTCTACCTTGAAATCAAAGTTGAAAGGAATAAGAAATAACAACAACAAAAAAACAGCGACAAGTTATTTCTATTTCTATCATTTCGTTTTGGTAATTGTTGCCAAATTGCTATATAAACGAGTACATGACGTGCGCTTGGCAAAACCGCTTATTATGTCGCTCGTCGCAAAAATTTTCTCCGGGTTTGTTTGAATTTTTCTCTGTTGTCGATGTGTTTGTTTTTATCAGGGATAGATTTGGCTAAGATTTGTAAACAGGGCTTATTTATACACATTTATAGGGGGCCTTTTCATTCTTCAACAACCACTTAGAAAGAGGGAGACAGTATCACCTCTCTCCAAATTGTAATAATAATCTAGAACATTTGTGAAATTCAACAATATGGCACTTCGTAACTTAAACGGAACGCACTAAATATTTATCACAATTTTAAGTTTCTGATTTACTAGCATTTAGTTACTTTTCTTTTTGATCTTACAACTCAAAATGTCCATCTTAAAGAAAATCCGAGAGGTGTACTCGTATACTCCTATTTGACTTCTTGACATTCAAATTCGATTTGAGTTCAATGACATTAATTCCTAAACATTTAGTACTAAACTGTCATGGAACGTACCCAACCCACTGACCTTAACGTCAAATTTATTTTTTATCTGTCATTTTCGACGACTTTTTCATGAAATGTCATACGAAATGTATTCCTTAGAATTTCGTCGTAAGTGAGTACGTACTTGGTACATTCCAATCCAACCCTGGGTCTATTGCGCCAATATTGCCCGCTTTTGAATCTGTTTTCTTCTACTTTTTTTAATTTGATTGTCATGAAATTCGTTTAATTAAATTAAAAATAAAATATAAAAAGAGAAACAAAAAAACCAACCCGAAACGAGAAAATAAAATTCAAAGGGGGATAATATTTATCCCCTTTATCATTCCTTAGTATATAAGTCTTGTTATGTTGTTGAACTTTTGGCCTTAGATCTATTTAAATAAATAGAAAACAAAATGCACCTTTAAATTTCTTTTGAGTTAAGAAATAATCTTCAAAAATAGAAAATATTCAGGATTTCATCGTTTATGCAGAAGCAAACTCAATTCACTTTTTAGGTCTTATTTAGACTTGTCAAATGTGGTGATTAAAATGTTATTGGCGACAAAACTTCGATAAACTTAGTTTTTGATTATTTGATTGCTAAATTAAAACCAACCTTAAATTGGTCTCAAATTTAAAACCTAAGATATTTTGTGTTGTTGTTTGCTGAATGAAGCCATCGAACGTACTGAAGGAATAATTTCTTTTTTATCTAAAAAAAAGCTCCATGTTAATTTTTAGAGCAAACACTTTTGAAATTATAGTTTTTGTTAAATTTATGTTTCGATATTTTCGTTTTAGTAAAAACATTACAAATTTTATTTTAAATATCAATTCAAAGCCGAATCTGATATTTCAAAAATGAGGCCGTTCAAAAAATGTCTGTTGTACGCTTTAGAGGCAAATAGAAAAAAGTACTGAACGGTTCTACTTCTCAGCATGTTTCATGCAATTTGAAATGTTTTTTTTTTTTGTTTGAAAAGATTTATATTTCGATGTTTTCTTTCCTTTCACTTAATTCCATTCACACAATATATTAAGTACGTTAAAAGGTCAAGTAGGATAAAATATTGAACGGACCTATTTCTCAGCATTTTTTTACGCAATTTGACAGTAACACAATAAAATTATTTCTTGAGAGTTGTATTGAATCGAAACAGCTGTTAGCTTAAAATTTCATAGTTTTAGGCAATATTTGCCAGATCTAAAGTCAAAACCTGCTAATGTATTCTTTAATTCAAACAATAAATAGTAAAAATATTTCTTGAGAGATCAACATGATTTTAGTAAATAAGCTAAAAATTTCATCGTTCTGTTAACCTTTCATTTAACAATTTCAAAACGTCAAAAATTGATAAGATATATTTCTAACTACTTGGCATGCATTTTGACAGTTCTGCAAGCCAGACATAAAGTCGTAAAAAATTGTTTCTTGAGCGTTTAAATGAATCAAAAAAGAAGTTTAATAAATTAGCTTCACATTTATTTCATATATGTGTCTGTGCACTTGTCATTTAATAGTTTTAAAACATAAAAAGTGCATACATACATATTAAGCTAAAATACTGAACGGATGCATTTATCTTTGTTTTTCATGCATTTAGACAGTTTTATAAGTGCTGCCAGATCTAAAGTCTGAATACGGTTGTTTCTTGAGAGTACTATTTAATCAAAACAGAAGTTTGTGGTGAATTACCTTTAGATTTCATAGTTTTGTGCAACTGTCATTTTACAATTTCAGAACGTCAAAAGTGGATATGATATACTATTAACTATTTTCCATGCATTTTGGCAGTTCTCTAAGCCAGATATATAGTCCAAAAAATTGTTTCTTAACCGTTTTAATGTCTCAAAAAAGGAGTTAAGTAAATTAGCTTCAAATTTATTTCATATATATGTCTGTGCACTTGTCATTTAATAGTTTTAAAACGTCAAAAAAGCATATGTAGAACGCTAAAATGCCAAACAGAATAAAATACCGAACGAATTTTGTTCTTACTATTTATTTTTCATGCATTTTGACAGTTCTGTTAGTGCTGTCAGATCTAAAGTCTGAATAAAATTGTTTCTTGAGAGTTTTGTTGAATCGGAACAGCTGTTTGTGGTAAATTAACTTAAAATTTCATGGTTTTGGGCAACTGTAATTTAGCAATTTTAAAACGTCAAAAGTGCATATATACATATTACGCTTAAATACTGAACGGTTACACTTCTTTCTGTTTTTCATGCATTTAGACAGTTCTGTAAGTGCTGCCAGATCTAAAATCTAAATACAATTGTTTCAAGATAGTTTTTTTGATTTGAAACAGCTGTTTGTGGTAAATTAGCTTAAAACTTCATAGTTCTGTGCAACTGTCATTTTACAATTCCAAAACGTCAAAAGTGCATGCATTTAGCCAAATAATAAATGAATCGGATCTTTCGTTCAAAATAGAAATCAAATGCTGTCCCACCTCGTGATGTGAACTCTTATGCAGCTATCAAATCAATTTAAAGTTGAATGAATTGCATTTAAAAAAAAAATCCATAAGGCGGAGTCAAAGCTCTGAAAAAAAAACCATCAGGTAATAGACTATAGACGATGAGGATGACGATGAAGACGAAAACGACCATGACTGTACAACTAATACGACGAAGACATATTTGTATAGTTTTGGGAACGAAAGGAGAGCATCGAATGACTTTTTGTGGCCACACACAAAAGTTCATTTGCGCTTCGCAATGTGCATCTAATTTGCATTATAATGCAATCGGCGACTGTAATTTAGCGAGCATTTTTCATTTGTTCTTTTTTTTTCAATTTGTACTCAATTTGCTCGGGGTATTATTCGCTTGAGCTAAAACCCCCTCAGTTTATTGAACAAACAAAAATAACAAAAAAAAAGTTAAAAAATATTATAATATAATAATTTAATTTGGCATAAAGGGAGGCAACGACTACGACGACGTTGAGTGTATAATTTTTCTATACATTCTTGCAGAATAATTTCACCATTTTTCAATTCATAGAAAATTATAATACAAAAATAAAATAAATAAATTTAACATAAAATATAAAAAAATATTAAAAAAAACTCATAAAAAGTTGTATGTTATATAGATTTCTATTTTGTATATATTTTCGTTTTAAAAATTGAGAACACGTCGTCACGTTGTCGTCATTGCCTTATTGCCATTTATAGTTCGAAGTTGAATGCCTTTATTTTTGTTCGTATTGTTGTTGTAGTTTTTATAGCTGATGTCTTTATAAATTGATTAGAGACCTGATTTTAATAATATGCATCGTTCATGAGAAAAGTTATAATAAAGCAAAAATACTAGAGCACATTTTTTTTGCATGACCTTATGATAAATAGGGTGACTTATGATATTTGAAAAAAAGTATTAAACTTGTAGATGAATTCAAAATGTATGCCAAATTTTTGACTGCATTAGGAGGAGGCTATAGAATAACATAATTTAACAAAGTGTGCATGGTTTGATATTGATAAATACTGCGTATTTATTTAGATCCAACATAACGACTGAAAACCCGGTATTTTTAACTCTCGAATATGAATAAATGGTAACTACATACACCGAATTTTCAATCAATCAAAATTTCTATATATTCATAACCTATATTTCGAGGTTGTTCAAAAACAAAAAAAAAATTTAACCAAAATACAAAAACCGGTATTTTTGACTTTGTATTTTCAAAAAGGTCTCACCTTTTAAAAAAATCAATACTATTCGATAAATCAGTTGGTTTTCTTGTTAATGACCATGCTGAATCAAAATCTTAAAAACATTTACCGTTTTAGAGCATTGGGTCCAGGAGTGTAACTCCTCAATATTCCTTAAAAAACCCGTATTTTTAAAACGTCCAGTTTTTAAAAAAAGCATTGATATTAAACACTCATACAATTATAGACTACGATCGTCGTGTTTTGTTAAATACGTAGTAGTCTACAAATTGAAAACTAGATTTTATTTTAACTACAAAATAAAAACAGTATTTTTTGTTACTATATAAGTTTCAAAAAAATAATATACTATAAGAAAAATTGTAGGGCTTTAATGAAGAATATCATAATAAAACCAAAAATATAATAAGAAAAAAAAATCCGATAAAGTTGACATTTCAGAAAATGCATACATATTAAAAAACCAGTATTTTTTAATATTCGGTTTTTTAAGAAGCAATTCTGAAAAATAATAAAAAATGTAATAATTATAAAATATTTGATGTAAAGAATTTTGTGTTTCAAAACTGGGTATCCATATACACGCCACATATTTTAATTTTCGATAATCTTGACAGTTATAATGAAAAATAAAAAACCCGTATTTTCATTTTTGGCAAATATTTTCACTATTGCGCCTTATTATTGAAGCCTTATATTCACTGTTTGGAGAATTTTATATGAAAACCAAACATTGTCGTGTTACCATCTGAAGTTTAAACGCCAAAAATCGATTTGTTTTTGACAGATGACAATTTTTCGTGCAAAGTAAAATAAAAAAAAACTAATTGCGTTGTAAAATTCCATTTGAGTTCTTTTATTTTTATTTTGGCTTTCCTTTTTTTGTTTTTATTGTATTATATTAAATTCATTGAAATTTAAACCTAGTTTTTTTTTTCTTCAATATCTATAATTACATATTTCCTCCTGTTGAATGTTCCTATATTCCACAAACTTCCTCAATAACAAAGAATATTTTTATATTCCTCTTACGTTCATTCGCTCGTGTCGTGCGTCGTTGTCATGACGTTACCTACCTTTTTTTTTCTTGTAATACCACACCCAATTTTAATGCTAGGATGGCCCTGAAAAAAAAGAAACCAAACCGACAGATACCTTTATTACAATCCCAAATCCAACCAACATATACCTTTATAGCTAGCATATATCCTTAAATGTAATTCTAAAAGCATTTTCCCATTCTATTCACATCATCTTGGTCGTTAGCGGTGGTGGGTTCCTTTTGGAAGTTTGGTTTTTTTGTTTTTTTTTTTTTTCATTTCCAAAAAATCTCATTTATCATTTTGAAAATGACAAAATTACAAACGTGAGCAATTTTCTTGTCCGTTAGAGAAGTCGAATGAATGTTGTTAAAAAACACACACATACATACATATAAAGAAGAAAAAAAACATAATAAGATCCTTTAATAAAATTTATTTGAAATGACAAGACCATTTAATGAGATTCTAATAGGAGGATAGGATAACATTAAACGTTCAAAAAATATGAAAGGAGCTGTGGTCAGAAATTAACACAAGATGAAAGAAAAAAACATAAACGTATTCAAAATTAAAATAAAATGATGAGTAAAATGGATTACTTTAATAGATCCCCTTGGAGTAGAGGTTTTTTAAGGATATGCGTACAAAAAAGGACCTTTTTTGGTATTTTTACTTCAAGCTTGTTATGAAACCTGTGTTCAGAAGTTTTTGAAAGAATTTAAGATGAAAAGTTATATGAATCTATGTGAAGTGGCTAAAAAGTCATACAAACTTAAAACAGAATTTTGACAGCTGTCATTTTTGACATAACTCTGCGTTTAATGTCACAAATTGAAAACTGATACATAAACATCACTTTTTCATGTTAGAATTTTGTAGAAGGAATTTAAAATTGTCACAATGTCGAAGAATCTTTTTACGGATTTTTGACAGGTATCATTTTTGACATAATTGAATATGCTACACATACGTGTCAAAATTTTTAGAAAGTATTTAAGTTGATAAGTTATACAAATCCATTTAAAATCGCCACAAAGTCGTAGACACTTTTTAAGGGATTTTTGACAGCTGGATTTTTGCTATAATTCAGTATAAGAAGCCAACGATTGAGTATTGCATTTTTAGAAGTAATTTAAAATGAAAAGTTATACGAATACATTAAAATTCGCCACAAATTCGTAGACACTGTTTAACGAATTTTTGAAAACTATAATTTTTGCTATAATTCAGTATAAGAAGTCAACGATTGAGTGTTGAATTTTTAGAAGTAATTTAATATAAAAAGTTGTACGAATCCATTTAAATTCGCCACAAAGCTATATAAACGTTTAACGGAGTTTTGACAGATTTGATGTTTGACATAATTCAGCATTAAAAGTCAACAATTGAATATATTTATATGTATATGTTTCCATTTATATGTTATTGACTTCTAGAGAAGAATCCTCATTTTCGAACAATTGCGAACCTTTGAGGCCTCCAGCCCAAAGTCTTAAATCAAGAAATGTTGCTTATTTACTTAGATATTTATCCAAAAATGATCCTCGTCGCTAAAGATGATTTTTCGACCAAAATTGCGATCAATTTTAAACTGCTCCAAAATCCTAAAAAATTAGCGAACACACGACAATGCTGCAAATGGTCTTTTGGTTTTAGCTTCTGGGTCAGTTCAAACTTGACATGATGATTTGGCTTTAGTTACTTATTAAAAGAAAATAGTTTGACAGAAAGTAAAAGAAACAATATGGCTGCCACGAGCTGTCAAAAAAAAAACGTTTATTTAGGTACGAAAAGTATTTATTTTGTAATTTCGTCTTATACTACTCAACTTGTAACTGTGAATTAACGATTTGAAAAATCCTAACTCCATGAAAAAGCACAAATTGTACTCATTTCGCACAATTAGCGTAACCCTTTTTTCAACTGTCAAAAGTCAATTTCTTCTTATATTCGGTGTAATATATTTTCATTGGCTAAACTAAAACAAATTCAAATCCATATATAACCTTTGTTTCCAATCATAGCTTGGGTCATTTTGAAAAATAAGGAGGAAGGAAAAATAACAAATTGGGAATAAGACGCAATAAGGAATGTGGAAATGAATTAAATTCCACATACTTTACTATAGATTGGTGCAAAAGCCTGAAAGGGTCTTTGTTAAATATTTAAAAGGTCCTTTTCAATACACACGCCGCCACCATCCACTATATACATACATATATATATATTTATATATCATTCACATTGACTTACGCACGAATTAAATACAAAAAAAAAAGAAAAGAAAACTTTTCTACGAAATTCCTATTTGAATTCAATACAGTTTTTATATCAATTTTCTATACTGTTGCTTACTGCTGCCAACTCACAAAAATCCATATAGATAGATACACAATACAAGACACATACATATAAATACAATATCAGATCGGAAGTCTCTGTCATTCTATAGTCGAGTCGACCCTTGTCGACAATAACCAATCTCTTCGATTCCTGTATTTTGTTGAAATTTTGTCGTAATAATCCCTTTTTCTTCTTCTTCTTCTTTTATATTTGTATGTATCACGTTGAAAGGAAAGGCTTTTTTTTGTAAGAAAACATTGTGTGTGGATTGTGTCACACCCTCAATTGCAGCCTGCTGCTGCGTCCCGTCCACCCACATTCTTGCTATCACATTTTAACAATAGCACAGCACCCAAGACCCAACACCCAGTTCTTCCATCAGTAACACAAAACCCATTCCACTTTATCATTTCAACGACTGACGAGAACGAGGAAGAGGACGAGGACGAGGACGACAACAGCGACGAAGGACTGCGACGGCACACACAAGAAATAACTCTGTGAATCGAGCTTGAGAAACTCTGTTATTGTTGTTCCTTGATTAAATTTCCCTAGAATATATCGATCCGAAAATCAATTCTAATTACATGACGAAAAGGATGGGTTAGTAGCTGGTGGCTGATGGGTGACTCGGTAGCTGGATAGCTGGGTAGCTTGATAGCTGGATAGCTGGTAACTGGCCTTGCTGACTGCGTGGCTGGCTGATTGGTGGCTCATTCTAAAGTTGTTGTTTCTTTTTTCATTTATTGCGGAAGCCTAGATGAGATGTGTTACGAGAATTTGAAATGAACCCTCAACACTAAGCAAAGGGCAATCAAAAAAAAAATATATATATATACGAGTATTACGAATATACAAGTGTACTTCATTGGAAATGCAATCACTTTGATTGTTAAGTTACGTTATATCTACGACGACGAACGATTGCATTACGCAATTCTATACGCTACGCAGTTGGCACAGTTATATGCCCTTACTCGTATATAACAAAATGAAATTAACAACAAGGGTTTTGTTTTTTAATTATTTTGTTAGTATAGTTTTAATATTGCTTTTTTAAGTTCTAGTTCTTTATAAGAGAGAAAGAGACAACCAAATACAGCAAAATACAATGTTGTCAAACTCTTACTAAAAAAAAACATTGCATTAAAATTTCTTTCGTTGTTGAAACTTGTTGAAATCGTAAAACGACAATTGTTAGTAAATAAGAAATAATATGTAATACAATTGAAATTGTTTTAATATTTTAGATCGATGTATTTTTAAGGACCACTTCTGCATTGATTTAAGTGATGGTTCATACCTATTTCAGAATTAGGTACTTTGGAATTTGACGTTTCATCTATTTCACATTTAACAAATTTTAAAAATCAGAAATGTTTCAATAATATTTGTTTTGAGTTTACATCAATCGATTTTGAAATCTTTTTACATATTTTTACAAACTTGCATCCACCTTATGTTTCAGCATTAAATTTTCAACTAATTCCTGTAAAACATGAACAATTGGTTTGAGTTGATTTTTATCAAAGTAGTTTTCAAAATGGAAGATGACCTTTGTCACTTTTTAAGAAATCTAACGTAAATTAGAAGGAAGTTTCTGTAAACACTCGAATTTAAAAGAGTTTATAGTCTACTTCGATTGGTTGTTTTGACATTTCACGAGTTTTGAGGAGTCGATCATATCGGGTTGGGTAAATTTGACTTGACAACTATGAATTTAATTTGTGAACGCATCCTTTCACTAATCATCTCGTACTGTCATTATCAATTATTCCGTAAATTCAACTTTTCACCATGGAGACTACAAAAACAAGCAACGTGTACTAACTTTTTCTACCGAAATTCAGAGTCAGTGACAGCAAATTGTCAAACTCTTACTCAAAAAAAAAAAACATATTGCATTAAAATTCCTTTCGTTGTTGAAACTTGTTGAAATCGTAAACAACAAAAATTGTTAGTAAATATGAAATAATATTTAATACAATTGAAATTGTTTTACTATTTTAGATCGATGTAGTTTTAAGGACATACAAGTACCACTTCACGCATTTTGAGTGTTTGTTCATACTTAAGAATTGGTTACTTTGGAATTTGACGTTTCATCCATTTTACAAGTTGATTTTTTTGCATTTAATTTGGCACTTTTTAAAATACAAGTACCACTTCTGTATTGGATTAATTGATAAGTAGACGTAAGTGATTGTTCATATTTAAGAATTGAGTACATACTTTAAAATTTGACGTTTCATCCATTTTACAAGTTGATTTTTTTGCATTTGATTTGATACTTTTTAAAAATCAAAAATGTTCCAAGTTTACTTGTTCCAATTTATTATCAATCAATTTGGGAAAATGTTAACATATTTTTACGAACCTATCTTATCTCTGTACAACATGAAAACTTGGTTTGAGTTGATTAGATCGATTTTTAAGTGTATGATGACATTTGTCACTTTTTAAGCTATCGACCATAAATAAGAAGTTTTCACCTACATTCAAAAAATGTTGTGCTTTACCTGCGATTAATGTTTTGACATTTCACCAATTTTGAGAAGGGTACATCATAAAGGGTTATGTAATTTTGACAAACTATGAATTTAATTTGTGAACGCACCCTTTCACTAATCAGCTCGAACTGTCATTGTCAATTTATTCAGTAAATTCAACTTTTCACCATAGAAAGTACAAAAACAAGCAACGGCTACAAACATTTTCTACCGAAATTCAGAGTCGGTGACAGCAACTTTAAGAGTGTCAACTCAAATTTTCGGTCGCAATTTTCGAACAAGTAGACAAACAAAAATTGTTTAGTGCAAAATTTTGGGTCTACAGATTCATTGCGTGATGTGTAAACGTATCAGTGAGACAAAGCGTATCAAAAATGTCGCTGGTGTTCAGTCAATTTCACGGTTGCGTTCCTAAGTATTGGGCATTGCTTAGATTACGTTATGGCGTATTTTGTGTAAGGATCTTAGCTTACACTCATGTAAGATCCAGCTGACTCAAGGATTGAAGCCGATTAAAGCCATGACGTACGTTCTCCAATTGGCCAAGTTCCCCAATCCAAATTGGAAAATCCATTATTACAGAATTTGGTGCTTTGGGCTTTGACGTTGTATTGAAATAGCTGTGACTTAACTTGTTGAACGTTTCAATTATAAGGCGTTCTCATTATTTTCCACCTTTGTCACAATCTTAGTAATACTTCAGAACCTAACAATTGTTTTGGTAATAAATTTGCACGCTTTGAAAAAAAAAAATGTTCAGAAGCAAATCTAATCATTATAAAATCGTAAACCAAATTGAGCCTAAATTAAGTGACAGCTGTCAAAAAAAACAACTCCATTTTTTTTTGAAAAAAAAAAAAATTGTTCAGAAGTAAGTAGTCATTATAAAATCGTAAATCACATTAAGTGACAGCTGTAAAAAAAACAACTCTATCTAAAAAATACCCGTTACTATTGCATCAGAACAACAAAAAATTCCTAAGTCGGATTTGAGGATTTAAAATAAAATATGAAATATGTTTCGAAAATTCAAATTCATTTTTAAAAAATGTATGTTTCTGTCCTCAATTTTAAAGTTTTTTTTTGTTACAAATCTCCAAGATCAAGAAACCTTAGGAAAATACTTTGAACTGCAACTCCTCAAGTATAATCAACAAGTAAATATTCCTACACTTCGTACAATCCATTTGTATGCATTTTTTGAATGTGCTGAACAAGAGATTAATTTTCCGGTTTACCTTTTTAATTTAGATTACAAGTCGCGTCTTTGTCTGCGTTTTGGTTTTGCATTTATTTATAAATACACCCACACACAGTGGAAATTCACACTTTCATTCCTCCACAAAACCATCAAAAAACCAAGTGACAAATAAGAAAAAACACTAAATATCATCTTTTATTATTTAGTATGAATGTCTGACGAGTGGGGTCTCTGTATAAAAATATAGGTTTTATTTTCGCTGCAAGTTGACAGTTGCAAAAGATTTTAAAATTGCAACTTGCATTCAGTCATTTTATAATAATAAATTGTGTGTTGCCTGGAAAAAACCCACAATCGAATGATCAAACTAGACGAAGACATCTTTGGATTATAGTTTTGTTTCAAGTTGAAAGCAAAACGTATAATACCTACCTACACTAGACATTTTTCAGTATAACGGTACCGTGACAAATATCAGAGGAGACATTAAAATCAAATTTATGTAAAAGATTAGTTTTATTTTATTTCGTATTTCGATGTGTTGTGTAAATAGTGTTTTCTATAGTATTTAAGGGGTCGTTCAAACGAAGGTTTCTCTAGTTTCTAGGAATGTTTATAATTATAAATATTAAAATAGAATAGACATACCCTTGGTAAATAAATATATATAGTTTTGTCTGTCTTTTGTTGCTTACTCATGTGTACGTAATGTTTGTCATTTTTGCACGTATGACAGATCTGTCATTAATTTTTGGTGAAAGAAAGATATTTCAATATGATAATAAGAGCACTGACAGTCAATGCTATTTAGTTTTGATAATATTTTATAACAAAAATAATTAATTGAGAATTTGCTTAAAAGGGAATACGTAGTAATGAAACTTACTTTTTAAAACGTGAATTTTTAAGAACTTTCGATTTGCCTAAAAATCACAAGGCTGTACGTCATTTGTTAATAAAATATTACTTCAAAACTTTTTCCAGAGGAACAATTTAGTTTTCTGTGATGAAAATATATTCAAAACTGTTGTTTGAATTTGTTGTGTATGTGACAGAACAGGAACTTTACTATAAAATGACAGAATTTTGTATCAAATAAGAATTTTTTTTCTTTAAATAAAAACAGATAAGATTTTGAAATTTTAAAATTTTTACGGTTGTGACATCAAAATCAGAATTCAATTCCATCGCTATTTTAGAGCTTTCCATTCATAAAATATTGTTTCCCTTATAAAATTTTAGAAAATTATTTTGTTACGTTTATGACATTCGATTTGACATATACGTCGTTACGTTTATGACAGTTAAGGTAGTTACCCACTCTTAAACAGTTTCAATTTGCTTTTATTAACAAGTGAATACCATAACCAGCCTTCAAATTTATTTTCGCGAAGGTAACAAGAAGTTTATCCTTTCAAAACTAGTTTTCTAAAACTTGATTGATAATTTTTTAAATTGTTAAGAATTTTCTTAATTTTGAAAAATTATTAAAGCAAATTAACATTGCTTTGTTTTCAAAAACTTTGGATTGGAGTTTAAAATTAAATTTTGAAATTATTAAATTGCTACATGTTTTTTCTTCTTTAGATGTCGCTGTTGTTGTTTGTATTGTAGATGTCGCTGTTGTTGTTTGCATTGGTAAATAAAATTGTTAGATTGCTTCGATGATGCTGGGGTGGTGAAAAACTGCAGGGTTTTTTAGTGCGCCTGCAATTTGTGTGCGTCTTTCATTCATCATGTGCATTTTTTCTTAGGTACTTCTATGTATCTATCTAAACGTAGATATATAGCTTTAACCCGGGTTAAAAGGGTTGCTCACCGGACGGATTGACGGACGGACGAACGTTTGCAATGGATACACAAGCATTCGATAAAACCGGGCGCAAAAATTGAAATAACCACCATCAGCAATGCCACCACAGGATTCTTCACTCTGTCAAAAAATCCTCCTTCGCTATATCACCCCCCCCCCCCCTCTCTCCCATTTTCGTCATGCTATACCCAACTATATAGCGCTGTCGTAATCCGCACTACTACAATTTGAGGATGATGAACATCATGGATGTCCGTCCAGCTCCTGCTCCAGCAACCATGTTTTATATGTTTTCATCCCCGAAACTCTTAGGGGGCGCCTTTTCTTCCCAACCCGGCAAAATATCAACGAACTAAATTGTGTATTTGTTAGGTATGTGTGCACTTACACTTTTCTGCATTCAGATATAGAGTTATAGATAGTCCGTCGTTGTTGCGTCAGTCGTATTGTCCAAGCCCAAAAATATTACGAACTCAAAAACAAGAGAGAGCGTACAATGAACACACCCCATAATACAACCCACAGCCATGACAGGACAAGTGGGAGCCGAGCACCAGCAGAAACAGCAGCCAACAGTACAGCTCATCAGGGTTGCTCTCGTGAGCTTTCGTTTTCCGTTTCTTCGACCTCATTTTGGCCATAAAGTGCAAATTTTCTAGATTAAACCGGGGGCCGGGGGGTTTCAGGGTGTGGAGTCATACTCACCATACCCTTTATACCTACATGAGTTTTAAAACCGGTGGATGGCGGTGAGTGTCTGACACATGGTTAAAGCAAAGGAATTGCGAAATTCCGCTCATGCTCGCTCTCTTTTTTTTTTTTTGTCAAACTCAAACTGTTTGTCCTGTCAATGTTCGGCTCTGTTCGCTGGAATATCTGTAGAGTGTATCACGCGGAGACCGAGCTGATGCGGCTGGCTGGTTGATGTTGGATGTGCTATTTCGTCCTTCGTACAGCTTCAGGCCTCCTTTGAGTATTGTAGCATAGCAGTGTACTCAACCCAAATAATCATTTACCAGCAAAACACACATATACAGATACTGAACCTATACATAAAACATAACATCTCTGAAAATAGAAAAGGGGAGCAAGGAACGTTGTATGTCATTCATGTTTTTCTTTGGTATTTTATTCTTTTTGTTTTTCTTGTTTCCATTTTCAACCAGCATCAGAACAGAACATAACAGGATAGGATGGGTTGGTTCGGTTCGGTTCTGTTCTGTTTAGTTGGTTTTAAGAAAACTCCAGGGTTTCATAAAGAAGAGAGTCGAACAGTTTCTCACTCTTTCTCTCATTGAAAAAGGTCGAAAGTTCAATTTTTTTGTTCTGCTCTCTCTCTCACTCACTCATTTACTCTCTGGAGACCTCTCCAGGGTTATCCTTTTAGTTGGTGGTGGTGGTGCTTTCCTGGATTCCATCCGAACTCTGGTGCACTCAAAATTGGGGTTTTGTATTCTTTTTCAGACTTAACGTCGCTGCTCGATGGTGAGAGTGAGGGTGCAGAGGGCGCTGTTGTTTCTTTTCTTTTTAATCCTCCATGTGATGTACCCTCGTCATCATCCCTGTCAAACCTCACCCACCCACCCTTCCACCCTTTCGGGCCGTTTCCTTTCCAATCGCGAGTATTTTGTGTTGTTTGTTTTGAGAGTGTATTAACAATTTAAGTATTCACACACACTCAATGTCTTAAATTCTATTTTGTATTCCATTCACACAGGCTATACCTACGAGGGGCACATTACGAAGTGTTTTTTTCTTTTTAATATAAAACCCATCGATTTGTGGAGAATATTTTTATTTTGTATCTTTTCTCCAGAGGTATTTTTCCATTTGGAGATTTTTTTTTTCTTCAGCTTTTTTATTATTTTGATGCTTTTAGATCTTCAATGGAATTTCTTTGAAATATTTATTGTAAATCCAACAGCAAGGGATGAAATTATAATTTATAACAAAAAAAACACTAAATAAAATAAAGAAAGAAAAGAAAAATGATATTGTTTTATGTTTTAAGAGGTTTTCATGTGTATATATAGAAAAAGAGAGGGCTTGAGGGAGGAGGAGGTGATGGTTGTTGTTTGAAGCAGGTTATGTCTGCCGGCAGGATGGAGCTTTATTTAATGGTCTGCGGGCTATAAATTGAAACAATGTTATGAACTTTAGTTAAATATGTATGTACCTATGTGTATTTTAAGAATAACTTTATATTAAGATGAAGATTTTGTGGATAAGATTAGTGCTTTTTTGCCATTAATATACATAAGAATGTGTCTTGAGATAGTTTCAAGAATTTTAAGCAGTTATAATATTTATTGTTTTATTTTTATTTATACATAGAAATGTGAAATTGTATTTAGGCTCTGTTTGCACGAATGGATGATTGAAATTTGGCATAATCACGTTCTTAAATGCACATCTAAAGTTAATTTAATCTGTCAAATTCGGTGGGTTAAAATTCTGATCAATTCTGAACAATCTGGATATTTATTTAAGAAATAATTATTGATACATCAATAACTTAACTAATAACATTTTTCAACATTGAAGCTGACAGTTTAATATTGTGACAATCGTTTTAATACCAAACAAGTTCAGATTTCAATGGTGGCAACACTGATGCTTGTCTAAGCAGCTGAAGTTTGAGTTATTTCTCAAATGTCAAACTAAAACGTGATACTGTCACATTATTATTTTGACAGTTCTTTAAATAAACATGTTCAAATAAATTGCTTTGTAGGGTGCTCTATTTTATTCGTTTTTTTTGGTATAAAGAAAAGTAATACTAATATTAGTTTCAAAAACTTTGACAGTTGGTAGACTTTTGGTGTTTTAAAATTTTTTTATTACAAAAACTTCCTTTTTTGACTTAATTTAGAAACCCAAACAAGAGTGATTAGAGTGATTCCTATATTATACAAATAAGTTAAGATTTAATTTTAATATTGAAAACATTGAGTTTCGCAAGGCTTTATTTGACAGCTATAATTTAAATTATTGCTCAAACCTCAAATTAAACCATGATACTGACACATTATTATTTTGACAGTTTTTTGAACATACTTACTATCTTGTGCGAATAAATTACTTGATAGAGTGGTTCATTTTATTTTAACATTTGTGGTTAAAATAAGGTGACATTTATTATAGAATTTACGTTCGAAATACTTTTTTTCGTCAAAAAATGGAAGTGACAGCTTGCTTTCCAAAATCTAAACAGATACCACTAAAAGTTGGTAAAAATTGATTTTTGACTCCAAAATCTTGGCTACAATTAAAGATATTGGCTTTTAACTGATTGTATTCTATAAAAAAAACTTTGTTTCAAATCCAACTGACAGTTTAAAAAAAAAAACCTTAAGCTAACAAAAAAAGTAATCAATAATAATTTTCTACTCAAGGGTCTTGGGAATATATTGACGTACATTTTTTTTTATCTAAAGCAAAATGTTGATATTTTCATAAGACTTTTAGAAATATCGACCGACTGACACGAATGGGAAGTTATCAGTTTAGATCCCAGCTTCTTTTTGTAAAAATGTTTATAACTTTGTAGACAAATTCAGATCAGATTCGTTCGATAACCTGAATCTGATTAAAACTCCTTTGAGGACTGTTTAGATGAGAGTGTCCAAAGAATGAACGAATATTCGTCCATTTGACATTTCTCTTGTCTTGTTTATTACATTTGCACAACAAAGAGAAAAATTAAATTTGTAGATCGCGACGAACGATTTGTTATTTTTTTAATGTCTTATTTAGACAATAAAAAACTAAATTTATTACCTTAAGATTAACTTTAGCTTTAAGCCTGCCTTTTTGTTTACAATTTTCACAGAGTTAAGGTTTATATAATCGTTTAAAATCACATTTATTCGGACGAATATTCGTCGATTTTGACATTTCTTTCACATGAGAGTTTTTAATTCGTCGCGAATGAATGAACAAGAATGATTATTTTAGGTTAAGTACAAGCGATTATTTGTTTCGTTGCGAGTGTGGATAATGTGGAACTCGAATAAAGTTTGACAGTTCGTATCAACTTCCATTTTTTTCGCGACGAATAAATTTGTTTTCTTATATTTATTAATATATGATATTGAAAAGTAAAAGTATGCTTCGTTTTGTTAAGAATTTGTGTGGAAATAAGTCTTCAAACGTGTATAAACTCACATTTTGTAATTTGTTCGTCGTTCTTTGGTCGCGTTCATGTGAATACTGCTTTACTGTCGTCAATAAAAGAAAAAGAACGTTGTTTTTGTAATTAAGGATAAAAAAAACATTCGTTATTTGTTATGTCAAATCATTAACCATATGTCAAATAATTCGTCAAACAATTTAATTTCTCAATGAAATGATCGAAATATTTTAATGAAATTGTTTCAATTGGTAATAATGTAGGTGCTTAGAAAATTAATTTTAAAGCAAAATAATGTGTTAAAAATATTTTCCTTCAAGGAAGATCTTTTTTTAATGTCCCAATTTGGTGTAGAAAACCAATATTTGTCCTTTAAAACCATCAATTTGACGTTTTCCTAAAAACACATTTGAAATATTTAATTTCCTTAAAACCAAAGCTGCTTTCAATTTTTCTCGTCTATATTTTAATATTCGTACTAAAAAATGATAAATCTAATTCTTTCTGTATTCAAGTTACCAAACACACGCTATCGAAATAAAGAACCAGAATGTAGTAGAACAAAGTTCACTTTAAATGTTTAGCTTTTTAGATCTGTTCTGTTTGTTTTGTCATTAAAATTTAAATACAAACCCTACCACTGACAGAACTTCCAAATACATAAAACAGGGCACGACTTTAAATAGTTAACTTTAGAAAATAATAAGAATAAAAACCATTTCTGTCAAATTCAAATGTTACTGCAAACTTTAATAAGTTACTGCAAAATAATAACAGTAAGTCTTATTTTAAACGCTCCAAAAACTTCCTACCTAAATTTAAACACTCCCAAATTAAATTTTATACCTATACCTACTTACCTAGGTATAGGAAGGTACCTACATAACGTAGGGTAATTGAACTTAATTTTGTTTGCAAATACAACTTTATATCCACCTACCCACCTATAAAACGTAGCCCTATTGAAAAATCAATATCAATTAATATTTAAATTTTTAATTACATACACAAAATGGAAAGGTAGAAAGGTATATAACAACTTTTGCTAAAGTGGTTTCAGCCTTTCAAAAATAGATTAATAACATCAAAAAGTAGGTATATACATTTTTTTTTTAAATAATTTGCAAGTCATTGGTTCGGTACGACCGACACGAGGACATAATTGAAGCCTATTTTAAAAAATGTAACCTACGCCTTAATGTGAAAAATCACTTAGTAAACACCATTAACTTAAAAAATAAATATATAAAAATATATAATGTATTAACTTTGTATTTATGTATGAAGGTATAGATATAGGTACTTATGTAAGCCATTAAGTAAAGTTTTCAGAACAGAAGATGCATTCTTATCAAACTTTAGAAATATACTGTTTCAGCAAAAAGGACCTATCTTCTTTTTCAATATGGAACAAAAACACAAATTTAACAGATGATGACACATGCGAGCGAATGTTGTTGTTTTTTTGTTGAATATACAAGTGGATGCAAGTAAAATACAACCTCACCACCAACACATTATACAAAAACAACAAATAACGAAAAACAACAAAAATTAACTACTACATCTATGTATCTCAGCATATTTCTATGTACAGTGAAATTTAAGTATATGGAAGGTTTGTACAGTACGCTGTATGTTTTGATAGGTACATAGGAAAGCACATAGCTTACTCATGAATAATATCGAATTTCCTCTTTTTTTCCACCATTTCCCGGAAAATTCTATCAGCTTATAGGGCAGATGATTGGCATGGTGAAGTAGAGGTCATTTGCCATTTCCACCTCTAGGTGTACACCAAAAACACCACACCACACCAACACAACGACAAAAAAAAAGCTAAAAATTTTCGCCTGCAATTGTGTTGGTTTAACCTCAGACAAGGACGTTCCACCACCAGCAGCGGGGGTACCTACATAATTTATCTTTTTACAGTTCTGTATCTGTACATGTACTGATAGGTATATGTATTTAGAAAATGAATGAACCACAACCACAGCCAAAACTATGGGGGTAATACCTATTCATGCTAAATCCCCCATTTAAATAGGGGGGTTTCTCCACACATTTTATGTGTGTAGTGTAGACCGAACCTAAAGGACTCTGCAGATATAACTATTTACAGTACATATGTAAGTTCATATACAAGAATATTGTAGGGGCGGAATTTTGAGTACATAGATTAATGTTGGGGTATCCAACTTCAACTGCTTATATCGGGCTGGAGAAAAACATTTGCGCACATAGAATAAATTTCACAGTAATGTAAACCCATCCATTGACCAAAGTAATGGAAGGAAGTAGTCAGAGCCACCTACCTACAGGGTGGTAATAAATTTTGGGAGAGTATTATGTTGGGTATAGAACGAGAAGAAGAAGCAATAATGAAACCAGCAGAGCTGCAAGCAACGATGATGACGAGCGAGCAGCCAAGGGCCAACCCCAACCCCATATATCTCATCCCTATATCATCATAACCCATTTGCCCATTTTCTTTCATAAGGAGGGGATGTTTTGGGAGGAAGAGATAGTGCACATAAAATACTTTGCAGTGTTTTTTGGGGAGTAAAAACTTTGTATCCCATTACTTTTTTACCGGGCTCTGACGCGCTGAATATAATATGAAACAGAAACTCTGACTCGTAACTCTGGTGGGTCGTGCAGGGTTTTGGTGAAAAATGAACTCTTGCTAGATTTAATGCAGCAGGAGCTAGAAGCCAGGAGCTCGTTCTCAATGCTCACTCGGGTCTCTCTCACGGCCCGGTCTTTTTTGGTAGCTATGTAAGTATATGTAGGGTAGGTATAGGTACCTAGGTACAGTACATAGCTGAATTGATTTTTTACGGTTAAAAGTACCGTTTTTGTTTTTGTTTCTCTCTTGTTTTCATCTCTTCTCTGATCCTTTTTAAGGGGTGTGGGGTGAATTAACAGTTGTACACATATACATCTAAGCAGTGAGAGGGAAGCTTTAAATTACGAATTGCGATTTCTCATTTAATGAGACAGACGTGGTATGATGGTGGTTACTGGTTACTATACTTCTCTGAAACTGCCTCCTCTAAGCTGTGGGGGTTTGTTGGTTTGTTTCTTCTTTTTTCTTTTGCATTTCATTTACTTTTTCCCTCTTTTAATGGATGCTTTAAAGCCGAACTGCTGTTACATTGGATTAATTTTGTTCTTTACTTATTTTATCATCTTTGGACGTTTTTTTTTTCTTTTTTAAATCCACTTGAAAGTGTGTCTCTGGGAGATTTAAGGCTTCTAAATTTTATATACCTACCTATCTACCTACACATATATTTACTTTATATAAAGGTTGCTAAAATTTAATGACACCTTATGATAGTGTTTTTTTTTTTTAAACATTTTAACATGTTATAAGATTATGTAGGTAGGTAGGAACACTACATAGTTGATTAGCTGATTGTTAAATCATGTAACTTAAACTTTTTTTTACATAAGATTACTTATTTTTTCCTCCCTCCTCCTCCACTTATTTTAAGTGGGAGTAGATTTACATGTACTTATTTAAAAAATGAATACCTATCTATCTATCTATCTATCTGACAAAAAAGTCAATTACAATTTAATCACAAAAAATAATTACGAATTAGCTATGGGTAAATTCCAGTATTGTTTTTGACTAATTGCAACGATTTTAAATTTGAATTAAATTTAATGAATGTTATTTATTTTTTGTTTCGTTGTTCTTCACAAATGATTTAATGTGAAAAGAGGATAAAATATTATGTGAACAAAGTTTTTTAATTGCAGGTTTTATTGTACTTATTTAATTGATTGACGTATTTCTATTGGGGTGTGAGTTAATTAAAACAAAGGATTATAGGTTACCTTCAGAGGGACTTATCAATTTCATAATTTTAATCATAGGTTTTTAATGTTTACATACACAAATGACACTAATGCCATTTTTTTAAATTATGTACACATTTGCATTGTCATTGTTAAATTCTTTATTTGTTTACGAAATTTCAAGTCTTTTCCACTCTAAGCATAGAAGTAATGGACCTTCGAAGATATAAAAAGCTCGTGAAAGTAGGTGGACAATTTCAAAATATGTGACAGATTAATATTATGGGTTTATCCATTTCAGTTATTTGTCTTTTAAAATTATTAAATAAACAAAAGGAGCTTGAAAATAAAATGGTGTGACGTCAAAATGAATCGTCCCCAAGAAAAGTCAAATGTAAAACCCGTAATAAGATTTAACAAATTCTTACTATAGGGCCATGGATTTCAAAAATTTAAACTAGCCCAAAATCCAAATGAAAATTATGTTCAAAATCAAAACGAGTCACTCTCAAACTAAATGTACTTTTAATGTTAAAAAAACACAATGTACAAATTTCCTGCCTTTGAGGGACCATTTTTAGCTAAATTTACTACATTTATTTCGAAACAAAAAACTGTTTTGCTGTTTTTAATGATTAAAATGCAATGTTTGTTTTATTTGATATTTTATTTTACATTAGCAAGGAAAGGACTGTAAAAAAAAAATAATGAAACAGAACAACATTTAAAAACTTCAAAAAATGTTCATTGGAATTTTTTGACAGGTCGGTTAATTGATAAGTCTATCTATTCTATAATCTACCTTCAGAAAGATTTTTCTTATTGAAAACCATAGAGGTTTCTCACAGAAATCTTTTATAATAATTGTTTAAAATTGATACACAACTGTCAAAAGAATCCGCTGTTCATTGAGATGATCTTTCGTTAGGTAAATTCAAAAATATGTTAATACAAAAAATAAAAATTTCCAATCAAACGTTTTTTCTAAAAAGAATGTCTTTGAGTGTTTTCCAATGTGTCTTTCTAATTAACAAGGAACGCAATAAAATACTAATTGAAGCATTTTTCCGGATTGATTTCAATGTTTATCTTTTGGTAGAAACATATCACTTCCGAGTGTTCTTGTTTGTCTTTTTTTATTAATGAACTTCTAACAGCAGTGTACCAAGCCAATATCCCAATAATATAAACAGACCTACTTGTTTTATGATCTGTCAAGTAAATACCATGTTGAAGTTCTTAAATTGACACATTTGTATTGCACTAAAAAGAACATATTAATGAAAATATGGATGTAAATCAAAGTTCTTTCGCAAAATCATCATAATGCGGTCTAAACGATGCCCAATTGTTGAGAACGCCGTGGAATTAATTGATTTTCTTTGTTATGGAAGCCTGGACAGCAGCAATATTTTCGACCAACCCGTTGTCCCACTGACAAGGCAAACATTACACAAGGAATATATAGACTTTGCATCGTTTCTCGTTAGTGTACATTTCCCATGATGAGAATTTTTAGGTTACTGAGTAAATTGACAATGACAGTAAATGACAGTGATGATTACTGAAAGGGTGTGTTCACAAATTATATTCAAAGTTGTCAAGTCCCTATTAACCAAAAATGAAGAATGAAAAACTTTTTACTGTCGTTTATATTCACAGAAATCTACAATTGAATTCATATTTTTACAGTTAGTGATCAAACAAAGATCAAAGGTTTTATTATATGTAGGTATGTATTTTTTATTACGTCTTAAGCAAAAAATGAATATTGTTTTTATTTAATGCATAAAAAAAGCCAGTTTCCTAAACTTATATAAATGCATCAAGGGGAGCAACAATTCTGTGTAGGTAATTCTTTTAAAGATTTTTAGTTCACTTGTCTTCCTTTGGCTCTATTTATTATCGAAAAGTTCATCAAAGTTAAAATCATCACGACTTTTTGCAAAGCAAAATTCCATCCTACATAGACTTGGTTTTGTTTATATTCATTGTCATTTTGTTTCTAATATACATATGTATATAAACCTTAATATACATTTTCTCTCCCACTAATGCAACATGATTAACAAAAAGAAAAAAAAAATCTAAAGCACTTGCAATGAAATTCCTTAACCCCCCTCTCACACTGTGACATTTTCGAATAAAACGTAACGCATTCGAGCAACTGTGTGACCTTTCATCTAAGCTTTGTTGCACATGAACTAAAAGATCTCATCTAAAAGGATGTTTTTTTTTCTCGTTAGATGTCTAATTCATTATAAGCTTGTCTCGCTCTCTCTCTAGAGCTCTAGCTCTCTTACCAAGCCCCATAACTTGTTATACGCTTCAACACAGCCCCAACCATGTGTGCAGCACTTCTGTAGCTTCAATTGCCTGCAGGCGTTTTAAACGTTAAAACGTCATGCAGCGAAAAATAAAAATATCAAAAACAGAAAAAAAAAATAATACAAATTGCATCGTGATAGTGCACCAACAGTCCTATATAGTAGCACAACTTAAATATATAAAAAAGGCACAACAAAACTGCATGCATATGCACTAAAAGTGCTTGCAACCAACGAGAAAATGTTGCTCTCAAATGAGCAAAAATAAAAAAAAAATTAAATGAAAAAGTAGGCCGAGCTTTTTGGATTCCCACAAATAGTTTTCTACAGAAAAGATACACACACTGGTGTGTATAATAAAAATGTCGGTATATGAATACTGCAGATACATAAAAAGAGCTTGTTACTGTCGAAGCTGCTGCATTTTTGAACTGACAAAAAGAAATCAGTGCTGCCACACTACAAAATAATAAAAACGTTCAAAGTTTTGAACGTCAAAATGATGATTGTTGACAGATACCAAACTGTTAACCTTTCACCATAACGAACCATTGTCAAAATTCAATGAAATAGTTGTTATGTTGTTTATTTACACATGTGTTTGATTAGGCTACGTTTCTACTGACCCACATCACATTAGATAAAACCAAACTTTAATCTTATCTACAGACAATAATCACTGAAATATATTTTGTTAATTTTGTCAGATATTTTTTCTCTTTAGTGCAATTATTTTTTTGTAACTTTATTTATTTCACAGATCAATTGATTTTTAACAAAAATAACCATATCGTGCTGGATGAGTTCATTGAATTATTGAAATGTTAATATTTTACAGTCAATCACAAAATGGGTCTGTTCTGAATGAGCTTCGATCAAATATTATCCTGAACAATAAATCAATGCAAAGGGTGCGTTCATTTTTTAACCTAAAACAAATTCATAGTTTATTTCCACTAAATTGATGACCAAAATATCCGTTTTAAAAATAAAAATCAATTTTGATGTTCAAATTACTCCAATAAATTATTTATAGGATTTGACATAATAATTAAAAAATAATTTTTAAAAAGAACACGATAAATATCAATCGATTTTAATGAATTTTAAAACTTTAAACATTGAATAAGTAAGGCTTATCACAAATGTCCCATTTGATTTTGATTAAAATGTCAAAACTTTATTTTTCCTGTCATAGAGAAAGTTCTCTTACAATTTTTTAATAATATCACTTCCATCTCGAAAAATGCTACGCCACCTAGAGGCTTTTTTTTGATGGAGATATAAAGTTTCAACTTTTTTGTGATTATTCTAGGTAGGATATTTTCTATTTTCTTTCCAAAAATAAATTATAAAACAATCACAAGTTCGTTCCTATACAACTTGGGAAATTAAATATTCTAGAACATAAGTGAATTGAATAAATATGTATGACTTCTTCTATGTGGATATGAAGTTTCGTTCATAATATTTGCAATTCGAAAGTAAAGTTAAATTATGTTTGGAAGTTCACGAAAATAGGCTGTCAGTTTTTTTATTGTTCGCACTGTAGGTTTGTTTGTGTTTTTTTCCTTTTTAAACAAATGTGTTTTCATGCACTTTATTTTTTGCATTTGCAAATAAACTGCCTTCAACTTATGTTTTACTTGCGGGACTGCTGCAGAATATATATATTCAAGATCTCTTATCTGTCTGTCAATTTGTGAGCTGCTGCAATTGTTTGCGAATATAAGACCCCAACAACAGCAGATGAAATAAGAAAACGAAAACGTTTTTGTATGTACGTATGGCGATGCGATGGTGATTTGAGTTTCTCTTTCTATCTTTTTAATTTTGTTGAGGTTAAGTACTAAAGTTATATACCTACAATAACATTCAAATAGATTTTGCTTTGTTAGGTACATATATTTTTAGATAGTCATGATAGATAACAGTTAAAAGGGTATAACTAATTGAACTGTTGTTTGTTCTTTTTCTAAGGTTATATACAATTATTGTAAAATTGTGTATTTTGTTAACTTACCGACCCTGAACACAAATAGTAATCAATGTTTAAGAAGGTAGCAAGAAAAATAAACAATGAACAAATTGAATAATCAACATTCGAATCGACAATAAGTGAAATTGTAAAAATTTAGACCTCGAACAAATTTTTAAACTAAAACACATTTTAAGTATTTGTCTAAGAACTTTGTTATGTGAACATAACTTTAGTTTAAATGTATGACATTTGACATCTGACATCAAACGCATACAATTTAAAGACCAGTTTACAAATGTTTATGAGCCTGAATGAAACACATTCATATTGGTATATCACATTTAACCAACGTCATCATCACTTATAGGTAAACAATGGCGTTCATAAAGTGATTCAATTAGAGATCAATGAAAAGATCAATTCTGTTTCGTATCTGTCAAAACACCAATTTGTATGTAATTACAGTTGAAATGTAAGGTGGTTACATTGGACTCTCATGAAGTGATTAATTTTGGGGTTTCATTTTTTATCTTCATAAAATTTGTAAGAATTAATAAGAAAAATAAAAATAAAATTATGAAACGTCATTAAAAAATCTATCAGCTCAAGAGTCCAATGTCAACAGCGCCATGTGCATCAAAAATGTACTTTTTTGTTGATTGACGAAGAATTTATTAATTAAATACAAAATTTAAAACATGTAAAAATAATTATTATGTGTCATACATGGTAAAGTCTAACCTTGATCATAAAATAAGAGTTTCATAACGAAACCTTGAGTGTAATCGAAGACTAATTTAGTTTTATTAAATCTCTATATGCATTTTAACAAAGTATGCTTATTCTTACACCCACTTCACACCATCACTAAATATGACACTAGTTTTGTCCATGCCCATTTGGTACCAATTATATGTAAGTATAGGTGGCGTATTAATCTACTGGATTTTAACATTCATATTCAATTAGAATCAAGTTTATATCGGCAACCTCGTCAGACCAACAACGTCCACATGTCTTTACACATTTATTATTATTGCGCCCAAGAAAACCGTACATCAACAAAGAAAAAAGAAATACGATAGAATTCAAAGAAGAAAAAAAATACTAAAAACAAAGTCAACTTGACATCATTACAGAGTCATTCACATTTTGTTTGAGTGTTTTGCTATTTATTTTATTTTTTTCTATTTTTCTATATCTGTCTATATATTGCTAAATAATAATATATTTAAAGTTGTGTTGAAACTTAGATGGCACCAACCTAGTTGAAGGTAAAATTTTTCAACAAAAAATAAACATAGTTTATGACAATCACACACTTCAAGTAAACATAAAAGTATGCATGCATACATGGGTATATAAAGTTAGGTTTGCTAGAAAGTGTAATAGGCCTTAAAAAGTTATAAACTATGAAAGAGTTTGTTAACATTAGGCGCGATTTTGAGGGTCATTTGAGTTTCTACTTATTTATGTGTAGGTTATTGGCCATGCATACAAAAATCGTATAACATCTGTCTTAGAATCTTTGACTTTCATAGTTTCGAAATAAATTTCACACAAAATCATTTTTCTCCTTTTTTTGACAGCAAAAAGAATTTAGTGGACATTTACTCATAACGTCAAAACAATTTGCAATTGTCAGTTTTTCATATATGATCGGTTGGTTGTAAAACTTGGTCTGATTTATTTGTTTATGTTAGCTTCATTTCTTTTGATTGCTTAATTGTACTAGATTAAAATAAAATACTAAAAGCTTTTGGGTTTGAATTAATTCATGTCTAGACATTGGAAAAAGCGTAGGTTGATCCTTTCTTGCTAACTGTCACTGTTCTGTTCCGATTTTAATTTTAATTCACTTTTGCTTACTTGTCTTTTAAAAACTTCATCATTCATAATAACTTTTGCGATGTTTCATGTCTCAAATTTTATAATAAATGCATTAGAAGGAATTATTGCGTCGTAAACAAAGTAAATTAACAAACAAATCACATATACTTTAATGTAAGATTTAAATCTTAATAACAACCCCAGGTTTACAGTTAAACAAAAAAAATAAAAGATAATTCATCAATGGAAAAAAATAAAATAAAATAAAACAAAGGTGTGTCTATTGTCCCGTACCGTACGAGTCAGGTAAAAAATTTCCTGTTTGTTGGTTATGGTTTACCCTCTCTAACAATAAGTCGTGTTAAGGTTGCTTGTTGCTTAATACAATCAATGACTTGGTAAACAAAGGCAACAGAGGTAGGTAGAGAAATCGCCCCTTTTTCGTGTCTCTGTTCTTTATAATTATATATATTTTGTATGTACCTATTTATATATATAATAATATTTAACTATGACTTTGTGTAACCCTCTGCTAGTCATAGACCATTTTCCCGTTGTCAAATCTAAATAAAAAAGAAAATGTTAAATTTTTGTTTGTCATGTTTAACATCTCACGAAATATTTGTTGCACAGTTTTTTTTTTTTTGAAGGCATCGCGTTTTTACCTTGTTCTGAGTTTTATACTTCCGTGAAATTTCGAGTTGGCATTTACATTTAATAGATGAATCCTCAGGGGATTTCGGTGTCTTAAGTGTAAAAGTAGCTTAACTTTTTTGTATTTAAACTTTAAAAGAGAAATAACAAAAAAAGTGAATAGACCCAAAAGGTTAAATATTATTTAGGTGTCAAAAATAACAAAGCAGCTAGGCTATAATTAAAAAGGGACTCTTTTTTTGAGAAAGTTTTAATTAACAACATTATTTTTATAATGGAAAATTTTCATTTTTCTTCACAACTGTTATCTGACCCATTTTTCTAGTCGTTTTCTAGATGGAAGTATAGTATAGTAAAGGATTGCGTTTTACATTATTAAGTAATACACCTATTACTTAATGAGCATATACTTAACTACTTAAGACGTAGGATTGTAGGATTTTATTTGCTCTAAATAAGCCTTCTAAGTCTATTAAAATATGAACATGTCATGTTATTATGCAACTTTTTTTTTAATTGAGTTTCTAAAATAAAAAAAGGTTGTAATACAAATGTGTTTTTGACAGTTGTTTTAACAATTGACAAATGATTTATATGAAGCTTTCTCTGTCTTTTTGAACGGAACCGATATTTGAACAGTAACAGCAGCTGCCAAGTCATCCAAAAATACATTAAATGTCAAAAAGTTATGTCAAAGTTAATAAACCATGGTCATTCACCTACAAATCAATGCCATATATTGTAAATTAATGACGTATCTTGTATATATTTACATCACAAAATGTACATTCTAATTCTAAAAATAATCATCCAGAAATTTGCTTCAGAAAAAAGTAAAGTAATAAAAAAATAGGCATTTTTTTATTTTGATCAATTTATTTTAAGCATTTGTTGGTTTTGGTTCTTTCTTTTACGCTTGTCCCTTTTTTAATTTTTCTTATTAGACTTAGAATTTTACCGACGAAACAAATTATTTATTTTGAATTGATCGTTCAAACTTAAAAATCTGAGGAAATTTAATTTTTCTTCTACCACTCTAAAATATGTACTCATTTGATTACGAAGGTGAAGGTTGAGATTAAAAACTATCAAAAATTGAAGAAATCATTCCGACTTCTTAAATTTTAAAGAAACTACTTGTCCTACCCCTAAAAATTGCTTCACTCTGCAACATACCATACCATTCCATCCCTTTTTGGTTCTACTCTACAAAATGTAATCCAGTCCTTAAATACAAATTTGTTCCTCTTGTAAATCTAGTACAATAGAAAAAGTAGCTCTGTCAAAAATATCCTCTTTTTTTCCTTCAACTGAAGTAAAATGCATTTGACGCCATTTTTAATTTTTTGTTTAAACCCAGAGTCAGACTGACGTTTCAATTTTCAAAGCGAAAACAAAAATCCAGGATTTCAAAAGAAATTAAGAGAAAATATTCTGCAACTCAAAAGTTTTATGTAATTTTAAATGAAATAAAAAACTTGTTTATATCGAAATAAATAGATAAACTTAATCTATACCATCATTGTTCTTGAATTTGATGTTTATTGTTTATATTTGAGTTTTCCCTCCTTCAGAGAATCTTGAATCGAATCGAAAGAAAAGTACTTTTTGTTGGGTCATATTTTGTGTTGTTTTATTGATGATGCCGCCGCGCGCAAAGTTTTCTTTTTTGTTTATTTCTTGTTATTTTATTTAAATTTCATGTGAAAAGTGGATTTTTTATAAACATTCACATAGTTTTACACCCCACGCGTTGCAAAACTATTGAAATAAATTTGTATTGAAATTCTATTTCAATATTGATTTCACATACAATAAAATTCAAATAAATATAAAAAGAAGAAAATGATGCAAGGAGCAGAAGACAGCGTCGTTATTTTGATGTAATTTATGCACAAAAATGATGTTTGATTATTTTTTGTGTAAAAGTGATCTTGGACAATTTTTGTTAAACATAAAGAAGTGACTACTGTGAGATCAAATACAAAAATCCATTTGTTAGAAAATCTAAGTTCTTCAATTATTCATACCAAAAAAAAATACATTCTCCCAAGAAAATGAAAAGGTACCTTGTATAAAATTCCATTATTAATTTAAAGTTAAAGGAAAGCAAACAAACAAACAAAAAAAAATATTAAATGAAAATCAAAAATGAAATTATTACAGCCGAGCCTGTGAGATTTTAAAAATGCTTACGTACTGTTTATTTGATCTCTTACAGGTCCACAGAAGACGTATCACCACCGAATTTCGAACAGCGTAGCAGTAGCTACTATGAACGCAGTTCGAGATTAGTTACTGATACAGAACAATATATTAGACGACCAAATGTTAATTATCATTCTTCGTCTGGTGATAGCCGGGGGCGTACTAGGGATAGACTGTACAGAAACGGTCCATATAGTTCGATAATCGATAGGTGAGTTTTAAATTACTTTTTCTTAAACTTATTCTCTTCTTCAATGTGTCGTTTTTGGTATTGTTGTTTTCATTTTCTTTTCTTTTTTTTTCTCATTTAGAAAAAAAAACAAAACAATATATTGTCCTGGTTAATTAAAAGTGAGAGTGTAGGACCTACAATCCATAGGCTTAGTTAATAGGTATCAATCATCCCCCCTACCCCTTTATTTCAATAGTAGAATGGGCTTTCTGTCTCTGGCGCCAAATAAACACAAAACTGAAATTATACATATTTATTCATATATTTTATGTTTCTATTGAAAACAACAGAAGTAAACTTTAATTTAAAGACAAGGATACTGATTGTTGTTCATTTATAATCAGGGTTTATAATAAACCAGAGTTATTCTATCCTTTGGAATACCTATACCTAAATTCTTATAATGCAAAATTCATATAGAGATTATATTTTGGAAGAACTTTGAATTAAAAAGAAAGAAATAGAAATAAATGCAGTCCGGTCCAGCACCTGGAATTTAATAAACAAGTTTGACACACAAAACAAAAACCTGAAATTTATCATCCAAATTTTTAAAGAAATTTAATTGCTGCATATCATCATCATCATCAAAAGGGGTTAGAACATTTTTAAGATGATCAAGGGAGAGCTTTGTAAGTAATCCCAAAAAGGACCAAACATTAGATAGAAATCATTTTCTCAATGGATAAGTCTAAATATTCACTAAAGAAATTTCGTACTTTGAATTCCAATTATTTTTATGAAAAAAGACTTGACAGTACACGATCAGTGAGCCAGGCTTTGTAATTAGTGAACTTGGTGAGTTTTTTTTTCATTTTTAATCAAGGAGATAATTATTAGAAAAGATCACAAGGATTTGAACACGTAAAAGCAAAGTAAAATAAAATTAAGTACAGTATGTACTTCTTTATTTACAGGAATCAGTAATAAAACAAATACACAAAATAAATTGAAAGAAATAGATTCATACCAAAAATCCAGTTTACTTATTTACTTACTTAAGGTAGTGCTCCAGCCAGCACGGTCCCTAGCTAGCTGACTGCAATTTCGCACTCCAAGTTTATTAAGATCCTCTCCCACCTGTGTGCTCCACCTGAGTTGCCGCCTTCCTCTACTGCACCTTCCATCGGGAATGGATTTGTTGATCCACATGACATAGCCATCTAAGTCATTGGAGCTTTATTCTTTTGACCAGATCAGTGTCGCTGTACAGTTCGTCTTTGAATTTTTTCGTCTACTCTCCACCTATGAAGTTGCTGCTTGCAGTGTTTTAAAATTGCACATATACTTTTCTGTGAGCTCGTAGATTTGACTCTAAAAATTACGACATACTTTTGCTTTATATCAAACCTAAAACCGTATCTCGAGTTCCAACAAAAATGTCCTAAATTCTCCTAAAAAACCATAGTTGAAATCATGTAAGTGTTTCGGGCTTAAAAATAAGCATGGTTATTTTACAGCAATGTTTTTGTGGAACTAAATGACAAAATCATACAACTAGAAACAAGTCTCAAAGTTTGCTAGGTGTCCATTCTAATAAGCACATGTTTTGCGAATTGTATAGATTCATATCTTTTTGAAAGCTACCATCTTCAAAATTTATTAGTTACATTTTTGACTGAATAAATATACATTTTAACAAAAGCATAAAAAAAGTAATTTGGTTCAATTCGTCAAATCTTTGAACTGGATTTCCAATTTTCTAATTTTCAAACTTATCCTCTCCTACGTTTTGTCTAGACTTATTATTGAATTGTATGTAGAATTTCTTTTCTCAGTATTGAAAACAAAATCTGGTGAGCTTTGCTAAGAAATGTCATGAAAATTTGGTCTTTGTTCTTTAATATCTCTTGCCCATTTACATCTCTAATCTGAACTGTAATAGTAACTTACTCACAAAAAGTATTTTGCGACTCTTAGTTCGATGCGTTTGGCCCAGATACGACAGTTGGACTCATCAGTTAAATGCTGCCGTAGCTTTCTAAGGCGCATGCTTAAGTCATTGGCTGTCGAAACTACATAAAATGAATTAATAAATTATATAATTTTCTCTGGAAGTTTGGTCAAATATAAACCTGTAGAAATTGACTGTTTAAGGCCGATATCTGCGTTATCGCTGCCGCAACCGTTATCCTGATCGGGCTGTGTTCAGTACACTTCTCCACCTTTCTTTATTGTTGGCCGACGCATCTTCAGTTATGCTTTCGGGCGTTCTGTTCTATGTCATCCTTGCAGCTGAGACATAGTCTAGTAATTAGTTTAAATTTACTTACCTTTACACCATTCACTCTTTTTGTTAAATGCATTGAAAAATTGCTAAAAACATGAACTGTGTGGGCTTCTTCAGTATTGTAATTAAAAAACTTGAATTTTGTTATTAACTCTTTTTTGTATGTAAGTGAGATAATTTTTCTAACAATTTTCGAATTTGCCTTTGCATAACTTTACTGTTTTTCTATCAAAACTCTCACTACTAATTTTTTTGGAAATTTGCAGTTCTTGGTTTGTGTTTCTGTGTGTTGCCTGCGCGTGCTAACCAAATAACTCCAAAAAAACGCGACATTTTTGTTCTTTTGTTTTGTTTCGTATATTGTCAGGAACGCGACTGGTTGCAGTGATAAATCTGGATATGAACGAGATCCAATATTGAGGTGAAACTATTGGCAAATAAATTAAAAAGCAAAATAAATACTTATCAACAATTTAATAAAAGAGTATTTAATAAAAGGCCTAAAGGTAAAAATGTAGAAGATCGGTCGTATGATTTTGAAGAGAGATCGTAGTTATGATCTAGCTTTTGAGCAAAAGGGCTTTTACGTGTAGATCATTCAAATGGAACCTAATCTCGGAGTATCTATGATACAAATTTTATTTATGTTGGTTTATGAAGGAATTTTCACATTGATAGATTGATTTTATCCGATACAGAGGTCCATGAATCGAACAGAATTTAAAGTTCTCTTTTTGGAAAAATTTACAATTTTTCTTGCTAGCTCACCAACCAACAAAGTAGGAAACAAAATAAATCTAATCGTCTTAAGAAAAACTTATGAGCCTCATTTTGAGGCTTTGTTGTTCAACTTCCTAAAGGGTTATTATTTTCTCACAAAATCCAAATTCAGTATTTTCTCTCGGGTTTCAAAAACAGATTTAATTTTTTTTGTTCAAATTACGACAATTTGTTGAGAAAAAAAAAACAAAAGTAGTTTTGTGTAAATATAGAATGCCTGTAAAAATCGCTTAATTGTTATTTGTATGTTCTTTTTTTCTTTTCTTCTCTTTTTTTTCGCACAGACCGTCACCCTCATCAGTGGGCCACCATAGAGTGCCGTCATGGTACGACACAAGTCCAGGAGGCAACAACGGTGGAAACAATGGAAGCAGCAGCAGCAACAGCGGCGTCAACAGTTTACCAAATCAAACTTGTGCGCCAAGCTCTGCGACAATATTGTCAACCGCCAA
Organism: Eupeodes corollae; assembly: GCF_945859685.1. NCBI lineage: Eukaryota > Metazoa > Arthropoda > Insecta > Diptera > Syrphidae > Eupeodes > Eupeodes corollae. The sequence continues at coordinate 110,437,773 of NC_079149.1, forward strand.
CGCCACCGGTTCCTCATCATCTCAATCACCCGCCGCTTCAAGAACTGTCTACGGGAACGTGGCCAGTGCTGTTGTTCAACCAGATACAAATAGTAATAGCAGCAATAGCAGTATAGGTGGAATAGGAGTTGGAGGTGGTGCTACTAATAGCTACAACAATGATTTACAAATCTTAAAGAGTAAAAGTAAAAAATCCCGTTGTGGTTCTGAGTCGCCATGCAGCGGTAGTATACATAATTTAACATCCGCGGTAGCAGCAGTTGTTGTTGCAGCAGCTTCAGCGGGCGTCAATAGTAGCGCAAGTAGTAGTAGTAGTTGTAATAGTGGTAGTACAATCATCGCTGCCCCAAGCAGCAGCACTAGTAATAATAATAATAATACAAGTAGTAGTGGCGGTGTTTTAAACATTGGCCATATCCCCTCCTCCTCCTCTACGTCGTCGTCTGCGTTTGGCAACAGCAACAATAACGCAGCAACAACAACAACACCAACAACAAACAGTAGTCATAGTTGTCACCTGATAGATCGGGGGAACAGCAGTGGGAGCAGCAATCACAGCCAGCATAATCACGATGGCGGCAGTACGGCGTCAAGTAGATCGCATTCGCGAAGTCCAAGCAGCTATAGTTCGACGCATAGTTCGTCGTCTAATTCGCATGCATCCAGTCCGGTGTCCGGCAGTGAGCAACCTCCAAGCCGTACGAGAAATCTTCAATCGGCTGTGTCAGCTCCTGGCCAAAGTAAACGTAAGTTAAAATTTTTTTTTTCAAATCCAAATCCAAATCCAAAAGTTAGTCAGACAATGAATCTTGATTGATTGATTATAAATTGTGTTTTAGGTAACAGCACGGCTACCTCATCATCGTCAACATCCAGCGGTGGCAGTGGTGGAGGCAGTGGCAATCCTGTTGTGCATTCCGAAGATAACCGGCCGCTGGCAATACGTGTTCGAAATTTACCGGCCCGTTCCTCGGATACATCCCTTAAGGATGGTCTCTTCCATGAGTACAAAAAGCATGGCAAAGTAACGTGGGTAAAGGTGGTCGGTCAAAACTCAGAGCGTTATGCGTTAGTTTGTTTCAAGAAACCCGACGATGTGGACAAGGCTCTCGAAGTGTCACACGACAAATTGTTTTTCGGTTGTAAAATCGAAGTTGAACCCTATCAGGGCTACGATGTGGACGACAATGAGTTTCGACCGTACGAAGCCGAACTGGATGAATACCATCCAAAATCTACGCGCACCCTATTCATTGGTAACCTCGAGAAGGACATAACAGCAAGCGAACTGCGGGCTCAGTTCGATTGTTTTGGGGAAATCATAGAAATCGACATCAAGAAGCAGGGAATGAATGCATACGCTTTCTGTCAGTATTCCAACATTCTGTCTGTGGTTAGGGCAATGCGTAAAATGGACGGAGAACATCTGGGCAATAATCGGATTAAGTTGGGGTTCGGCAAATCAATGCCAACAAATTGTGTGTGGATCGATGGCATAGCGGATAATGTGAGCGAAAGCCACCTGATGGGTCAGTTCTCGCGATATGGATCCGTTTCGAAAGTGATCATCAATCGAGTGAGCCAATTGGCGCTCGTCATGTTCGATCAGATTCAATATGCGCAAACGGCTGTGAAAGAAATGCGCGGCACAACGATGCGAGGTCGCAAACTGCAGGTGGATTTTGCTTCAAGAGAATGCCAAGAGGCATTCTATGAGAAACTAGAAAAACCAACAGCAGGTAAGATGTCGATGTCCCTAGATGGAAGAAACACTTTGTGAAAAAGGTTTTAAAATGTGTGTTTTTCTGTTTTTAATTGTATTTTAGCTGGAAGTCGTTTTAATCGATACGATTCACAATCGTCAAGATCACGAGCGTCTTCCTTTAGTCGGCATCAAAATTCCAGTGGGAACTGTTCGCCAAACAATCTATCAGCAGTTCTATCGGCGAATGCGTGTGGTTCCTTGGGTAGCAATAGTCTGCAATCTGTTGTTGGCTCTTCATCGCTGCCAATAGCGGGCATTGGAAGCGTTGCTGTCTTAGGTGGTGCATCATCATCAAGCAGCGGCCTAGCCACTTCTGGTGTGATCACGTCCGTAGGAGTTTTGCCAGCAGTTGCATCTGGTGTACTTCCAGCTGCAGGCAGCACAACACCGCGAGGCGCACGATCCAGGAGCTCCCGCCACAATACCGGTGATTATGAGTACTTGTCGGAGCGTAGATTTCGCAGTTACGACGAATATAGCCAAGGATCGACGGCGTCTCATGACGAGGATGCGATACCGGCGGGTCAACACTGCAGTGGCGGATATCCCCAGCGGTCAGACTCGCCTTTGTCGCGATTGTGTGGCGCGAGCAGTGGTGGTGTTGTTGGTAGTTCTGGCCTCAGCAGTGCTCTTAGTTCTGCTGCTGGAATTACAGGCATCAACAACACAATCGATACGTTTGATATTAGTAATCCTAATAATGGACGACGTCGTTGCGACAAAAGTCCTGGAAAGCAAAAAGGTACGCTTTCACGTTCAGGTTTAAATTCAGGTGGATCTCAAGGTAATTTCATAATTCTAAACAATTGTTCTTCCTTTTCAGGTGATATACGAAATTTACAAAAGGAACGTTCCCATCTGCTGGAACAACTAGAAGAATGCCCGTCCAGTGGTGATGAGTTAGTTAGTCCTAAGAAACGTATGAAGTTCGATCATTCATCGTCCTTGCATCACCACAATCATCATCACACATTAGCCGGATTGGTGAGTTAACAAAACCAAAACTAAAAGCAAAACATGCTAAATATTTGTAATTTGTAAGGCTTTTTATTTTTCTGTTTATGCAAATGAATGTTTTATTGTTAGTTAAGAGGCTGATAGTAGTAGAAAAGGTTGATATTAAAATACACGCAAAATTTTAAACTTACATACAAAATATATACATTATCTGCTTTTTGCTTGTTTGTTTTTTTTTTATTTATTTTTTACTAACATAACAATTTTGTTCATTAAAATAAAAAGACAATATCCTGTTTCACAGAACTTTTGTGCCGTTTGCATTTATTTTTACACATTATTTGTTTTTGTTTTTCTTATTTTTTCAGATTTCTTTTATTTCCACATTTTATGCATGACTATGTAGAGTCTCATGTTACTTCTATTTCTAAAAATTATGTTACTTTGGTCTCTTAGACGGGAAGAAGGATTTCTGAATAGACCAGGAATAGGGACCCATGAAAAAGATCTTTATTTTTTCCCTCTGATTTCTCGTATGGTTTGAAGACGGAAACTTATCTTAACTCTGTTTCCATTAATTGGGCATTGACTTATTTAATAAGTATGCAAAGACAATCTGTTTGACTTGAAACCTACTAAGTAACAGGCATACAAAAACTGTATGGACTTCTATCACAAGGACAAGGATCCAATTGATCTACAAAAGTTTGATATTATTTATCTCCACTCTTTATAAAGAGTTTTAAATGGTTAAACGAGTGTTGCAGATATTTAGGTGCAAATGGCATCATAAAGGACCAATTACTGTTGAGCCAAATAAACCTAGCCTTACCTAAGCTTGGTGGTTGGGGCATACCACAACTCAAATCATTTTCCGAACGTCTACCTTGAGTCAAACTTTCGATTCCCTAGTCATTAGAGCATCAATCATCATGTCCTGCCTCATAGTTGACCTATCTTCTGTTTAGCTGTCTTCATTCATGTTCAATGTCGACAGTCGACTTTGACGTTCATCTTAGTCAGATGATTTAAAGTTTCTCTGATACTGTTGTTCTGTCCGACGTTTTCTATCTTTCGATGTACTCAAGCCCCTTTGCATTAATCTATTTTAAGATTTTTAGTTTTTTTTTATTATTTCTTAAGAAGAAGACACAAAAATCAATCACAAATATATTTATGTTTTTTAAATGTTTTATCATTTATTAGCTGCAATGTATTGTGTTGCTTTTTCATAAGATTTACAAAACTTAAGGCTTTTGAAGCAATTAGAGAACAATCCTTTACACACACAACACTTTTTTTTCCATACTGTACTGATCTTGAATTCCCTACGCTTATTTCAATTTATTTTATTATTATTTAATTGAAATGAAAATTAACAAACAATTAATTTAATTTTTTGTCTTTTTCTGTTTCATTGCAGCCGCAGTCGCATTCAATTGATGGTAGCAGCAGCATCAGTAACAACAATAGTAATAGTGTACAACCACCGGCCTTAATCGGTGATTCCAACTGTGATGTTTTAAGCACTGATACAAATAGTTCAGCAGCAGTAATGCAGCAGCAGCAGCAACAACAACAACAGCAACAACAACAACACGCGCATACGCATACGCATTCGCAACCGCATCCGCATCCTCACCGGAAAACCAGCATGTGTGGAGGCGTTGAAGTTAGACGATTATCAGAATGCAATAGTCTTAAGTATGGTTCACAACAACAACCACCTCCTCCATTGCTACACCATAACCACCATCAACAGCTGCAGCAACAGCTATCAAATAGTAGTAGCAGTAGTAGCCGACGACCGTCCATTGAAATATCCTCGTTGGCTGCAACTGCGCGTTCTGGCAGTAGCAGCGATCATACCCACACGCAAAATTCAACACTAAATTCGTCAGCGACTTCAGCGACATCAGGTCTAACAATGAATTCATCGGTAGCCTGCAAGAGGCGAAGAGTTGTCGGGAGTAGTAGTAGCCTTATGGCGGGTGGTGTACTTGGTGGAGCGCAATCTTCTTCTTCTTCCACAGCGGCAAGTGGAGGAGCACCAGGTTCATCATCATCAACAACAACAACAAACACGCTTAACGATGCTAACCACGAATACCACACTTCAAGAGGTCGCGGTCATCAATTACATTCCCATCACTCGCATGAAGCGTCCGGTGGTGAAAGTGCGGACGGCTCACGGCCTGGTACTCCATTGTGCGATGAGCGACCCGAAATTCCAGTACCCAGTGAACCGCGAAGAATACCACGCGATCGGCCGCACGAGCCGATGATTTTACCGCTGCCAAAGTTTGGCATCCCATTTTTTCAACAGTATCGAATGGCCGCCACCAATCAAATGTACGCTTCCTCAACGTCCTCTATTGCGGGAGCTCTATCGTCATCAGCATCAGGATCATCATCATCAGCGTTAGCGTTAGGTGCGACGACAGCAGCGGCAAATCATAGTAATAGTAATCCTAGTAATAGTTTAATAAATTCAAGTTCTTCTTCTTCTTCTGCAAATTCGGGGCCGGCGTTACTGTCAAACAGTAGCTGCGGCCATCATTCTAGTCTTAGTAGTACGCTGTCGAGTCCGCCTGCTTCGATGCTATTGGGTGTGCCTAGATTATCCAGTTCAGCATCTTTGTCGTCGGCGGTGCATCATCATCCGCACCATCATCATCATCACCACCATCACCATCAGCAGCATAACAATGCAAGCAGCGGCATCGGTGGCGGTGTTGGTGGTAATTCGCATCATCTGTCCTCCCAAATGCTTCATCAACCAGACTCCTCTCTGGCTAACTCCCTGCGTTCACGTTCACTCAGTACAAATTCGAGTGATTCAGATGCGGGAGCGCGACGCAGTTCGAGTCCAACGCTTGAAGAACGCATCAAATCACTTGACGAATTATATGAAAAATGGAATGGAGGTGGAAGTAGTCTAACTTCACGACTAAACCAACTGACAGCATCGACAACGCCGTCCTCAGCGTCCTCTGTAGATAGTTCGTCCCACCCGCTGCAACACGCCCCTTTCCCGCACTATCAACACCCGAGCACTGCTGCCAGCAGCAACAGTTCATCATTCACACCAACGCGACACAAACTCTTCGATTTGGATGTGAAGGAGATGAAGCCATCGGACATAGTGAAATCGGTTCTGGCGAAAAAATCCATCTTCGACGATGACCTGCAGCGACTGAAGAACATCAACGAGAAATACGAACCAGCTGATGTTTCTCATTTGTCAAAGACGGTTCTTGCGGCATCGATAGCGCCAGCGCTTCCTAATTTGGCCGCAACCAAAGCACCTATCGTGGGATGTGTGTCGCTTAACAAGACAATACCAATAGTGACACCACAAAGCGTAACAGCAACATCTGCGGCAGTGCTACAACGGCTAAGCAATTCGTCACCGATGAACAGTCCACAGGGTTCGATGTCGCCTTATAATAGCCCATCGCAATCCCCTGTAGTGAGCGGGAGTGCGGCTCCAAATGGAAGTAAAGTAATGCCGTCGATTGATTCGAAGTCAGCTGCTGTTATAACGCCGCAGCCTGCGAAAGGGTTGCAGTATCCATTTCCCAGCCACCCACCGTTGGTTTGTCCTGCTAGTGGCGCATCGCCCAATAGCTCAGAACACAGTAATAGTAGCAAGCAGGATTCAACTCCAGCTCCAGCTGTTGGAGCAGCAGCTGTAGGAGTTACAACACAACCATCAACAAAACCAAAGACTAATTCTATAACAAAAAGCTTAAGTTTGCCTGGCGATAAGATGTCTTCCGTCCCAGTGGCGACAGTGGTAGCTACAGCGACGCTAGTGAATACGTCAACGCCCACGGTGACCCATTCAGTAGCACAGCCTTCAAGGGTTCTTGTTAAATCCGCCTCGGTTCCAGGCAGCACAAACATTGGTACAATTAAAACAACAACCACAACCGGTAGCAGTTCCTCCCACTCGACTACGTCATCTTCCATTCAAAAGCAACATCAGCATCATAACCATGCCGTTGATGAAGAGATGGTGACAGCAGCAGCAGCGGCGGCGTCGACGACGACAGCTTCGGCGAACACGACGGCAACACCAACGCCAAAGGTTAAACACTCTACATCGACATCATCGAGTAGTAGCAGAAAAGGCTGTGACAAAAGCGAAAGAAGCTACAAACATAACCATCGCAGTGACTCGACAAACAGTGAAAAGAAATCCTCGTCGACAAAGAACGATAAAGTGAAAAGCGAATCGTCAACGGAACGAAGAAAACATTCTGTTTCGTCTGTAACGTCAGTAACGGCAGAAGAATCGGCACCTGCTCAATCTGCGACAATTTCTGAAAGCGAAAAAGTTTTCGACCAGAAACACCAGCAACACGATGAGAAAGATAAAGAAAAGGATAAGGAACAACGCCAGGAGCGTGAGAGACTAGAGAAAGAAAGAGAAAAAGAAAAGCAACAACAGAAGGAAAAAGAGCGGCGAGAAAAAGAGCTCAAAAAGCAAAGAGAGCGGGAAGAGAAAGAGCGTGAAGAAAGAGAACGAAAGGAGCGTGAAGAGCAACAGCAACGTGAACGTGAGCGAGAACGTGAACGTGAGCGAGAGCGTGAACGTGAGCGAGAACGTGAACGAGAACGTGAGCGAGAACGTGAGCGCGAAGAAAAAGAAAAAGAGCGCAAGGAAAGAGAACGACGTGATCGTGAAGAAGCTGAACGCAAAGAAAAGGAGCGGGAAGAACGTGAACGACGCGAAAAACAGGAACGTGAACAGAAAGAGCAAGAAGAGAAAGAGCGGAGAGAACGCGAACGTCGTGAAGAACAACACGAACGCATGTATCGTGAACAACAACAAAAGCGCCAAGAACAAGAACGGCGTGAGCGAGAACAGCAACAACAACCGCAACTGCAACCAGCCCTACCTCTTGAGCCACCCAAAGACGTTCCAACGCCAGCACCCCCTCCGAACGAATGCAATGAAAAGGAGAACCGCCAAAATCACGTCCGTGCCGATGGGAGCGATCTCACAAGCAGCGCAGACACCCTCGATTTTGAAAAACGATTCTTTCGCCACATGCAGCACTTCGAAGACAAACACAACAAAGAGAACAGCGGAGATGACATACTCTTGCCGTCTTCTGATGGCCAAAAGAATCGTAGTCGCAAATCTTCGCGAAATTCTCCCATTCGTTTGCCAAAGCGTCGCCTTAGCTCGCAAGATAGCATGGACACAACTGAAGATCCAGCGAAACGTGTTCGCATCACTTCTTCTACTGAGACTTCCGCAAACCTGATGAACAATCACAAAATCAGCGACCGCAGAGACTCGAAGGATCCCAATTCCAAAAAGCACCACAAGTCATCCTCGTCTTCCCACAAGAACTCCAATGATGAGAAGCTGCAGTTGCAGCTTAATGATGCAACATCTGCTGAGCACAGATATCGGAAAGATTCTGGATTCGAAGAGAAGAAGTTCAAAAAGAGTGATCCGGGTGCCTTCTCAATGCTGATGCAACGTTTTAAGAAGCACAATAATAAGGACGAGAAAGATGTCGTTACAAACAACGTCAGTGAGAAACACGAAGAGCATCAATTTGGTGGCAATAGTCAACCCGAAGAGTTGGAGAATGTGGCGCCTAAGACTCCCCAACACACGGGCGCAGCCTCTTCGGATGATGAGGAACGTCAACGGCAACAGTCGCAACACCATCATCATCACCACCAGCGACACAAGAGCAAGCGTGAACACAGAGAAAAGAAACGTCACAGCATTGGAGACTTTGAAGACCGCGAAAAGAAAGATCAATGCGAATCATCAACCCGCCACCTCGACCGAAAGTCTTCCCGCTCTGATGAGGGCTCACACTCTCATCATCGCCACCAACAGCACCATCCGCCAAAGCCATCATCGTCATGTGGCAGTAATAGTGGAGGAGAAAAGTCATCCTCACATCGCAACAAATCGACCCCAACAAGCCGCCTCATGCTGAGCGATTCCAACGACTCAGATTCGGATGCACAGACGTCCAAAAAGCATTCCATATTCGATATCCCCGACGAAGGACCCTACGTTTCTATGTACGACAAAGTGAAAGCTCGTTCTTGCAAAAACATGCAGAAGCAAGAAGAGGAGAAGAAAATCAAAGCTAAATTCTCCCAACTGAAGCAGTGTCGAGCGAAGCGAGAGGAAAAGAAGCGTTCCACGTCCTACGATGGAGATTCCGACTCTGACTTTGAAGATCGCCAACAGCGCTATCGCAGTGGCTACAAGTTAAACCGCTGTGGTGGCTTCATAAGCTCCTCCGACGAAAGCGTAATCATTCAACGGCGAATCAGTGCAACTGGCTGCAACAACATATCCGATGACTCAGATTCAGACACTCGTCGCATGAGCTTCAATCGCAAACGCCTCAACGAACTCTGCGATGCTGATGATAGTTCCGAAACGGGCATCTACATCCGAAAAAACTCATCTTCCTGCAAGAAGATCTCATCGAAGCGAAACTCGCGGTCCACCCGCATAGAATCAGATTCATCCGATATGGATGTGGAGCCGCCAACTCAGACCTCCTCTGTGAAACTAGAAAACATCGATACCGAAGATGTCGTTGAACATAAATTCAAGCCTGAAATCAAGACTGAACATTCCGAAGACGAACATGTTCAGACTTTAGTGAAGACAGAAAAAATCAAATCCGAAGTTGAAGATGCCGAAGACGATGAAGAACAACCAAATGTTCTTGCTCCTCCACCAGTGTCTATGGTATGTGAGATTAAGAAGGAAAGCAAAGACTTCTTCGAAATGATCACAGAATCCGACAACAACAACGTTCACTCCGAAAGTGCTCTCGAAAGCAAAGAATCCATATTCGATTCGCACTACTCGCCCGAAGGCAGGAGAAGACACAAGAAGAGCAAAAAACGACAGAAGACCCCTCTTCCATTGGATAGTGACACAAATGTGTCGGAGAAATTGGAAAAAGTTGAGACAACTGAAAAGTTCGAGGCTAATTGCTCAGCACCCAAGATGGATCTCTTTGATAAACTAAAAGAGGAAACCCTCGTTACGACGGCAGCCCCAGTTCTGGCAGCGCAAGTCCAAGTCAACAATATCGCCAATCCCCCAACAACACCAACAACAATTCTAAGCGAGAAGAAGCGGCATAAAGATCGCAAAGATAAGAAACGAGAGAAGTTTCGCAGTGTTGATTTCGACAAGTCGACCCTATCCAAAGAGGAGCGACATCGGCTCAAGAAGTCTAAGAAATCCAAGAGTACCGACCTTACACGTTACACTCCTTCGTCTGCTGCTAACACAACACCCTCCATCAATACAGTTTCATCGCAAAATCAAAAGAAAACTGAAGAAAAAATGGAGTACATCTTTGGGCCGATATCGGACGGGGAAGAATCCCAGCTGTCTGGCAGTGAACCGATTGTCCACACGAAAGCCGAATGTGGTCCTGTGGTGTCTGCTGCAATAAATCCCTACAAAACTGAACCTCTCACACCCAAATCACACACGGTGGAGGAGAATGAAGAAAACAAGCAGAAGACGTTGAGTACATCGCACGTGGAGCGTGAACGACACCGCAAAGAGAAACGAGAGAAGAAACGCAAAGAGCGAGAGAAGTCTCGCGAGCAACACGCTCTGGCAGCTCTCCAAACCTCGGTGTCCGCACATACCACAGCAAAAGTGGAAGATGATAATAGTGTGGACTTGGACGAAGCCGGTCGAGCGCTCGAAGCCCAACTAATGGAAGATTCTGATAATAAAATGACTGATGAGACGACGCCTTCAACTGCAGCGACATATCGAAGCGATATGACAGACGTCTTTCGGTTTTCCGATGGTGACGAAAACAGTATGGAGGTTATTCCGCCTCAGCCGGCGACGGGAACGGGAACAACGGAAAAGAAAGACATTTCTCACCAGCCGCAACAACCCCAACATCAGGATCACCACAAAAACAAAGAGAAGAAGAAGAAAAAGAAGCGCTCCAAGGAGGAACGTCATCATCAGCGAAGAGAACATCACCATAACCAACAATCACAGCAGCAGCAGCAAATGGACGAGGAAGCAATTATGTCACCTCCTCCATTGTGCTCGAGCAAGCTGTCAATTGACATTGAGGATGAGCTCAAAGATCCTGCTCCGATTTGTAAGCCCTCCCCAAGCCTGCCATGTCTCTTTGATGATGATGTGCCGACCAACACTAATGCTAACACAAACATTGCGAAGACATCGGCAGATATGCTCCTGAGGTCTCCAATCAGAGAAAAGACTTTGATCAGTCCTATTCCGAAGACTCCAACCCTAATATCGTCTGCAGTCACACCGCCGACAGCTGTTCTCACTACGACAACACCTCCTTCGTCTAAGGTCGGCGCGTCGATGGCGATGACCAAACCGACCATGTCGCCAGTGATTGAATCAAAGAAGAAGCCTGAGAACTTCATTCCTGGCTTCGATGGTGAACTTGACGAGAAAATCAGCGAGTCAGCAGTGCAGTCGATTTCGGCTGACTTCACTGCGTCAGCAATTGATTCAATTGTCGATGTAGAACCAAAGATTCCAGTGCAAAGTCCACCAGACGCTTCCAAACATCTCGAGAAAATAGAAGAAAAGTCACGAGTTGTTATTTCCCAGGAAGAAACCGAAGATGCAGTAGCTGCTCTTCTTGGTGAGAGTTTCGGCAACTCCAGCACCGTTGACTACTCGCTCACTGATGATCCTTGTGATTTACAATCGACAGCAATTGATGAGGTGGTATCGGAGACAGTCGAAGAAGAGCAATCGGCTGCAGTGATTCCTGAGGAAGACGCTGAAGAAATGTTGAAAGCGGTTCAATCTCTTAGCAATGAAGACATCGACATAAAGGCAGACACTCCACAGTCAGAACAAGATTTGCAAATCGACACCGACACTGAAGAGTCACCCGAAGATGAAAGACCCAAGACACCAGATGTAGACTTCGATCGGTTGAAGGGTAAGAAGTCTGAACCAGAGATCTCCAGTAAAGAGTCCAAAGAAGCTAAGAAAACATCGTCTGAAGCCACAACTTCATCGGTAATAACCAAAGTGACAGATTCCACTAAGGATGAAGAAAAGAAACCATCACCGGAGCTTCTGAAGAAACCTCTTCCGCCTAAAATCGAACCACCGACAATTACGAAAGATCAGCCGGCCGTACAACCAGTGCAAACTATCCTTCAGCCTCCGCAGCAACAGACCTCGCCGATTAAGATCGAAAATACATCGCTACAAATACAACCTCTGAAGACGAATGCCAACACAGCAGTGGCACCTCAATCACCAAAAACTCCTGCATCTTCAAGTCAATCGGTGTTGATAGCTCGACCGCAATTCACCATTCAACCGCCATCAATCAGTATTCCCGATTCGCAGCCAACACACTTCGTGCATCCCGCCATAAATGTTGTCGTTTCCCCGAGATCCACAACCGATCACAAGATGCATTCGCCTCGGGCCCAACAACAACCGCCTTCGCCATCTATCAGCGGCGTTCGTGTGCCATCTCCGCATAGTCCAAATGTTCAGCAGCGTGGTGCTTCCAATATTCGTCAGCAGTTGAGTCCGGTAACGTCGCCGACGCCACCTCAGCCCCAAGTGATCCTTCAGCAGAGGCAGTTAATGTCACCGCCCTGCACTGCTCCACCACAAACCAGTAGTCCGGGTTCCATGGCGGCTGGACTTAATCGAATGACAGTTACTTCAGTGGCATCTGTGCTATCTCCAGCAACCAAGGCCAGTGTTCATCCAGTGGTGGTTCCAAATGTAATCAATGCCACCAGCAACATGAACGTCCTAACTACCACAGAAAAGCCCGAGAACAAAGACAGCAAACACTTGAAGAATCATCAAGCATCGCCTATGAAGACGAATACTTTCGAACAACACATGATTCAACAGCAAAGCTCCTCGCCAGTGGCAAATAAAGCAGGTCAACCTGGTCAAAATGCTTATGGTAATTCGCCACAGCAACAGGCCTCGCTATCACCACTTCGGAGGTCACCGCATGTCATGCAGTTATCTAAGCACACCCAGCAAATCATGCACCAGCATATGCTTCACATGATAGACGCTCAACAGCAGCAGCAACATCAGTTTTTGGAAATGCAGCTGCAGATGATGAATGCTCAGCAAAATACTTCGCAACTGAAACAGCATCAAGCACAACAACCTCCACAACAGCAACAGAGATTGTTGCAGACTTTGCATCCTCCTCCATCATCGACCAGTAGTGGGGTGGCTACGAGTTCGGCAAGTACTACAAGTATGCAGCATAGCAGTAACAGTGCCAGAGATGCTATTGGGCGGCCACTACAACAACAATCGCCACATGTTGTGATTGTACGTCAGCAGCAACAACAACAACAACAGCAGCAACAACAACCAAGCCCTCAAATGCCTCCAATACAAAAGGTATTGCTTCAACCTCAGCAACCACAGTTGAACGCCAAGCCACAAGCTCCTATAATTATGCAGCAGCAGCAACAACAACACAAAATGTCACCAACACCTAACATTATCGTTCAACAGAAACAACCTATGCCAACGTCCACCTTCATACCGCAACAGCAACAACAACAGCCTCCTCAACAGATCCAACCTCAGCAACAACCAGTGACACCTCAGCAAGCTATGCCACATCAACAACCGGCACAGCATGTACAACCTATACAACTCCAAAAGCAACAACCCCCACAGGCCATGCAACACCTGCCGTTGCAGCAGCAACAACAGCAGATGCACCCTAGACATCAGCTGCCACCGCAGCCTCAAGCTGAACAACAACCGAATACGGTCAAACCTACACAACAAGAATTACCTCCATTACAGAAGGCTCATGCACCGCACATGCCACAATTACTCCATGACGAACCCGTGGCAGTGGTCACCAAGCCAACTGCTCTAGGTAAGGAATCAGCTCCTCCCAAGGCAAATGATTCCGATCTAACAAAGACGTTGGATAAGCCTCCAACTCCAACGGTCGTTCTTCCATCGTCTGATATCAAACCAACTGAAGCCGCCAAGCCAGTTGAAGAAAATGTTTCGGTTATAAAGAATCAACCTACAAAACCTGCGGCTGCTGTCTCTCCCATGCAGATGCAGCAGCAACAACAAAATAAAGAAAGATCTCTGTTGACGGAAGAAAATGTGACTAAGATTTCTCCACCGAAAGAGGATGAAATCGAACAAGATTCCAAAGAGGACAGTGACTATTGGTCCGCCAAGGAATTGAACATTGATTCTGTGATAAAGAAGGTTGATGCTGCAATTTTCTCTAACGAAGAAAAGAAAGCTCCAAATACTGACGCAAATCCAAATCCAAAGCCTTCTCCTATAATCACTTTAGGTGTTGAGAAAGTTGAGAAGAAAGAACAGAGCAAAGCTCCCGTAGTTACTGCAGTCAACGTTGAAGAGAAACCACACAACTCTTCGGCGAACATGGACATCAGTGAAACTGAACGTGGAGGTGACGACACTCACGACGATGATGACGATACCACTGAAGAGAGCCAAAGCGAAACTACTGACACATCCGGCACTGGCAAGCAATTGCGAGGAACGACAACGGCCAAGCGTGGACGTACACCGCGAGGTGGCAAGAAGTCCTCGGGTATCGTGGCAGCCATTTCCCCTCCAGATTCAGGGGTGCAAACTCGTCGAGCCAAAATACCACCAAGTACACGTGGTCGCAAAGGTCGTCCACCAACCAAATCGCTTCCACCAATTCAGCACCAGACGCCACAGTCAACTCTGTCCCCGGTGGTGCTAGATAAGAAACGCAATGCCGTCTCGGCCAGTGATCAAGACGTTTATGAATTCCATGAAGACTCGGGCGAAGAAACACAACCGAAACCGGCAACATCGTCTGCGGTTTCTGGTGATCGTCCTCGTCTGATTTTAACCATAAAAAGTCCAGGTCAACCGGCTGCAGCTGCGGTTGTGAAGTCAACTGAAAAGGAAGCTGTGGCACCGGTAGAAGCACCCATATCATCGCCATCTCAACAATCAGTGGCAACACCGCTTCAGCGACCACAATCGCCTTCGACACCTGAGCCAACTGAAGGTCACATGAAAGACTCCAAGAAAGACTTTCAAACACCCAACACTCGGAAGTCTCGGCGTCTTCAAGAGAAAGATCGCACTACAGTTGATGACATCATTGAAGATGTTGTCCGCAATGCTCAGACATCGCCAAAAGGTGGGCAAACACCACCGCGTAGGTCAACTCGAATTGCCCAGCCTAAGAAGCCAGGCCAGCCAACGGAGCTGTTGAATAATTCTTCAACACCAAAGCTTCGAAGATCCAAGGATCGCTCAAAGGTTGGTGGGGGAGAAAATTCCTCCGAAGCTGAAGATAAGTTTGACAAACTTAAATCTCCACCACATACAGACGAAGATATTAGTGCTGAAAAAATATCCGAACCCGAAAAGAAGGAGTTGTCTGACAAGATTGAGGCCGGAACAGAAACAAAATTGGTTGCAAATTCAACACCAACATCCACGCCAGCGGCAACGTCAACGGCACCTACAACAACTGGTCCGAGTGTTGTTCAAACAATCACAGAAGCCAAGACAGTAGTATCAAATTCTACTCTAACACCAGCAATGAAGGAGTCGTTTTTGATAGATCCCGTCACTGGTCTTCTTACTCTGGTCAATCAAGCCAAGGAGAATCAATCTGGTGGAAGTGCCCAGAAACAACAATCGATCGTGGAGAAGAAATCCATGCCATCAACTCCAGCTCCTCCATTGGTTGTACAATCGCCATCCGTGTCTAAAGAACCAATTAAAGTAGTTGTTGAATCTGAAAAGGTAACACCATTTGCATCAGTTGGAACTTCTGGTGCTAGTCACGTAACACCAAAGGTTGAGCCTCCTCCGCAACAACAAACAAATCCACCATCGCAACCGATGAGTGTAGTTGTAAAGTCGACCAACAGTCAACAGCCTCTTGGTAATTTACCGATGATGCCACTTGCTCCGCAGGTTAATGTTGTGTCGCAAAATCAACCACAATTGCAACAACAACAGCAACAACATATTCCGAAACCACATACAATTGTAGTGCAACAGGTGCAACCGCCATTGCAGCCACAATTGACCTCTACCCGGCCTACTACTCTTAAGGCCCATGTGCTGAATAGTCAAAAACATCAGCATCATCAACAACAGCAACCAAAACAGCACCAACAACAACAGCATCAACAACAACAGCAACAACAACATCAACAACAACAGCATCAGCAACAACAACAACACCAGCAGCAACAGCAGCAACAACAACAACACCATCATCAACAGCAACAGCAACAACACCATCCAGCCCAGCAATTAAGTCAAAATGTTGTTAAAATGGGTCATGCCAATCCAGCTCAGTCACAGGCGCATCCTAATCAACAGCCACACATTGTTGTGACTAACGCTAGTCATGTGATTCAATCAAATATGGTATCACGTCATCTTCAACACTCAGCTGGCCTGGGAGGCTTGCAACCACAGCTACCATCAGCGCCAACTGCAGTGTCACATCCTAATTTGGTAGTAAACATTCCACCAGCTCATTCACCGCACGGCACAGTTCATTCGCCAAGAATCCAACAAGGCGTTGTAATAAAGCAAGGAGTGCCGCCCGTGTCCCAGCAGCAATCGCAACAACAACATTCGCAACTGCATCCGACATCATTTGGTGGACCTCAACAACAGCCACCCCAGCAACAATTCCATCCTCAACAAATCGTTCATGTTGTATCTTCGAAAGCACCAACCTCACACCAACAATTGCAGCAGCAGCAGCAACATCATACGCAGCATCAACAACATCCACAGCAACATCAGCCGGTGGTGATGCACAGCAAACAATTGCCGCAACAGCAGCAACAACATCCACAAAATCAGCCATACGGTCCATCACAAACACAACAACAGTTGGTCCAAGGTGGAAAGATCATCCAACAGCAATCGACAATACAAACCGTAGGCAAGCAGCAACAACAACACTCGGCGACTATTCAAGTTCCGATACCCCATGCGCATCTGCATTTGCAACAACAACAACAACAACAACATCAGCAACAGCAACAGAAGCCGCCCTTATCGGGGGTACCTATTGTGACGCATCAGCAGATTATAAAGCAACCAGTGCCACAGCAACAGACACCTCAGCATCATTTGGTTCAACAACAGCAGCAGCAACAACAACAACCCCCATCACAACAGCATCACTTATCAGTGAAACAACAACCTGTTCAAGCACAGCCATTGGTCTTGACCAGTCAGGCTGTAGCCGGTGCCAGTGGCAACACCTCCACAAACACAAGCATTATATCAGGCTCCCAGCATATAATGGCCCATTCACACCAATCCTCCCACTTGCATGCACCACCAACCGGTGCATCTTTGCTCCAAGCCAAACCAGCACATCAGCAGCAAGTAGTACCGCCTGCCGGTAAGGCTGTCATTGGTCTACAAGCCCCACAAATAATGACAGGCGCTGTAGCAAGTCCACCGCTTAAACAAGCGCATCTTGCCGCTCAGCAGCCAGTTGTAACTGGTAAGCTTCAATGCCTGAGCCTATGTTTTTTAACATACTAATTTTTGAATCATTCTCTTCTTAGGTGCAAGCAGTCTTAGGGCGACCGTGCCACCAATTAGCCCACAAGGACAATCAAGGCACTTGTTGCAACCTGGTCTGCCAGTTCCTGCTTTTGAAGCAAATATTGTAAGTTTTGTTTATCCTTTTTTTTTGTTTTCCTATTTTCTCTCCTCCTAACCTTTAAATTATAATAATTTATTTATGAACAAATTACTAACACAAATAAATTTCCTTCAAAAATGGACGCAGCACGAAATTGGAAATTATAGTTCAACTCGTTCCCAAAGTCCACCGCCTGCCCATCAGCAGGCGACACCTATTACAGCGGTAAAGCTTATTAAACACAATTTATATGTAGTTATTATATTTAGTATAAAAATATGATTTAGATAGTTTTTTGGTAGTATTGTTCCTTAAAAATAAACTAGATAAAACAAAAACAGGCATATAAACTTAACTTAAAGCAATAGAGAAATTAAAACTATACAAACTATAGTACTTTATTTGACATGAATGCTTGTAGTAATATAGAATCTAAAAGTCTATTCCATATCGAAAGTAGTCCACTAAATAGTTTGTCTTTAAGTTGAGTGAGTAATGAAATGTTAAAGTATGTCCATTCCAGAAAAAGAGCACAAAAAGAGACTTAAATCCCCCCAGAGTTTTTCAATTACAGTTCACTCAGTAAACGCCCCTTTAGATCCATTAAATTCAATTAGAATTTAATGCTCAAAAACTGAATGCTGTCTCATGTCGTTAAAGCGTAACCCTCCATCCATGATTTGCACTTACATCCAAAAAAACTAATCAGCTTTCCAGTATTCTTTATGTGTATCACAGACATGAAAGTGGTTGCACTGGTTCTTATTATTAGTCGTATTTTTATAGGCTCTACCTTTTCCCATTTTTTTCTTATATAAATCGTGTATAGATATTTGTAATGGTGTTAAATTTCACTAAATAAGTGAACTTTATTTTGTTTTATTCAATAACTTTATCAAAAATTGTGTTATAATAGCATTTTAATCAATTTCAATTTTCTCGAATTTTGTGATACTTTGTTTAAAACTAATGTTCTCCCCGGTAAATGTTCAGTATTTTGTTTTATTTCATTATATTTTTGGCAACCGATTTTAAGGGTATGTCTCCCGCAGAAGCGAACTCAGAACTCATGTAAATGTATTTGAATGCATTAGTGAAAGAACGTTACTCTCTTCATTATCAAATTCAAAATTTGAATTTCCAATTACTCTATATTTGCATCTTGATCTTTTTTGTCCCTCAGAGCGAGGGATATATCTCCGCACAAGCACTCAAGCAGCCAATCAAAGAAATAAGAAATAGATATACACATTCACACAACAAGATATATGGATGAACATTGAACAACGTTGCATGCTAAACCGTTTTTTTTTTGTATGGCTAGTTAGGTAGATTTGTTGTTGTCTTTTGCATATGGTTGGAATTTTATAAAGCAAGTTGGTATTTTGTTATCGATGGAGATGTTTTTTTATTGAATTTCTTTTGTTGGTCGACATTTTCTAATTATTGAAAATACCTATTTTGTTTTAATATTTTTTAACTTCCCATAGGAAGTTCTTGTAATGGGTCCGATTTGTCAAATTGAAAATTTTGACATTTCTCGACGTTTCAAGGTTCCTAGAGTCGAAATAAAAGGTTTTTAGAAAGATGTTTGTGCGTGCGTGTGTAGAAGAGATATCGATTTCAAATACATTTTGTTATACAGATAATAAGGCAGAAAAATGCAGAAAGGGCTCTCAAGAAAATTGCGTGTGTGTTTTTTTTACCATAGCTGTTTGAAAAAAGGTGAACTTTTTGGTTAACCCTAAATATCTCATGAAACAAAAACGCTAGAGAAATGAATTAATTTCATATAATATATTGTAACGTGATATCAGAGAAGTATATTTAAAAAAAAAAAAATCCATTTAACGGTTTTTTTATAAATCAAAAAAACTTAAAAAAATAATTGTCACCTCCAAAATTTTACGACTAAAATATGATTTCATCTCCTAAACAATTTTGTGCAACGAAGCCGAGAAAACTCTGAACTTGCTAGAAATTCTACCCCATCATCAAGAAGAACAAATGTCAACATCACCCCAATACCAACAGATCCCACCGGAACTCCCAATATACCTCAAATTGTAGCCTCAGATTTAGCTTCCAATAGTGACACCGTTACAGGAACTGTAATAAACAACGTCATCCCTTTCAAAGCTGTCTCGAAACCAAAAATAATTTTTATATCTCCCAGCTTCCAGCTCATCTATCAGGTGTACTAAGATCAGTAAACCAAAAAGCTTCGTTTCCTCTTTTAAATTAATAACGAATCCCACTTACTTTGAGTCTATTTGCAACCCAAATATATGCCCCGCAGAGATTTTAGTCAAGGAATTTATTCAAAGTCAAAAACAGGGTGTTTCTTTGAAAAACAAATTAAAAAACTTAAGACTATTGACATTTTTCTTAAATCCCAATCATTTCCACACGACGTATTCGTTTTGACAGAAACGTGGCTTAAGTCAAGCTTTTCCGACACAGAACTTTTTAGTCAAGAGTTCGAAGTTTACTGAAACGATCGTCATGTTGGCAATGCAAAGGATTTAGGTGGAGGTGTTCTGATAGCGGTAAAAAATACATATTTCTCTTCCTCTGTATCTTTTCCATTTGTATTATCAATTGAACTGGTATGTGTTAAGATAATGGTACAGACTAAGACATTTTTCATTTTAAACGTTTACATTCCTCCAAAAAGTTTGGTGTCTGTTTATAACGATCTCTCCTTGGCATTAATGACTATCTTATAAATTTGTCCAGCTCTGACGCCAATATCTTACTTCTAAGTGATTTTAATTTACCACACATTGACTGGATTCCATCCGAAGACGAATCCTGCCTTGAAGCCTCTCCTTCTTCTTCACAAATGGAACTATCCCTTCTCGATAAAGTCCTTCTTACTGACTTACAGCAAACAAGCTGTATTAAAAACTCAAAAAATCGAATTCTCGATTAAGTCTTTTCTTCTGACGCTATTAGTACTCTTGTTCTAGAATCTAGATCAGGAATTACTAATATTGACAAATATCACCCCCCTTTGGACATTTTTTTTTTTTGACTTAAGTAATCACAGTAATCATTTGATTGCTTATATAATTTTGATTTCAGAAGAGCCAATTTCCAGCAGTTGTCTGAAGGTTTAACCATTTCTGGAATTGCTGATACACTAGCATTTTCTAACATTGACGAAACAGTTTCAACTTTTTATAGGATCCTTAATTATTGTTCTTGAACTCTTTAACCAATTTAAATCTCTTTCTATTTTTTTTATATGCTTGTTATGTTACTGATATGGGCACCTCTTTGAAAGAGAATCCTAAAAAAATTTGGAATTTTGTAAACTCAAAGAAAAAATCAGATGGCTTTCCAGTTAACTTCACTTACAAGAACCTTTCGTTAGATAAAACTTTTGATATCTGTAACGCTTTCGCAACGAATTTCCGTGAGTCATTTGTTAATAGCCCTCAAGAAGTTGATGAAGTATATTTTCATAATCTTCACACTTTTTCGCAAACTAGCTGTAGTCACATACCTGTGCTACAGAGTACGGTCCTTGATCTTTTATCTGCGTTGAACGATGACTGCTCAGCCGGTCCTGATGGTATTCCCCCATCGGTTATTATAGGCTGTGTAAGCTATTTCCGCGATAAACGGTTTCAAAACTTATGTTTTTGTTTTATTTTGAGAAATATAACAGCTGCTAATGACAGGAGTGCCATTTTAGAAATGTCATATTGGAATTGTCATTCAAAGCAACCTCGAAGCAGGCCCAACGTAACGTAAGACGAAGCGTTAGCTGAAGCGTGTTTGTGTTTCAGTAATAAAATCCATATTATTTTTCACAAGAGAGTCTAACTTTTTTTTTGGATAATGGTTTAAACTACTTGTAATGTATGTTGTTGTTTTAATTCGGTTTAATTCTTAGCAACTGTGTCTGTGTCTATTTAAATGCCCAGATCTGTATATAAATCCTTTGTCCTCCCTTAAAATGAGCTTATTTTTTTCCAAAATTTAAAGGTAGTTAATGTTTTGCTGTAGGTAACAAATTATGATACCGCTTGTAGTGAAATTGTTATTAAAATGTGTGTGTTTATTTTGATTTTAGATTTTTTTTTTAAATTGATTGTTTTATTTTTTTTATTTTAGGGTGAAGGGCCTTTTCCACCTGGTGCTATGAGGGGAGTTACTCGCGAACAAATTCTAATGTATCAACATATTTTGCGAGCTCAAGATGCACTTGGTACAGCAAGAATTCCATATATTGCAAGGTTAGTCATCCATTATTTCTTTCTGTTCCGCTTTTATACTTTTTTCTTAAAATAAACGAACAAAAAATTAAAATATTTTATTTTGAATATTAGAACACCTTTATTACCTGGTGCTACTGATCAGAAAGATGTTGTTGAACTGGATGAATCAATGGTGGCTAGTCCACCGCTTGAATTGCGCCGACCAGGAAGTGTACCGAGAACTGTTGCAGTACCGCATAGTTTGCAGAGTCCTCAGGATAGAGCAACAGGTAAGTGCGAAATGATAATTTCATATTTTTTAGTATTTTCTTTTTTTATTCTTTATTTGTTTCAAAATTTAAAATATCACATTTCATTCAACTAATTATTTATGTTTTGATTTTTTTTTTAAGATTCACCACAAGTTGCTCAAGTGTACGTTCACAACACCCGTATTCCACATCCTCACTTTCCAGAAGTTCCGGGACGCTATTACGAACCAGTTCGTCAATTGCCAGCCGAACCGCCACCAGCTCATAGACCATCGCACAGTGTTGTTGCTCCAACTTCATCTGGATTTGTTGCACAAGCTGCTGGCCCAGCAAATCATTCGCACTTGCATCCCAAGATATTCGATCGTGAACGCGAGCGTGAACGTGAACGAGATCGCGAACAAAGAGAACGTGAACAACGCGAACGTGAACTCAGAGATCAACGTGATCCTCGTGATTTAAGAGAAAAAGAAAGAATATCAATTCCAGGTATGAAAAATAAAATGAAAATTACTCTTAAAAAAGAAAAGAAATTTAACCAATGTAATATTCTTTATGGTAGGAGGTCATACAAGTATGCCAAGTCATGACAGTTTGGTGCCAGCCTTGCCAACACCAACTGGTAGAAGCCTTCAAGTTGCTACCCCACCACATGCAAGTCAAGTACCACCACCGCAACCTGACTCATTGTTGACGCTTCTTCAGCGATACCCAGTCATGTGGCAAGGTCTGTTGGCTCTGAAGACCGATCAAGCTGCCGTACAGATGCATTTCGTTTTTGGAAACCCCTTGGTGGCGAGGGCATCGTTGCCGTGCAATAGTGATGGCAGTACACCACCGTTACGTATCGCCCAGCGAATGCGATTGGAACAAACTCAATTAGAAGGAGTTGCTAAGAAAATGCAGGTAAGATGAGTTTTAAAGAAACTCCAACAAAAAAAAAGATTTCATATCATTTTGAAAATTTAACTAAATCCTCAATGTTTTTTTATTCTCTTTAGTACGAAAACGAACATTGTATGCTGCTGGCTCTTCCATGTGGTCGCGATCATGCCGACGTCCTGCAGCAGTCGCGTAATCTTCAAACCGGATTTATCACATACCTCCAGCAAAAGATGGCGGCTGGAATTGTTAACATACCCATGCCAGGTAGTGAGCAAGCCGCCTACGTAGTTCACATATTCCCATCATGTGACTTTGCCAACGAAAATCTTGAACGTGCGGCACCTGATCTTAAAAATCGCGTCGCTGAAATCGCTCATCTACTTATCGTTATAGCAACTGTGTAAATCGAAGAATCGAACTTCGCAAAATCGCACAAAACTCAGCCAGGTAAACATTGAAAAAAAACCAAACAAAAGCAAACTTTACTCAAAAACTAGTGAAAGACTAGATTTTCGAGAACCTACTACGACTATATTAATACTGCAAAAACAAACAGTTAAATTAATCACGGCCCAATATAATATACACATCTATTTAACAAATAATGCTTTATACGTGTATATATATTTATTTAACAACAAATAAAATAAATTAAACAATGATGCACATCAACACCAAAAAAAAAAAACAAAACAAATTACTAGACTTAGACGAATAAAACTAAAAAACTAAAACTAAATGAAATATTCTGAATATAACCAGTAGAAAAAACAAAAACAAGCAAAAGAAGAAGAAGAAGAACTTTGTATTTAAGTTTAAAATAAAATTATGTAATAATAAAAACACACAAGAGGATTATAATAAATAAATTAAATAACAACAAAATGTATAAATAGGTTAAAAATTAAAAAAAAAAACAACAAAAAGAAAATAGTTAGCTATACATAAAATATTAAACAAATAAAATTGTAAAAAAATATAACAACACACAATTATGAAAAAGTGTATTAAATTTAAATTTAAAAATAAAAAACAAACAAAATCTTTTGTAAAATTGAACGAAAAGAAAAACAACAAACAAAAAAGAGAAACATAAAAAAGAAAACATGCTTATTTGGATACAAAACAAAAGTGAAGATATAATTTAATTTTTTATATATATATATATTTAAATGTTTTTATTTCTTATTTTAAATAGGTTAAACATTATAAATACACAAAACAAAAAACAAACGATAAAATAATATTTTTTTATTTGATCTCAATATTTGAATATGTATATATGTTATCTACTATTCCTCTTTTTCTCCCCGCCCTTAACTTATATAGAAAACAAAAAAAAAACTAAAAACAAAATAAGCAAATGTATATGTTCTTTTTTTATAATAATTATAATAATTTTCTTTTTTTTAAGTTTGAAACTATTTAATTTTTTTACTGTAAACATTTAACAAAAAAAAAAAATGTGAATAAAAAACACAAAAATGACAAAAATGTGTGTGTGTGTGTAAATATGATGATGTTTTTTTTCTGTTGAAAAAAAAAAAATAATTTGTTGTTCTTTTTGTTTCAAAAAAAAATATAAACAAAACAAAATTATGTTTTTTCTGTTGTAAAGGAAAAAGAAGAACAAAATTTATTTAGTTGTTGAAGTTCAAATAACAAAATTTGTAATATTCTTGCTCTACCCTTGCTTTTTTTTTTAAAAAACTAAACCATTTTAAATGTGAGTATTGGTTCAAGACCCGTATTTTCAAAAGGATTAAATAGTTTTCCGCATATTTTAACTTGTTTAGGCCAATTTTGATAAAACATTAACAATCGCTTCACAAACTTTACGTTTTCTTCTTGATAACAAAGTGTCAAAGAATTTTTAGAAGAATGTTTGTCTCTTAAAAATATACCATTTTTTGTATTGCTACATTTTAGGTTCAATTGATTTTAATTTTTAAAGTACATAATTCGTCAATGTCCATAGTCATTCAACAAATTTTTAAAAAAGTAGGAAAACTTTCTTTTTGTCTTTATGTGATTCAGAAATGAAATGCATTAATTAAAAAAATTCATGGTCAAAGAGAAAGAGAGAAATTACTACAGATTACCTTTTGATCGCATCCGAAAGTAAGATATAAATATAGATAAGATAAACTAAACGGCCAGATAACATTAATCAATCGATCGAGTCTTCTTATGAAATCTGAGCCCAAGATAAAATATTGGGTCATTCCTAAATTGCAAGGCATACTTTTGACATAATTGGGTCATTCGTGAATCTCCCTGGAAATTTGATTTCCCCTGGAATTTTTTGTTCCCTCGGAATTGTTTCCTTAATCGGGAATTTTTCTGGGGATAATAAATTTTCCTCGATCAAAAATTCTATGCAATTAGATCACAGCTGTATTACCCGATAGCAAGTAATTTCGAGGGAAACTTTTAAGCATTATTTATGTTCTCGATTTTCGAGTAGAGGAAATATTCCGAGGGATATTTTTATTTATGATAGCCCCCAATAAAATCTACCAATTGTTCATAAACTGATGTCGTTACTTTAATACACTACTCTTAGCATCTAAACTAAATCAATTAAATTCTTTACTTTTTATTTCTTTGAAACAGTGGAGAGATTTTATTTCCTAATGCGAGATGAATAGTTTAAGAGGCACACTGATTCGTTTGTTAATCATTCCTGCTACCAATGTCGTTGCACTTCCATTGTTGTTCTGAAAAAAAAACTGAATTATAAAGTGTTTTGTAATTTTTACAATTTTTCACTTCCTGTGGCGATATTGGTTATAAGAATGATTATATGTTTACGACAAGTTCCCCCTCTACCCCTCCCCCATATAGGATATGACTTGAATTTTAAATAACGATTCGAGAGAAGTTAGTGTCGGTGGCTTTCGCTTTCTCTGACATTGATAATTGGACAGTTGTTCGTTTTTTGAAGCAACTTGTATCATATATGGGGTCTAACATGTTATTTTATATGATCCAGTTTTATCGATACAGAGTCGAGCATATGCAGTTGCTAACTTAACTAGAAACTCCCTATTCTCGACTTAAATCGATTATACCAAGTTGCGAGCTGCATCTTAAGAGGTTTTTTCGTGTAGGGTAAAAGTTGGATAACATGGACTTTCCCAATTCAATTTTTTGAAGATAATTCTACCAAAACGCGAGCCATTCAAATTTTATAGAAAAAAGATAAACATTTAAATAAGTTGTTTGCTTTCACTGCCAGTATATTTTCTTTCTTTTCATTTTAAAATAAATATTTTATTTCTTTAATACAACAATTTTAACGTTCAAAACCCAATAACGCTATTAACTTTTGTTTAAGGAATTTCAGCAGACTTCAACAAAAAAAAAAGGAAAAAACAATAAAAATATTTGTCAGTTAAAAAAAAACTGCATCTAATAAATTTGTAAAATATTATAATACATAAATTTATATAATTTTTATATTTAAAGAAAAACATAAAAAGTGTACAGATTATTTAATTTTCTAATTTTTGTAGCAATAAAGTTATAAGTTTCTGTCTTTTGTTTTAATTTTACTCTTTTTTTGTTTAATTATAACTTTTTTTTTATTTTCTGACACACAAATAATCACTTTGTACTGATAACAAAAAAAAAAAGAAAAATAATTGTTTTTCTCCAAATTTTTTTTCTCTTTCGTAAAATTCAAATAAAATAAAATTACACAAAATATAAATAACGACGAAAACAAAAAACACTAAGCAACTAAAAATGAAACACACAAAAATTAAACCATGTGTATACAGGCAACTTTTTCTTAAAAGCAAAAAGATTGAAAACAAAAAATTCAAAACATACTGCTAACTACATTTTATTATTAAAAACAAAACAAAACAAAAATAATACCATTTGAATAGTTAACTTAAATAAAAAACAAAAATAAATTAACACGACGAGAAACGAAGAAAAACATAGTATAAATGAAATTAAGAAGAAAAGATAATTTAAAGTAGAATTAGAAAAACACAAAGAAAATGTTATACCTATTATATATATATATATATAATATCTATATTATATATATACAATACAAATAATTTAATTAAAATAATAAAACAAACAAAAAGAAAAAAGTTCATAATAATAATATTGATTAAATTAAATTTAAATATTTAATTTAGCAATATACAAATTGGATATAAATAAATAAATCTATATACATATATATATAAAGTAAATATTGATTTAAGTAAAATAAAAATTATTATAAAATACAAAAAAAACAAAAACAAAAATAAAATATTTTAATGTTATGGAAAAAATAAATATATAATATATTATATAATATAATCTGTAAAAAATGAATTTAATTTGTAGGTATTGCATATAAATATAGAATATTATTATATTATTATTATTATTATATTATTATTATTACTGAAGAACTAAAAAGAAACAAAACAAAAAAGAAAGAATTATGGAAACTAATAACTACTGTATATAGTAATAAAAAGTCAATGGATTAAAAGAAATAAAATATGAGAAAAAATAATAAAATTAAAAAATATGTGGTATTTTATTTTGAAGGATTTCTTTCTATTTTTCAGTCTGCTGTTCTTTCTCTTGGAGGTTTTTGACATTACAAGCTCTCCTAACAACGTTTATGAAAACTTAATTAATTGCATAAACAAAATAAACTATCAAATTGAGCCACAAGACGAGTTACTAGTCTTAGGAGATTTCAATCTTCCAAACTTGATCTGGACTAAACAGACACATGAGAACTATCTATCTCCTATTAACATGTCCTCTACCAACGAATTCTTGACAATTGACGGTCTTTTCTCATGTGGACTAAGCCAATTTAATCGGCCCTCCTCTCTTCTCTCCGAATCGGAGACATTTTGCTTCAAGGTAGTTGTCCGATCAGCTGATCGGACATTCTCTCCGACAAAACTCAACGCATGCAATTTGCATGCCATGCTTTGCGATGAAGCACTTGTTTTGTTTTATTCTTGGCAGATACAAACATACAATTTTCCGAAGTCCTCCGACAAGTTCTTGTTGCGGAAAGTGTTTTCTTTTTTAAAACCAAAGACAAACACCATGAAGGCTTGTGATATTTTTGTTTTCAAATATATAAATTTATTTTTAATAAATGTTTATGCATCAAAGTTGAGTTGAACTATTTCATTTCGAATTGTAGCTGCTTGGCTTCGAAGCAAATTAGTCTGAATTTCATGAATTTCTTCTTCCGTATTGTTTAAATCTTCATGCTCGAAAATTTCATAACTTGAATCAAAGGTGCATAGTGTAACTGTCTTGCACCTAACAAGCAACGAAATCTGCTTTTCGATAATCCTATTGAACGTTCAACTATGTTACCAGCTCTTCTGTGACATATATTAAAACGGCTCTGCGGTTTAGGAGTCCTGAATGATGTCATAAGCCAGGGCTCCAATGGATATCCTGAATCACCTTCAAAAAGAAACAAATTCAGATGGTCGGTATTGTTGTCAAAAAAATGTTTATCTAGCAACCAGCTATTTCTTGTACTTAAATGATTTCTTTCGAAATACCGTCGTTCAGGACTCAAAGCCCAAACACGAGAGTCGTGGTTTGCTCCCTGGTAGTTAGCATTAACGACTCTTATTCTCATTTTGTAGTCGCAAATCTAAAATAAAAATAATTTTAAAGTAGTACTTTATAGGCAAAACTAACAAACTAACTAACTTGCGATTAAAACATAAATATTTGTTTTCTACTGGTGCAATGATTTGAACGTGAGTACCATCGACACAACCAATCACTCCAGGAAAACCAGTTTTTTTCGAAGAAATATGTTTTGGACAGTTGACATTCTTCATCAGACATCTGTAAAGATATCCAGTTGCTGCACAAGGTCTCTTCCATTATATCTAAAGTTTCCTTTAAAATACTGGAAAAAGTCGACTGGCCAACTGAACATCGAAAATCTTTTCCAACACCATGTTGGTAGTTTCCCTCGGCAAAAAATCTGAGGCAAGCTGCTAATTTATGTTCCGCAGTGACACAATCAGACCGATGACTTGTTTTGTATTTGTGTTGAATCTGCTCCAAAACAAAAGCAAACGCATTATTATTCAGGCGAAATTTGTCTTGAATCTGGAAGAGAATCTTAGAATTATTAGAAGACAAGAATTAGATAAGAAGAAGTTTACTTACGCCGCGTCAGATAGTTTATGTATATTGCTTTCATTTCGCAATGTTCTACTATTTTCTTTATTTTGCGCCCTAATCTCATTTGATTCAGCGTCCAAAAATAAACCAACACTATCTGTTTCTTATTATTATTGCTTGTATAAAGTTAAAGTCAAATAAATAAATAAAACTTATGTTGCAACAGTTTTTTTTTCAATTTATTCTTTTTCCTTGACACTTCAAATGGAAACAAAAACATATGTTTGAAATAGGGAGGGGACTTTATTCGATAGTTTTGATTTAAAAATCGTTGCATCTAATTAAATGACTTAAAAATTCCAGCGCATTATAATTGAAAAAATTACTTTTTATAACCAATATATTACATTCTGCCACCAATTTTGTATGGTTTAAAACGCTTATTGTCTTTATTTTATAACATATTATCGAGAATATATCGCATTTTCGATATATCGGTTAATTTGCACATCTCTGCCTGAAATGTATATCCATCGCATTGCGTCGTCCCATATCCGTAAAATTTCTTTCGATGACAGCTACCTCAAACCGGAATTCAATCTCCGAAAAGGGATGCGTTGCGGAAAAAGTTCCGACGGTTACCTCGATAGGGCCGATTGTCAGCCAAGGTATTTTGTTTCTTTTTTAATCATCATTCATTTGTAAATTTCAAGCTTTTTTTTTAAATTCATTTTTATTAATTCATTCTTAAACCTATCTTAAAGCTAGACAAAAATTCATAAAACTATCCTAATTATCCATAACTTACAACTAACTTAATGGTCCCATACGGACACTCTAAGTTAAACTATAACACTTACTACTAATGCCTTTCGGCCCTAAGATCTATTTTAACTTCAATTCAATTTTATTTATTTTTGTATTAATTAGAAAATTAAAAAAAAAAAACTAATATCAATATCCTTTTTATTTTTGCTTAAAAACTACTTAAATAAGGTCCCTAATATAAAACTTAAAACTAACTTAAACTACCTATTCTACCTATAAACTACTTAAAACTAGAACAACCACAGCAGCAAATCTAACTTTTTTTGTTTTTATATTTTACTGTCTTTTTTGTGTATGTTTTTTTTTTAATTTTGTTTGTTTTTTAAATTCCATGTTTTTTTTTGTTTTGTTTTTTTTTTTAATTTTTTTTTTGTTTTTTTTTTTATTTTTTTTGATTTTTTTTTTGTATTTTTTTTTGTGCCACCATGCCTATTCTACTTAAAACTAAACCCTAAAACTATAAAACAAGTATGTAAGCCGGCCAAGGCTTAAACCCCATCCCGACTACCCACTATCAAGTGCCGATTGAAGCCACCAAAACTGGTTCTCCTGCTTCACCCTATCAGTTCGGTCCCGTTCGGACACGGCCCTACTGAACCGAAGGAGCTCCGCTCCACCTTGTGCCATGACGTCCCGATTGTATGGGAGTCGCCTATCCACGGTTCTTCGTCTGACGTGGTAGATTAACGGGACTGCCAATCTATCCTGTATCAGACCGCATTTGTCTAAAAAGAGGAATGCCTCTGGTGGAATGAACCCGCTCAAGCGTGCACTTTCAAAATACTCGTCGTTCGGATAGAACGCCCCGAAAATTAAATTGTTGGTCGAAGACATAGCTCTTGCAATGTGACCTCGAACGAGTTTTATCACGAAATTGTCAATTCTGTTGATTCGAGCCCCGTTGTATAGGACCTCGTTGGAATAGTAATGCACATAAGAAGATTCGGCTGTTCGATATAAGCCGGTACAGCGTCGTAAACACTGCCGCTCGAACACCCGGAACTTCTTCATCTGGGAAGGGGCAACGTTGAACCACACAGGACAACCATACACGATCATTGGCCGTATGAGGGCCATGTAGCAAATTACCTTCACTCTGGGGTCAAGCCGACTGCTAAAAAACAGCCGTTTCGTCAGAGCGAAGGCTCCTCTGGCCCTGGTCAGAGCAGCATTTATATGTCTGTCGAAATATAAATACTGATCTAACCAGATACCGAGGTACTTCACTACACTTTTGCTCGCCAATGGCTGCCCGTGAAGATCAACGATGACCATCTTGCGCCAATTCTTACACGTATCCCTCGTGGCCCTAGCCAACGGAGTCCGGAACAGAATTGTCTCTGACTTCTGGACATTTATTTTCAGTTTCCAGTCGTCGCAATATCGCTGAATCTTGTCGAAATCAGAAGATCAACGATGACCATCTTGCGCCAATTCTTACACGTATCCCTCGTGGCCCTAGCCAACGGAGTCCGGAACAGAATTGTCTCTGACTTCTGGACATTTATTTTCAGTTTCCAGTCGTCGCAATATCGCTGAATCTTGTCGAAATCACGCTGCAAGAGAATTCTAATAACCTCAACCTTTCGGGCCGTTCTGTACGCAATTAGATCGTCGGCGTACGCAATTGCCTTTGTAAGACTACCTATCAGATCGCTGGTGTAAATGCTGAAGAGAATCGGCTAACAAATTTGTTGAAGGCCAAAATATGTACCGTTAAGCATCGGTGGTTCAGTGGTAGAATGCTCGCCTGCCACGCGGGCGGCCCGGGTTCGATTCCCGGCCGATGCAATTTACTATTTTATAGACTTGATCCCTAAATATTATACTTCACCATGCATTAACTATTTGTATGTATATAAATCTATGGAAACACCTTTCCCGAGTTAAGATAACTAATTAAAATAGCCGTTTTAATGTACAAATAAAAAAGAACAAACAAAACAATTCGAATTTATTTTCTTCACTAAACGTTATCAAAATCCAATTAGTTTTTGAAGTCATTTATGTATTCCCAAATTATTGCAAAAGGATAAATTGCATCGGCCGGGAATCGAACCCGGGCCGCCCGCGTGGCAGGCGAGCATTCTACCACTGAACCACCGATGCTAGTCGAGATATCAATTGCTCAAAATTTGCTACGTCTTGCAATTCGAATTGATTTTCCTAAAGCAACTATAGTCTAGATAAAACTTAATATATAAAGAAATAAGAATGTTTACTCTAAAAGTAACCTTTACATATTGTTCTAATGTTCCTATTAAAACCCTTCTCGTTAGGCATACGACTTCACGTCCACCTTGGCTGAATAACAACACTTCTGCTCTAATGCCACCTACAGTCAATGGAGACTTTGCAAACTGGACCACTTCTACAAATTGTTTTGCAGACTGCGTAATCAAGTTGTCGTAATGGTCAGAACGGCAAAAAGACTTTATTTTGAAAATAAACTGGGTTCTTTAACCTCTGGCAAATAATTATGGAAAAACCTGAGTGAAATAAGAATGTGATCATGTTTCATTGCTAACACTATTAGATTAGTCAAAGGCTTTTGATACTGTTAACTACTTAATTCTTTGTAGAAAGCTGCGAATTTACTTTGGGGGTTCTTTAAGCTTGTTCTTTCGTATCTCAGCACAAGGCAACAATGCGTTGTGGGCAATGGATACTCGTCCACATTTCTCAATGTTTTGAGTGGAGTGCCACAGGGATATATCCTTGGACCAATCCTCCTCTCACTTTACATAAATGCGATACCACGAGTTGCTAAACCTTGTTTAAATTATCTTTATGCTGATGATGTGCAGCTCCTGATAATTCGACCTTTTGGGGTTAAAATGATCTGCTCCGCATTTCACAGTGGTCAAAAAAAGAGCGATCTCCACCTTAACCCTGTCAAATTAACATCCCTCCCCATCGCAAAAAATGTGAACTATCGACTTTAAACCCGTTGAAACTTGACGACGAAACCATTGAATATGTGAGAACTGCTAGAAATCTAGGAGTAGTTTTTAATCGCACTTTTAGTTGGGATGACCACCTTAATACTGCCATTGGTAAAGTCTATGGAAGTCTCCGTCTATACAGCTTAATACGTTTTCGTTCTCTGAGTTACCTGCATGAAATCATCCAAACTCAACAACCTGGTTATCTATCCGGTAAGCTGAATTTACTTCATTCTTTGAATTAATATTACTTTCCAACTTAAAGCCTTTAATAACACACAACACTAAATAATACTGTGCTTTCGGTTGTATTTCGTAATTATTATATACAAAAAAATATATCACATAAACTTATAATTAGATCATTTAAAACTACCTTCAAATACCATCTATCTTGTGGTAATTTGTGTTATATTCAGCAATTTATTAATGATTGCTTTTCTTCATATTTATTTAACTCCCCCATCATCGATCGGGTCGGTTTCAAGAGTTACTATGTCTAGACCGGCAGTGTATTGGTAACTTTACTTTTGAACAATTGTCCAAAGAAACGAACTCCTGTTGCACCACCAGGAACCGTTCCGAGGACCATAAAAAGCAAGGCAATTATTTGTGCCACAGCAAATAGCACAGTGAGTGCAGTACTTTGAGCAAACAAAGACCAATAAAGTGTCGCAATGAGGCAAAACGTATACGAAGCTGATACGAGAAGTCGTGGCTTGGAGAACATTTGCTTGAAAAACGCTGTGAACCCGGATAGAAAGCAAAAACTATAAATAGAAAAGTAGACATTTTTCTTATCAGTTTTCTTTTATGTTGTCTTCAATTGTCTTGTAATTTACCTTAAAATAAAGAAAACACTTCCAAGTGTGTAGAGCAGTGCAAATTTCCTGGCTTTAAACATAAGGACAGGAATATAGAATGTAGATATCGTCAAACAAAGAGCTCCCATCCCCAAACATGCAACAAATCCTACGATTCTCTGTAGCCGGGACTTTACAAAGAAAAAGAATAAGAAAATATAAAAAGTTTTTCATTGGTTTCTTTTTAAACAAAAGATTGAAAAACTTACTAATTTCGGGCAACAAGAATCTTGAGTCTCTTTAAGCCAACTATTCGCTTCGGGAGCAGTTTCGTTGCGTGAAAATAGCTTCCCAAATTCAGGAACTTTTATATCGGGTATTTTTATACCAAAATTCTTCTTTTGGTCACTTTGCAGAAGCAAATATTCGTCGAGGTCTTGCTTCAAGTTAGCCATGTTTTTCGTTTGTCCTCTGATTGAGATTATAAACAATTGAAATTATGTATGTTGTTTTGTTTGATAATAATTAGGCACATAAATAGATTAAAAACTATGATAAATAAGAAATAAAATTGTATTTAATGCCACGAATGTTTATTTTTTGGAATTGGGAAAAAGTCTAGCTGTCAAAAGTGACAGATATGTTTGAAGGAAAAATAATCTAATACTTTTTTGAAAGTAGCAGAGCCAAGGAAGATAATCGAAGTTTTTTGTTATTAGTGTACTAGACTTGTTTCAGTTGCATACCTTGGGGCGGATTTTATATTTGGTGGTTGTCTTTGTTATGTATAAAAGCAACAAATGTTTCTAACTCTGAAATATAGATGGCAGTGTTATATGTGGTAATGGAATCGTTTTGCAGTAAAAAATTCAATTTCCTTTCAAATTCTTCAGCGCCAAAGAATGAAAAGAAGAATGGAATTATCTTTCCAATAAACACATAAGTACCACAAACCTTCTCTTAAGGACTTCGTTTTAAAAAATTAGGCTTGCGACAAGGATTTCGCTCCTCTATATTGATACAATTGAATTCATTTATAACCCTAGTATTGATAACAACAAATTTTGTTTCAAAAAAAATATTTATATTTATTTAATCTTCTATTTCACCCAAAAACATATTTTTATCACTCGATGCGGACAGGATGATGGGTTCTTTGGGATGGAAATCTACGTCATTCACACTGCCATTATGACCCGGCAACTTGTACAAAATTCGACGACTTGTTGTATCCCAAATGTACACATGACGATCAGAAGAACCAGCCGATATCTGCAAGAGATTTCAGTTAAAAAAAGAACTAGATCCCATACAAAATTGAACTTACCTTGCTGCCATCTGCTGACCATGCACATCTCAGTAGATTCTTCTCAAAATTATGTTGATTTCCGTTGAAGATTTTGACACATCTCTCACCCGAAACATACGGACGAATATCCCAAATCCGCAAAGTGTTGTCCATTGAATTCGATAAAAGATATGAACCATCAGGAGACAAGGATATTCCAGTAACTGTATCCATGTGACCTCTCAACTTATAGACGATATCATTTCGTCGAATGTCCCAGATTTTTATTTCATTGTCAATTCCTCCTGAGATAACTTGTTCACCAGTGTCATTGAAACAAGTTGCAGTAACTTGATAGTTGCTTTCGAAAGTTTGTGCCGGAAACTTTTTACGAGCATCCCAGATTCTCACAGTACGATCATCTGAACCGGAGCATAACATTTGGACACCCCTCCGTGTACCATGCACCGAATTTACAAAAGTAGTGTGACCCTTCAGACGGCGTATTCTCGTCCCAGTTACAATATCCCAGATGGCAAGAGTCTTGTCCGTAGAGCAGGTGTAGATGTTTGAACCGTCTGTGGAGAAATGAGCTTCCATCACAGCTCCAGTATGGCCAGACATGGCCATTATGTTCTCACATTCACCATAGACTCCCCATATATCTAAATTATCGATTAAAATATAAAACATCGAAGTATGTCTCACTTAAATGGAATAAACTTACATATTTGTCTATCATATCCGGACGACATAAGGAGTTCTCCATCTGGATGGAATTCACAGGTATATATTTCACCTTGATGGCCTTCGAGCAGCATAATCGATGCAGATAAGTTGGAAGTTCTTTGTACTCCCTGTAATAAAATAAAACCTTAGTTTCTGGACATTTGGTATACCAACAAAGATGCTACCGTTTCTAGCAAAGCCTTGTCCCGGTTTGTGTACACAGCAATATCATGTTTTGAGCGCTTGTTGTCCTGAGCTAATACCATACTATTTGATACACGTTTGGTCCCCATTTTAGAGTGTTTATTGTTTTTAAAATCGTCAAATTAATTAAAAAATATTGCAATTAAATAAATTCGGGACAAATTTAGAGTAGAAAACGCTTGCAAACGACAAATCAGAATGGATGTCAATTTTGACAGATGACATTTCGATTTTAGAACAAATTAGCACATATAAAAAAGATAAAGTAATAGATTTGTGGGAATTAATAGTAACGTTTGCTTAGGCTTTAATTACACCTTATCTTTTCTTTTATGTTATTTTTTCATTTTCAGATCAATTCATCAAAGTCGCTTAGTTTCAAGATATGTCAATTAAAATGTCTTTTTAACTCTTTCAAAAAGTAACTACAAGCTCCTCCTCACAAATATTAAGGTTTTGAATACTCTGCCAAATGTCAAACGTTAACTCGTAATGCAAAGCAACAAGACACACTTCAAAAACCAGTAAATACAAAATCTTACCTTTACGGCGGATTAACATATGCAAAATGCCGAAAACTAAAGAGAAGCAGATATATATGTCCTCTTTTGACTTCCTATAAAATGCTATAACTTTTCGACGGTACAATGTTAAAACAAGCCTTAACGAAAGTGTAAAAAAATAATAACAAAAAAAAACTAACAAAAGCTAAAACATTTAAGAAAATTAAAAAATACTTTCCGACAACGAAAAAAACATGCTTTAAAAGAAAAAAGGTGCCTTTAATTAGGTACACAGTGTTTTTACATAGTCTTAAAGTTTAAAAAAAGGATAAAAA
The DNA here is from genome assembly GCF_945859685.1 of Eupeodes corollae. NCBI lineage: Eukaryota > Metazoa > Arthropoda > Insecta > Diptera > Syrphidae > Eupeodes > Eupeodes corollae. The sequence goes on from NC_079149.1 coordinate 110,474,347, forward strand.
ACGTGGAAAAAGTAACATACTAACAGCAACATTGTGGCAAAATTGATGCAGATTTAAAGAAAGATGCAAATATTTAAACTGATAAAGATTTTAACAAAGAGTTCGTCATCACTATAATTTTCATCCGATTTTCTATAATCTGCATTTTTTAAGACGTCGTCGGCATTATATATCTTCTCTCTCTATCCAACCAATGTAATTCCAGTATTTGTCTACAGACTTCGAACTTCATATAAACTTTAATCCCCGTAATGTAAATACTCGTGATATCAAATTACTGAATTTTCAGATGCATGCATTTTTAGAATTTTAGATTGATCAGCTATCATACAAGGTTTATTGGCATTTAGTTACGTTTCACCCTGAATTCTCGTTTTAAAATGTAGAAAAAACTTATGGAACCTTTTACCAGATCTCGTAAGACAAGATTCGTGACGTGACAATTTGATGATATTAAGATTCAAAGTTTGCTTGTTTCGCAATCAATGTCTTTATTTACAGGTAAGATATTATCCTTATCGTATCCGAAGTAAAATATAGACAAGGTAACGAAAATAATATTTTTTTAAAAGTACATAATTCTACCTGTGAGATATAATAAAATATTTTATTATCTTTGGGGTCTTACTAGTTATTAATTGTAATTACTTTTTACTAAAAATGTCTAATTAAGAATATGTTTTACCTGTATGCTTTTAAGCAGGTACATATAAGACGATTATTATATTATAGGAGGCAGTAGTTATTCAACTTTCGACTGCACTTTAAGAGCAGATTTGTATTAGTCAGAGTCGAACCAAAAAGATAAAAAATAACAGTATAAATATGAGCCAACAAATTGAAAATGTGTCATGCAAAAATTTAAAAGCTTGTGCAATAAAAATGAAGGAACTTTGGGGAACTGATCTTGATTATTCTGACAATGAAACCGAAAACACTGAAGAACTTTCCATTTCCAGTTCCAAGCATTTTTACGAGGAGCGTTTTCAAGTTGGCAGAACTAAGCTTCGAAAAATGATTCAAACTTCAATTAATGTCCATTGGAAAAACGAAGCTGATCTTTATTTCGATAAGATTATGAAATCAACTGAGACTAACATCGAATGGCCGCGTTCGTATAAAATTGACACCAAATGTAAACAACATCCATTTGTTCGGATCACTGGAAGTCGATTGGAAGATGTCACTTGGGCCAAAGGACTAGTTTTGGCAAGTCTTGACGTTAATAATTCATTTCTGCGTCTTAAGATGGCAATTTCAACTACCGATCACCTTTTCATACTGGGAAGAAGTAATAACAATGTCAATCGTATTATGGACGCAACTGAAACGCATATTCAATTTCCTGATTCAAACCAGATAAAAAAAGAAAACCAAGTTTTAGTATACGGGACACTTGATGGCTTGGACAGTGCAAGAGTTCTACTGCGTTCATCGTCACCTCTGGTGATGTCGTTCGAGCTGCCAATGAATCAAACGATACCACTTGTGGACAAGATCGGAGCGTACTTCAAAGTTCAGGTGTTGTTTTCGGTGAATTCTAAGCCAAAAACCTCGTTAGTTCTTATACGAGGATCGGTGAGAAGAGCTGAAAAAATAAAAGAAGCAACCCGTTCACTTCTCAAGTCTGCTTTCGGTAATAAATTAGCGAAAAGCACTACAGTGAGCGCTCAGTTAGAGATTCCAATCCAATATCAAGAATCGGTGAAAGGAGAGAATTGCATCAACATTAAAGCAATAATGGAAGAAACGAATACGAAAATATTCTTCCCAGAGTTTCCCTTAAGAGGCCATCGTAAATCCCAAGTGACAATAAAAGGAACTATGGACGAAGTATGTGTGGCTAGAGAGAAGCTTGTCGCGAGTTTGCCGATTGAATTGACTTTTGAAATTCCCGATGAGAGTAGAAGTGCCACTGAAATAATGAATCTTGGGAAGAAAGCTGGACTTAACATTACAATTTCTCAAAAGGAACGAGATTGTAAAATGTCTGTTACCATAAAAGGTGCAGAGGCATTAATTGATACAATTTATGAAATTCATCGTTGCGTTCTTAAACTTAAAAATCCAAAGCCACTGGGGCACTTTCACCAAGCAGAAGCAGATTTTGTTTCAATGGAATATGGTTCTAATGAAACATGGCTGCCCAATGAGCAGTTCACAACGGTCAGTTCTCCCGATTCTGGTCATGCAAGTATTGTATCATTTCAAGATGGATCACAGCAAAGCCAATGGAGTGTTGTTGAGAACCAAGGTCCTTATAATTTAACCGCTCAACCAGATGTCCTTAGAACTTCTCAAGGGCAATGCATTCCAAGTTATAATGATTATAATCCGATTTTAAATGAAAGACAACATTTAGATATACTGAACTTTAACCAAGAAAAACCTGAACACTCAAATGAACAGAGTTATGGAAACAATGATTGGATCATACAATACAACGATATTCTGCAAATACAAAAAACGAACGAGAAACAATTTCATTTGACAGTTCCATGTGAAACATCACCAGCTGAATCTGAAGTTTCGTTGTCATTCTTGTCAATGAATTCACCACTAATTGTTGGATCAGAACAATCTGTTGCGGAAAGATTAATTTGCACTGGATGGGGAAATTTTTTTTAACTAATTAATTTATTATTTAATATATAACTATTGTAAAATATGTTAACCTAAACTTTTGTATGCCCTTTTGATAATAAAACCAATAATTCATTTTATGTTATAGAAATTATTTGTTTTTAAATTATTAGAGGTGCAGATGAGTGGAGTTCGTGAAAAGTTTATCAGAAATGGGAACTGACTCGAATTCTTGTTGCCATTAGATTTTCCGAACTGTCAAGATAATGTTGGTCTTCTATAATGATGTTGGCCTTCTGGAAAAAAGTTGATTGTTATTGGGCATATTCAGACAACACAAAGAACTTGAAGGTAAAGCCAATGTCAAGTATCTAGTATGATTGACAAGTTTCCAAAAAATTGCCTTCCAATTAATGCAACTTTATTCGAAAGTTGACTGGAAAGTTGGTCAAAAAAAATCTACCTGGTTATACAATCAAGTCCACATTATGCTAAAATGACAGCTTCTCGTCTTTTTTCATTTGACTGAAAGCTGAGCTTTATTGGTTTGTAATTTATTTATTTTCTGCACAGTTCGATTTAATGTTTTTTGTGATTGGATTCCCTGTCAAATTTTAGAAGGATTAAGGAACCTACCCAATAGTCTAATGAATATACATTTTGTAGATCAATTGATTTTGACAAATTGCTGGAATTTTGTTTAATCAATGAGGATTGACAATTGTTAGAAATTTTGTATCTGTCAATCTACTTACATTATGTACATATATCAAAACTGAAAAAAAGATATTTTCATACCTTTAAATTAAAATGAAATAAATAATAACACATTTCCTGAAACAAATGTTTAATTTTTTTTTACAAAAATATGAAAGACAAAGAGTGGAATCAACGAAAACATCGTTTATTATAAAATGAAAATTAGTGGTTTTATTTATTGGCTTTTCAATTGATTGTGTGTAAACAATACTTTCACTTTGATAGTTCAACATTTTCAATTCAGCTCTAAAGCTGACCTCTCACAACAATCGATTGTGATAAAAACCAAAAAATGACACTTCAATAATCACCAGACCCCTCTTTACCACTGGGCCCAGGCCCAGGGCACCGCAATCACCAGGGGCCCCCAAAGTGCTGAAATATCATTTAACCTCTATTGGTCTATTTTCAAGAAAAAAAATATTTCGATACAATTTTAGATGCATAAAGAATAATCAGAATTCGTACTTTCCTTGCTGAACAATTTAAATCACATTCCCTGCGAAATTATATTCAAATTAAAACACATCAATCAAATAATTATTTCACATGAAAGCAGTTCTGCTCATAGGCAATCTATGATGACCTAGGTAGAGTAGATACTGAATTAATATCACAACATCAAAATAAAGTAAGTTACTGGAGAAATGTGTTGAAGCGGATTGTAGCTGTTTTAAACATTTTTAGCTTCGAGAGGGCTTCCAATTCGTGGTGACAATGAGATCCTCGGATCTTCGGATTTATTTGGGATGCATTGAGTTGCTCAGCGAGTTTGACCCGTTTCTCGCAGATCATTTAAGCGAATTTGGAAATCCATGAGTCATGGTCATAAGTGTTATCATTCAGCAAATATCTGTAATGAATTTATTCATGTCATGGGAAGACATGTTTTGAAAACTATTGTAAAAAAAGTCAAAATGGCAAAATGTTTATCAATTACCGTTGATAGTACAACCAAACTGTCTTATGTTGATCAACTAACATTTATTATTCGTTACGTAGAAGATAACAAGCCTGTTGAAAGGTTTTCGGACTTTTTTCCAATAACGAACACAGAACTGATTATTTAGCGGAAACAATACTGAAGTTTTTTGAGGATCTTGACTTTTCGATAAAAGCTACGACAACGTGGCAAATATGTCAGGTTTTCTGGTCTGCAGGCAAGCATAAAAGAAAAATGTAAATTTGTCACTTTTATATCATGTGCAGGGCACTCATTAAATTTCGCAGGAGTGCATGACGCTGAGGGCATCTTAGAAGCAACCAAATTCTTTGACATTATTCAAAAATTGTATAACTTTTTTTCGGTATCTTCTCATTGATTGAGTGTGTTGACTGCTCATTTAGGTCAAAACAAAAAGTTTCAAACAAGATGATCGGCGCGAGCTGATGCTTTAAGCGCCTTATGTGCATAAAGGTCATCAAGAAATTGAAGAAGCTTTGATGTCTATCGCGAACGATTTAGGACAGACATGAGAGGAGGCATTTAGTCTTTGCAAACAAATTTCAAAAACAAAATATTACCCTGGATGTTGCAATAAATTTGCTGAGTGCAATAGATGCATTTATAATTGGACTCAGGGACAATTTTGATAACTTAAAAAAAACCGGATTCCGAATATAAGGACCTTTCTGAAATGATGAGGCTTAGAGGCTCACTCTAGACTTTTTTTGACGGCTCTGGAATCTCAGCAATTCTGACTGGGAAAAAAAGATTCAAAATTGAAACCCTTCTTCCCATTGTTGACACACTTAGCGTTCATTTGAAACAGCGACTAAGTTCGTATACTAAGATTGACCAACGTTTTGACTCGATTAAAGAATCTGAATTCAGAACAGAAGATTTAAAAGTGAAGACTTTTATACCGCAGATTTGAAAGGAGATGAACTACATGCTGAAAGCTTGAATTTAAAAGACTACTTGAAATTTATCGACACGAAAATAAATCAAAAACGAACTCAGAACTGCATTGATTGAAGAAAGATTGGCATGTTTGGCGCCGAAATCAATCGAAAGCGACATCCTCTGATGCATCGATTTTGAAGATGTGATCGATGATTTTGCTAATCTCAAATCAAGAAAAAGACCCCTTCAATAAATATTCCTTTCTTTTACCTGAAAAAATATAGTCTGTGTCATAGTTTGTGTATTTTGTTTAGTAAAAATATGGTGAATTATTGAAATTATTATCCATTAAAATATTGTTTTCCAATAATCTTTGACTTCGAAATACAAATGTTCGTTGCTTTTTGTGAACAGCTGAAAGTTGTGTTTTTTTCTTACTATCTCAATCTAGACATCAACCACGTTCAATTAGTTATCTATAAAATACACTTATTAACGACAGCCTATCCAACTCGAGATTTAAATCAACCAATAGGAAACAATAAATTTTATAGTTTTTTTTTTATAGTTTGACAATTTTTTAAAAATCAATCGAGTGACTGTATTAAAAAACATTGTCAAGACTTTTGAAAAATTTAAATTTTAATTCTGATGTTTTAAAAGCACATACTATTTCGACATTTACAAATATTTGAAGAGTTTATATTTGTAAAATTGTAACATTGACAGAACAATAAACTAAAATATAAACAAAATTCATTTTTCATTCTGTCCTGTCGAATATATTTTATATTTCTAATTGTTTTGCTTACATAAATGAAAAGAAATATTTAAGTGTGATGGGAGCTCGAAAATAAAATTACTTTTAATAAAGTATTAAAGCTGATATTAGCTTTCTTGCTATAGATGAATGTTCTAAATTTGAATCAACTTTGATGGTTTCATTATATATGTAGGTACGAGTAACAAAAGATTTTTCATTTTACGAATTCGAATTTAAATTACAGTTAACAAAAACTAAACTTAATGGCACTAGCCATTGTAATTATTCAATGGCACTAGGCTTAAAAAGTTAGTTTCATTATATTTAAATATCTAAATCCAAAAATCAATTTTGACATTTTCAACATATTGTAAATGTCATAAACTCACAACACATCCATTTGCAGCTTCGTAGGACTATGCAATCGGCATGAATATTAAACTTGTACCTCTCAAAATTTGTAAACGTCAAAAATAGGTTCGTTTAAGAACCATATTTCAGAGCATTCAGTTTGAAATTAATATATAAAAATATACAAGTTAAAAATACAAATCAAAATGAATTGTTTATTTTTAAATTAGCTTATAATTTATTAAAACTATCTTTTTTTAAACTGCGCCATGGAAAATAAATATTTATTTTGTTGTACATACTTAAACGTAACCTACCTTTCTTCAATTACAAAGAAAAAATGTTAAAATTCACACTTGGTAATTAAGAAACTACTTATGTTCAAAACAAAATGTGACCTAATATAGTACATATATTTTTATTATGATTAGGGATGCTGATCCTTGTATTCAACTTAAGCACCCTCGTACCCTTATCAGCGGAAGATACTACATAAATCCATTGTTAGGTAAATTGAGCCAATATTACAACAATAAATTACCTGGAAAAAAGTAATTAGGATAAATGAACAAAACAAGTTTTGAAACGCCTCACTGATCAAATTCAACGCCTTTTCACGCAGGTATATTTTCGATTTGATACTATTTAAATCTAACTTGAATTTATTTTCATTCAGTTGCATTCAAAACATTAAACTATTCATTTAAAAGCTAAAAATACAAAAAAGCTAAAATTGACAAACAAGTCGATATTTATTTAAACCGTTCAATAATTCAAATATAATCGTTTATTAAATATTTTTGCTACAAAGTGCTTGGAATAAAGTAATTTCCCAAAGAACAATATCCTTTAATTAAAAAAGGTAGCGTTTTTAAATTCACAAAATGTTCGAATTAGATTTGTCAAACGAAAAACCATTATACTCTCATGTAGTGTCCATTCCGAGATTTGCTCTAATGCAGAACCAATCGCAGCTATCGACTTCGTCCACTGAAACTACAGATAGTGACAATGACCACTCCAACAATGACCCGGAGAGTCCCAGCCATAGTCACTTGGGAAAAGAGACATTCCAAATTGACCGCCGAAAACTTGAAAGAATGATTCAAGCTTCAAGCAGCATCGAAGAGGGATTAAATGCCGCCGAACACTTTTTCAACAATATTATGAAAACCACTGATACCTTGATTACGTGGCCTAAAAACTTAAGAATTGGTGCAAGGACAAGGAAGGATCCGTTTGTTAATATTATAGGCAGACCAAACGACATTACCTGGGCAAAGGGCCTTATTCTAGCTAGTTTGGGCACAAGAGGTCCCCTATTGAAATTGAAGATGTTCATTGCTGAAAACGATCATCCTCATGTTATTGGTCGTTCTGGGAGCAATGTCAAGAGCATTATGGAGCAAACGGACACTCATATTCATTTTCCCGACTCAAACCGTCGAACTTTGACAGAGAAGAACAATCAAGTGTTAATTTACGGGACGGTTGAGAGTCTTGAACGAGCCAGAGCTTCCCTCCGTTCATCAACTCCATTGGTGATGTCCTTTGAGTTGCCATTTGGTATTCCATTGCCCAGGCACGACGTTCCGGACGTCAATCAACTAGAAACAGATTTCGGGGTTAACGTGATTTTCATGGCAACACCAAATAGAAGTTCCTATTTTGTCGTTGTCAAAGGTACACAAGAAATCGCTAATAAGCTAAAGGTAGCTGTAAAGATTTTGGTCAGAGCAACTTGTGGCACTGGAGCACCATATACATTGTCGAACATAAAATTGGAAATTCCGAAACAGATTTTCGATTTAGCGAATATGGAGAACAGAATCAACCTTTTAGACCTGCAAGAAAAAACACAAACGACAATTTCAGTTCCAGAATCCAGTGAAAGTGGGCAGAACATCAGTGTAATTGGTTCCGTCGATATGATCTATGAAGTTCAAAAGGAAATAATGTCACATCTGCCAGTAGAGTTGACGTTTGATATTCCTGAAAATCCCTACCACACATCTGACATTATGAGTCTTGGCTTGAAATATGGAATATCGTTGAGCATGCGACACAAAGAAAAGTCAAACAGTATTGTCGTTACAATGGGAGCAGCTGAGGGAATAATATCTCACATCTACGAAGCTCATCAAGAAGTTGCTGGAATGCAAAATACTTCTCGAGATGAAACTGAATTCCCAAAAGCTTATTTCCTAGTCGAACCAGCTTATCGAAGGGCGTTGGAAAACAACAACATGAACAATGGAAGTCATTACGAGGAAATAACAAGGAAAATTTGGGCTCCCAAAGAACCGAACACCGAGAGTAATTTCTTATATGTTGAACCGTCTGGAGGAGATCACGAAGGACAGGCATTATTTTGTAACTTTGAGGAGAGTGCTGAGGAACCAAGCCAACATGAAGCTCAGCCATTAGCTTTACTCTCGCCAGGCACAACATGCAGTAATGATGATTGTTCTCAAGGCAGAAGAAGTTCTGGAGATTGGTCGGTAATGAGACCAATAGTTCATAACGATAATCAACATTTTGAGTGTGATTTTGATTCGGAAGATATGGAAGTTGCTTTCATTTTCATGTCATCGACTAAAAATCTTAACCCAGTCTTCCCCAATGCACCAGGGGCTGAAAGACTTTGAGGAACAAAAACAAAATAATATGTGAGACTTTAAAATACACGATAGAGAAGTGATAAAACACAAAGGACATTTACGTCTGGATTTGACATATTTAGGTTACAATATAAAAATAAACTCAATTAATGTGACTAAAATTTTAATTTGTATTGTGTTGTTTATAAATAAAATAAGCTTACAGAACATACTTTATACCAACATTTTTATTTTTAAATTTCGAAGATCCAATTTGTCTTAGTGGACTGTTAATAAAGGAGATTTTATTGGTAATTTCCATAAGTACAATAAATCAACTTATTTTTGATTTGATGCTGGGGTGCCAGCACGTAACTTTATACAATCGAGGATTGTCGATCGTCGATCAACTCGAAACAAATTATTTTTGACAGCACGTAATTTGAGACGGGTTCCATTGTGACTTTTACTTAAAAAAAAGTCATTGTGAACATTAAAATGAAATGTCAAATGAGTTTACTTTGAAATTATTTAATTCTTCTTTCAATTTTAAGTCTTTTCCGAAATGTTTTTTTTTGATTCGGAGAGTGAAAGTGAAGAAGTGTCCTGTGTTAAAATCAAAAGAAAATATCTGAGAAATAATAGCAACCCATTCGAATTAAGCAAAAATGAGTAATTATTCAAAAAGAAAAGATAGATCATGTATAACATTTGTAAAACCATTTTTTTTAACTTTGTGCAGCAATTTATACTTGGCTCGTTAGATCTTCAAGAAGACAGAAAAAGAACATCAGTTCCACCAGTTCTACAGGTTTGTGTTGCTATATAATGTTCTTGCTAAGTATGGCACAGACAATAGTTTCCAAGTTCTTTCGCCTAACTTTGAGTCTCCTGGAAAATAAGTATTGTCCGTAATGGATTAAATTTGATAGCTCTAAATTTGGAGACAAGGAGTATTATTATATTATAGAAAATTTAAACTACCGGGAATACTGGGCTGCATTGATGGTACTCATATTTTTCCTCCTTTGGGTAGTTTTTTAGAATTCCACACGCTAAATCGACGTGAGAACTCATAAAATTGGTCAAAATCTCAGTGTGTTTTTTATTTATCGACATATTATTTTTTTTTCCATTTTTCTAACACAAAAATCACTCCCGACGATAACTAATTTCTGTCGAATGAAAACTTGTTTCAAACGTTAATTTGAAGTCTGTGTGCTGCCAAATCTGGCGAAACAATCGAGGACACTCGATTGCTCGATTGTATCGATTAAACTCGGTTGTATCAAGTTACGTGCTGGCACCCCTGTTTATGACATTTTAAAAAATAAGCAAGTGTAGTAATTGATCGATTTTGATTTTAAAAAAGAAAGAATGTTAATTAGAAATTTGTTTTTGTGAGTTATCTGCTAAATGGGTTTTTTCCATTATTCTTAATACAATAAGTTTTTGCACATACAACAACTGAACTGAACAGTTCTAATGTTTCTATGTTACCTTTCATAAATATGTCATTTTTAGCACCGTGTCAAAATTTTTTCGCATTCATGCAAAGTTTTCCCAAATAGTACTTGACATGTTCACCATGAACGCTCGTTGGCTGCGTTCAATCTCAGATAGATAGGGTATCCGGATACCTTTTTGTTAGTGTTTTACGTGTAAGATAACAGCTGAACAAAAACTGTTCAGATGTCAAAAAAGGAATGCAAGGGTATCCAAGAATTTATATGGTATGTTGTATGTAGGTATCTGACAGAACATCTTATTCAACACATAGTTGAATTTCAAGAAAATTGAAAATTGATTTCAGCTTTTTGTATTTGTTGGTAAACAAAAAGATACAAAATGTTAGTTGAAGTTGTATTTGAGAATGTTCTGTACATAATAGACGATGAAGAACCTATTTGCCTTCGAATTTTAGAAGGCAATTATGATCTATTTTTTTAAGCTTCAAAATTGACTTTTTTTGTTTTCGTTTGTTAGATTACCAATTTGCTAGGTCCGAAAATCAATTGAATTGTCCATTAAACGTTTTAGTTTATATGTTTCACTGCTTTTTGTGAACAGCTGAAAGTTGTTTTTATTTTTTGACAGCTGTCTCAATACAGCTATCCAACTCGTTCAACAAGGTATCTAAAAATCCACTAATCCAAGGTACCCTATCCAACACTTGATTGAACGCAGCCATTGAAAACAAAGATAAAACAATAAATAATCATTGGAACTAATGGTTGGGATTTTTTGACAAGTTGGTTATTGCTTTTATTGGAAATTTATGTCAGTGGAAACAATTTTCTAATCGGAATCAAGCATAGAAATCATAGAGAAAAATAAATGCTCAATTACACTTTTTTTCTCAATAAAATTCTTGGTGTGATTTCCGATCGGACCGATCAGTAAAAATACTTAGGTCCAATTTAGCTTGCACGAAAATATGTGGGTACAATATAGCAAAACAACAACTTTTCAATTGTAGATAATTTTTGCATTTTAACGTATTTTGTGTTTAAAAAAATTCGATTAAGAATAAAAAAAGATATCCCAGCTTTTCACAAAATGAAAGAACGCTTTTTTTACATTGTGCATAAAACGAAAAAGACGTTGTAGAAAATATAAAACAGATGGAGCTACTTGAAAAGAAAAGGAAAACGCTCCCTTCGCTCAAACCTTCCACCCATAATATTTTGAGCTTACATTAACAATTAGGAACCAACAAACTATCTATGGGTTGGATAATCAATTTAAAAGGTAAATTACATGTAGATCACATGTTTTTTTTAGTACATAAAATGAAAAAATTTATTTTTTTTTTAATTCATTTTTATTAATTCAATCTTAAACCTTTCTTAAATTTATAAAACTAGCCCAATTAACCATAACTTACTGGTCCCATACGGACACTCTAAGTTAAACTATAACACTTAATACTAATGCCTTTCGGCCCTATAATATCTATTTTACTTCAATTTAAATTTTATTTATTTTTGTATTTATTAGAAAATTTGAAAAAAAAACTAATATCAAGATCCTTTTTAATTTATACTGTACTACTTATACTATACTACTTATACTTATACTACTTAAAATAAGGTCCTTAATATAAAACTTAAAGCTAACTAAACTACCTATTCTACCTATAAACTACTTAAAACTAGAACAACCACAGTAGCAAACCTGACATTTTTGTTTTTCATATTTTGTTATCTTTTTTTTTGGTTTTTTATTATTATTTTTTTTATTCCATGTTTTTTCTTAATTTTGTTTTATTTTTTTGTTTTGTATTTCTTTTTGTACCACAATGCCTTTTCTACTTAAAACTAAACCCTAAAACTATACGACAAGTGTGTAAGCCGGCCAAGACTTAAAACCCCACCCCGACTACCCACTATCAAGTGCCGATTGAAGCCACCAAAACTGGTTCTGCTACTTCACCCTATCAGTTCGGTCCCGTTCGGCCACAGCCCTACTGAACCGAAGGAGCTCTGCTCCGCCTTATGCCATGACATCCCGATTGTACAGGAGTCGCCTATCCACGGTTCGTCGTCTGACGTGGTATAGATTAGCGGAACTGCCAATCTATCCTGTATCAGACCGCATCTATCTAAACAGAGGAATGCCTCTGGTGAAATGAAGCCGGTCAAGCGTGCACTCTCTAAATACTCATACTTCGGATAGAACGCTCCGAAATTTAAATTATTGGTCGAAGACATAGCTCTTGCAATGTGACCTCGAACGAGTTTTATCACGAAATTGTCAATTCTGTTGATTCGAGCCCCGTTTTTAAGGACCTCGTTGGAATAGTAATGCACATAAGACAATTCGGCTGTTCGATTTAAGCCGGTACAGCGTCGTAAACACTGCCGCTCGAACACCCGAAACTTCTCCATCTGGGAAGGGGCAACGTTGAACCACACAGGACAACCATAAACGATCATCGGCCGTATGAGGGCAATGCAGCAAATTACCTTCACTCTGGGGTCAAGCCGACTGCTAAAAAACAGCCGTTTTGTCAAAACGAAGGCTCCTCTGGCCCTGGCCCATGGCAGACATATAAAATCAAAATACTGATCTAACTAGATACCGAGGTGCTTCACTACACTTTTGCTCGCTAATGGCTGCCAGTGAAGATCAACGATGACCATCTTGCTCCAATTCTTGCACGTATCCCTCGTGGCCCTAGCCAACGGAGTCCGGAACAGATTTTTCTCCGACTTCTGGACATTTATTTTCAGTTTCCAGTCGAATGAAAAATTGTATACATATGTATATGCACATACATACATGGGCCATCCACAAAACCAAATTTGAATGAGACCCAAAAGTTCGGTGTTTGCATTTTCTATGTCTTCAAAGTATTTTGTATCCTACAATTATTGAAAATTGTGAATTGATCCTAGCCATCATAGGTTGCATATTTCTTATATGTACATTTATTGATAAATAAGTTTTTCTTTTTCGAAAACCGTCTGCATCACCACAACACAAGAAAAACATGCCATTAGACATATGCTTGAGGACTAAATTTTGATGTATGTAAGTGCCTTCAATGTCTCCAATAACGTTTGGAAATGATGCTATTTCAAAAAAATCTCATTTTGTTTCAGGAAACTTTATGTAAGCTTTTGCAAGTCTAGCAATTGCTTTTGACACTTTCAAAACTCTTTTGGAAACTGTCGAGACATGTATTTCAGCAAAATAGGCTAAGGTTAGTAGATGGTTTCCCTTTCCAAATAAATGCAAACCAATTATTCATAGAAAGTTAATAAGATTTAATTAAATTGTATGTTGTATAGAAGTTCGTAGAGGATACCGTACTTATTGGAAGGGCATTCCGAAAAGCTGTATATTTTCTGAAAAACGTTAAACTCGAAACCAGTTTAAAACTGATTTTTAGGAAAGTCAATATCGTCCAGTAACTATACACACTGTCAGACAAAATAAAGTGCAAAAGCGGTTCATTTGGTTTTACAGTGCTGCAATTTAAGAGCAAAGAGAGTTATCCATGACACCAAGGACTGTTCAAAGGCGACTGAATGAAAGTGGCTTAAGAAACTTTTTTGCGAAGAAAAAATCCTTACCAATAAAAGGCAATTAATATAAAAAACGGCTACCTTTTGCAAGAAAGTTTCTATCAAAGCCACAATCCTATTGGGAGCACGTAATTTGGTCCGATAAGTCCAAACTTGAATTAAAAAATGTAAAAGCCAGAAAACGAGTTTGGTGTAAACCACCGGAAAGACTGAGCCAAAGGTGCATTCAAAAAACCGTCAAACATGGACGAGGGTCACTTTTGGTCTGGGGATGTTTTCCTTTAGTGGGGTTGGAAATATTATTAAAATTGACACTTAAATGACGGGTTCTAGTAACGTCAATATTGTCAGAGAAAATCAGCTTCTTCTGCTTCAAAAAAGTCTTTGGGAAATTATATTTTTCAACAAGATAATGACCCAAAGCATACAAACAGAATATTGACTTTCTAGAATGGCCACCTCAATCCCCAGACCTTAACCCTATTTAATATAATATATGTATTTAAATGAAAATATTTCACTCTGACTTAAGATTTGGGATTGGCACTTTATTTTGTCCCACAGTGAACATCAGGGGCCTGATTATCAGGTTCGCGGCGGGTCGTTTTCAATTCCACCTTTCAAATTCGACTCGCGTCGTATTTCCTTATTGACGAATTGGCGGCGAAGCGAAAATAGTTCTTCCTAAATTCCAAAGAAGGGGTTGGTGGAGGTGTGTACTCTGAACGACTGAAATTAAGTCTCTCATTCCGCCTTCCCAATCATTGTAGCATGTTCCAGGCGGAACTTTTGGCGATTAAAGAAGTCTTGTCTTGGCTCAAAGAAAACGTGATATCAACATCTGACATCCGTATTTTCTCTGACAGCCAGGCCGCTATCAAATCTCTGACTCTGTCTCTACAAACTCTATAACAGTCCATAACTGTCGATTATCTCTAATGGAGATGGCGCAACAGTTTAATATTCACCTTTGCTTGGTGCCGGGCCATAGAGACATTCCAGGTAACTGTAAGGCAGATTAACTCGCCAGGAACGGTAAAGTACAGCCCATCCTACCACGTTTGGCAAGTACTGGCATACCAATCGCTACTTGTAAACTGCTGCTAATGCAATACGCTGTGAGGAGGGCAGGCACCAGGTGGAACAACATCACCACTTGTCAGGCCACAAAAAACATCTGGCCAACACTGGATTTAAAACGTTCAAGGTGCTTGCTCTCTCGAAGCAGATCGCATATAAGCTCCATAATAGGTGTCATAACCGGACACTAATAGGAAAGCACGCCACGAGACTAGGCGTATTCTCCAATGACTTTTGCAGAAGCTGTATGGACGAGGAAGAGGAAGAAACGGTTCTTCATCTTCTCTGCACATGCAATGCTCTAGCTCGAAAACGCAAGAATTACTAGGAGAATTCTTCTTTAATGATCTAAATCATATCAGTATGATCAGCCTCTCACGTTTCGTAAGGGACTCAAGCTGGTTCCATTGAGCTTAGGAGGAAGCCTCAAGATTAATGTGGTATCACAATTGGCCATTAAACTGTCCTAAGTGTGTCCGTTTCCATCTTGAACAGCCCCTATAACCTAACCTAACCTAAATTCCAGTGATTTGACACTTTTGGTTTGACTTTTTCATCCTATATTCCAGTGATTTGACAGCTTTCCAAACAAAATTTGTTTTGTTTTTATTGAATTTGTGAAATTTTTGGTGATTTATTTGAGATTTTATAAATTATAGGAAAATTAAAATAAAGCTAACTCACATTTTTATTTAAATGGAATCAAGAAAGAATCTACGAAATCGAACAGTAAATAATAATAAACACTCTCTCATATGTTAATCCGCCAAAAAAAACCATCGGATTTCAACATAATGACATTTCAAATTCGCCTTCGAATTTGTTAATTTGTCGAATTCAAAACGGAGACGGCGAAAGCGGAATAATTAAAAATGGAAAACTAGCAAAACGATTCGCCGCGAATCCCATGATCATTCGTTAATTCCGGTAGTTCTGATAATGCTGGCCTAATTTCGAAGTTTTCGACTTGATGGCTTAGTTTCTTCACCATAAGTGCACTCTACTATTTCACCTAACTAAAATTTCTTTATTTTAAGCCGAATCGCGTCTCTATATGTCCAATTCTTTCGCTATAAAAAATCTGAAATATAGGATTTAACTCAAGGTCTATTTCTATTTAAATGACAAAGTTACTGGAATAACAAAATAGACGGAAGTAACTCTTTTCCTGAGAGAAAGCGTTTAAAAATTATATCGGTTTCCAAAAATATAAACTGTCGAAACCAGCTGTGTTCAATATAATTCACTTCAAACGTAGATTTTATAAAACATGAGAAAATAAATAAAATAATTTTCTATTTTCTATACGAGATATGTTAAAAATTTAAAACGTCAATGCCATTGAAATTTGTTTTTCTATCATGATTTTTTAACTTCAAAATTATTAACTTCAAAAAAATTATTAACTAATAAAACTTAAATAAATGAAAAAATTGATTTTCTGTCGTATACACCACTTTTTGTTTAAGTTGTTGATTTAGTTCATTGTTAAGTTTTGACCTTAATATTGTCATCTTGAAATAGATTTTCTTAACCTTTTTAGTTTCTTAAAACACAATCTTAAATTTCTTAAAACACAATTTTTAAAAATCGTAATTTATTTACATTGAAATAAAAGTAATAATTCATTGGTACAAAAGTTAAAATTGTATAAATTTACAAATTGTATAAATGTTCATAATTATCTCGGTTAATCTCGTTCTTTATAAATATCATCCTTTTGCTCAGCTCTGTAATTCGTGCAAATATAGATTCTCATAGCTTGAGCCAGATACAAGTATTGGTTCTATCGGATGAAAGTCAATATCAATAACACTGGTTTCATGGCCTTCTAGCTCACACACCTTTTGACGGCTCATGACATCCCAAATATAAACATGTTGGTCTGAAGATCCAGCAGCAATCTAAAATCAAGAGACAAAAAAAAATTATATTATAGAATCTCTCACTCCAAAAGAATAAGAAAACACATTTTTTAAAAAATCAAACTTACACATTTGCTATCTCTGGACCAAGCGCACCGCAAAAGATTCGGTTCCGTCATTGATTGGTTTGCTATAAAAGAATCCACGCACCGGTCGAGATGCATAAATGGACGCATATTCCAAATGCGAAGAGTATTGTCCAGTGAGTTTGACAGCAGATAATTTCCGGAAGGTGAAAGTGCCATTCCAGATATCATATCTTCGTGTCCAATCAATATACTAACAATTTCGTTCTTACGAAGGTCCCAAATTTTGATACAATTATCCACCCCACCACTCATGATGTGATCGCCTCTGTCATTGAAACAAGACGCCAGAACTTGGTAGCCACTATTGAACATCTGAACTGCATGAGCTTCACGAGTGTCCCACAGCCTGATTGTTCCATCGTTAGAACCAGAGCAAATAGTGTGGTTGGAAGTCCTACTGCTTTGTACAGTGTTAACTTCGGATCTATGACCTTCAAGGAATTTAAGTCGAGCTCCAGTAGCTGTGTCCCACAGTGCTACGGAATCATCCAAGGAACTACTATACACTGTGCTTCCATCTGGTGAGAACTGCGTTTCCGTAATGGTACCTCTATGGCCAGTCATGGTCATAACACCACCAGTGTCACCATAAACACAACGAATATCTGAAAGAATAGATGACAGTTAAGTAAGTATGATTTATATAAAAGTTACATAGTTAAATAAATGAAAAATAAGACATGTTTAAAACTTACAAATTTGTTTATCATATCCAGCTGACATGACAAGTTCACCCAAAGGATGAAATTTGCAAGAATTAATTGCGCCTTGATGGTCCTCGAGTCGTATAATTGGTGATGGTAAACTTGAAGTTCTTAGGATTCCCGCTATAACTGTTCGACCAATTCCTTCCAACTTTGATCGCTTGTGAGTTTGAATAAATCCTGGAACACTGGGAAGACGTTTGGCAGCCATATTATAGAAATAATATTTAAAATTGAAAGTATTTTATCAATGACACAAAATGAATCTAGAACCGTCAAAGTGAACAGACACTGAACTAATGATAATCAAAACTTACTGTGGTAGGCAATATATAGGTTGGAGAAGGGTGATTTTTGTTAGATTTACAGGTAAAAATTTAACGGATCCTAATTATGTAGCTTAAGGTAGGTAGGTACTAAATACCCAAGTTATGCAGATATTAAACCCTTAATTAGGTTATCTAATTATGGCGTTTCTAAGAATACGGTGTGTGTTTCTTTCCATCTTTTACCTGACTTGCACCTGTTACCTTTATGACAGTAGATATATCCAGTATTAACTTTAACTAACAAAAATTCTTTTGATATAAATATTTTAAATCTTTCAAAAGTTCCAAATTAAGTTTTGTACACTACATTTTAGACTTGCATAGTTTTTTGGAAAAAAATTTAAAAATATTATCCACATGTTCTCCCCGACGGGGAATTGAACCCCGGTCTCCCGCGTGACAGGCGGGGATACTGACCACTATACTATCGAGGATGTTGAAAAAATGGATGAAAAAGATGTAATATGAGTATATGTCATTTCTTCCATCATTGATTTATTTATATTAATCAAATATAAGCAAATTACTATATTATTTTATCATTTATTGCACATTAAATTTATTGAAGACATAACCTAAATATATTAGCAGTCGTAGCTGAAACTTATGTCATTCAAAATGTTATTTGGCTTTTGAAGGAAGGACTATGAAAAGTTGTAGGAGATGATTTTTGTTTATGATTCTGGAATTTATTAAGCAAAAATGTTTTTTTTTTTTAACAAACACCAAAATTTACTTTTCCAAATCTATAAATGGCTTTAATTATCTTAACTGACTACCAAACATAACCCTACAATTTGTTGAGATATTTTCAATGTCTCATTTACATAACAATATGAACTTTTAGAAGTAAAACGTTTACCAAACGCAGATTTATAAACTCTATCTTATTTCGTAATTCGTATTACCTATATTCTAGGAAAATAAGATATTAATTTCGAAAAAAATTCGACGAAGCTAAATTTTGGTGAAGAGCTTCTTGTATACGTCCTAAACAAACTTGGAAATTAAGTTTCTAAGAAGATTCGATACCGATAGATTTTAACGAATTTTGTCTCAATTTTTTTTTTCTTTACTTGGGTTCTTTCCCTATATATCTCGAAAATGGGTCCTCATTTTCTTTTACGAAAATCAGATACAAAATTTATAAACTTTCCAAATAAATGAATATTAAAAATATTTTTAAACTGAACTTGAAAAATTTCATGTATACAAAATTATTAAAAAGAACCATTTAACTATTTTTGAAAAAGTTGATAACTAAAGGTTTGTTTGATCAATTTAATGGCATTTGAATTTTTGAAGAAAAACGTATTTTATAGGTAAATTTTTAAATTTTGAAATGTACGAACTGTATGTAAGCAGGGCCGGCCCCAGCCAAATCTGCGCCCTTTGCAATATAAGTAGAAAGCACCCCTTTTTTTGTATTTTCACACATAAACTTATGCACAAGCATAAGCCTTTTCCACATTACCCAGGATGTAGACTTACAGTTCTTTTTTTTTTATTGAGGTATCCCAAGGAGGCCCAAACCATAAACTAAAACGCAGCGATGAAATGAGCAGAGGGGAAACTTATTTTTCTGGCCTTACATTTTGCAAATTCAGAAATGAGATCAACAAAGGACAAAGAATTTAATAATTCCTTTTCAATGGACATTATATAGATAATCCTACCAATCTCTCTTTAGTCATGGTTAACCTAAGATTATTTTTAATAATTTTAAGTTTGAAAAAACTACGTTCTTCTGAAGCTTCCGTGACTGGGATTGTATTAAGGATTTGGAGAGCAATTACTAAATTCGGAACAAAATCTTCAAGGTTTGAACTAAATATAAAATTTAACACATCTAAACTTGAGCTTTATGGTGTAGCAAGCGGTGATATCACGGTTAAATCTTGAAACAATGCTTCTCCATCTCAATCTTTTAAACTACCTAATGTTATAACATTCTGCATTCGTGTATGTTACTTGAAAATGAAAAATTGATGTTATATGTATCAAGCTGTTCAAACCTAGGTAGGATTTTTAGTTCTGCGATATCTTGAGTTAAATTTTCATTGAATGCAAGAATAAAAGTGATGTTAGCACAAGAGATAACTTAGAACATTTGTAATGGATGTTATTTTGAGATTGTTTTAAGATTGTGTGTGGTTGAAAAAATGGCAAATAATAGTACATATTTGTTTGCGTAAGATCAGATAACATTGTCTTGCTCTTTGTAATGCTCCCCCTGAATATTGCGCCCTGTGTATTTGCACAACTTGCACATATGCTTTGTCCGGCCCTGTATGTAAGCCACAGAGTCTTTAGACACAGGACACAGGGGGGAAGTGCGTTCGACCTAGTCGTGTACTTTATTTCATACAGTTAATAGATTTGGACAGAGACATCTTGGAAAACAAGACAATGTGCTGCATTTAGTTAAAAAAAAATTAAATAAATATCTTATTTTCAGGTGGAGGTAATTTTGTATTTAAAAACCAAGTTTCAAAGTGGTTCGGAAAAAGAACGCCGACATCTTAAATCAAAATGGTTGTTTGAATTTTTTAATAGTGTGTTATTACACTCAGACTATCTGTATGTGTGTTATTACACACAGTAAACTCTGACGTTTTTACAAAGACGGAAATAATTCCGAATAGAAAGTAGGTGAATTAGAAATACTTTAAAAAGTCTCAACCCGCAGAGTTCTGGGTTTCTTGCCTTTCCTTGTTCCTTGGCGTTGCTTTATTATTCTTTCTATTGTTACCGAGTAAACAAGAAATATTCCGCTGGACAAATTCAAGTGGAGCAAAGACCTTATAATGAAATTAAATGAAGGAATGATTGAAAGAGTCTAGCTTGGTAGTTTAAGCTTTGGAATGTTTCACCCGTTGAAACAAAGTGATATCCAACTTTTCTGGTCCTCAAAATTGTATTTTTTTTATGTCGTTTTCAATAAAAAACAGGTTAAAATTTTCTTCATTCAACCTTTTATAATTTAAAAACGATGGTTTATCATTTGATTTTAGTTCTTTTGTCAAGAAATGTAGGATTCTCCTCAGAGCTTCTAGAAAACATATGTACATTACATCATATAAATAATTTCTTAGTAGTCATAGGTTATCATCATTAAAAATTATGTTTAGCGTTTTAAGTAAGTTTTAAGAGTAAAATTTGATAAATAAGTCCGGTGTTACACAGCGCATGTGTTTAATGCGTATTAATCGGCTATTTTGTTTTGAAGTGTCATTCGGTGAAGCACGCATTATTACATGAAGACCATCGGATGTTTAAGTCTGTACATTATTTTGACAGATATCTGTTATTTCTACTTTTGTTGCTCGCTCTGTGTACCCAACCCACGGTTGTCACATTGGTCATCTGTGCCCAAATTTGGTCCTTATATTTTCACTTATTCAAAAAGTTATTTTTAATTCCATTTGGTCATATTGTTCGGAAACGAATAAAGATGCTCGACAATTTGAGTAACGCAAACGTTCTTTTAACTTACTCACTTGGCTAAACAGATACGACGAAATAATAACTTTATTAAAAATATAAACTCTTGATCTGAATTGGACTTAGGGAACAGAGAGAATTATCTACGCATTACACAAGCCGTACAAATTCTCAAAATCGAACTACTTTTAATAAAATTATTGTAAAAACGTTCATGTTAAAACTCTTTGTTTTTATATTTCGTCATCATTATTTGGGTTAATCTTATTCAATTAGGTTTATTAAGGATTTTGTGAGTTTATTTGTACGTAATTAAAAAATAAATGTCATCTGAATAATATAGAAAATATGTTAAACAAAATGTGATGAATTCATTAATCTGTGTTTACAAATTTTTCGGACTTGAATTATGTTGGTTATTTTTACCTACAAGTGGTCATGTTTATTTTTAAATTCGGACACAAACTTTTTTTCCAGCAGTGGCAGCCATAGATATACCATATACCTATCGTCCACTTGAATTCACTTTCGTGTCCCATATTGAGGTATTAGCTCTACTAAACACGAACACGAAGTGAAGCAAATGCAAAAATATGCGAAGAAAAGAAAAGACAAACGTCAAACATGCAAGGAATAGCTTTTACGTGCATGCCGAACCAGATTTATTTCTATTTCATTTTTAATTATTCCTTTCTCTTTCGCACTTTATTGATGCAAGGAAAAACATACGATGTGTAATACCGGATTCCTGATTGAAATCCACCATCAAAACACTCTATATAAAGATATATATCCGCGGTAGACATCTTGGTTTGCCTACAAGCTAAACCGGAAATCAGCCTCATTAACTTTTTCATAGTATGTGTGTAATTTCCCCTCTAATCATTGAATTTCCCCAAAAAACTCAGTAAGAGTGTTTATATATGCGTGAAAACACGTCAATTTTTCTCGTTAAATTCTTCCACATTACAAATACAACAATGTAAACAAATGGGTTTTAGAGGGTGATACGTACGAAGGATTTATATATATACTAGAGTGTTTTTGTCCACCATAAAAATTATACTGACACTGAAACTGTGTGGAATTGGAACACAAATCAGTGCAACGATTCTTCAAGAAAATGAATTTTCGTCCGGAAAATACAAAATTAATTTTTAGCGAAAATAACTGTGTAACTAGAATTTTTTCTCAAACAAAAATTGTGTGTAATTTCTGATCGATCAGTATATAATTTTTGTTTCTAACCAAAAGGATACACAGTCAAATATCCATTTTTAAACATTTTCCGCATTTTTATTGGTTTTTATTATTGAAACCAATCTTTAGAATTTTTTGCAGGTCCATTTTATTTATGTTCCCAACTGTCAGTTTTTTTTAATGATAAACTCTAAGGGGCCAATTTTAGCTATCATTGGTTTTCATCATTGAATTTTTTCTACCATAGTAAAAGTGTCAAAAAACATTCCCACCAGAAACTGGTTCAATGAATTCTATCATTATCATCAATGTGTAAACAGAGTTGCAGTACAGAAGTCCTTTCTTAATCGCCCATAAGCTGATACAAATTTGTAAGCATTGCAACTGATATAAAACGGGAAAATACTATTTTCTAAAAATCTTTTAGAAGTTAAAAAAAAAGTTCAACTCTTGTTCAAATGGCTTATATTTTTGTAAGTGCATATGCATGGTAGCTTTCTTTATATGTATGCATATCCTTTGTATTGCATTGTTTTTGAACACGCCCAAAAATTGTAAAACATATTGTCTCATCTTATGTCATTGATCAGGCAATGACATTTGAGATTTCGAATAACATACCGATTATCATAAGAAAATATATTATAACTTTAAGTTATAAAGAACTTAAAACCTTTAAATAAAGTTAATACAAACTAGTTACTTCAGCAACAATGAATGCCTAACACTAACTTGGTTGTACAAAAGTATTAAAGCATCTTTAATAATTTTGTATCCGTTTTCTTATGCACTGAATAATAAGACAAGATTTTGTTTCTCGACTTTTCTAGATAGAATTTAAAAACTTACATATGTATGTATATATTACACTTATTTATTGTTAGAGAAAAATTATTCTATGAATATTTTCGAGATATTTTTTCTCCATTTTGTTTTCAACATCCTCGATAGTATAGTGGTCAGTATCCCCGCCTGTCACGCGGGAGACCGGGGTTCAATTCCCCGTCGGGGAGATATGAAGCAGAATAATGTTTTTTTGGTTTTAATGTAAGACGTGATAGCTAAGTAAGAAAAGTGAAAAATTGTGAGAAATTGTAAGTATCCGTACCACTCTTTTGTATAAATTAAAAAAATGTAGAAATGCATTAACATCCAGTAGAATGTTTATGGGAAACGTTAAAGATTTTTCACTTTTCATTTGCTAATTTGTCAAGGAGCAAACTCTCTGAACACGTTCCCGTTTCGAAAATAAACGCCAAATCCATAAAATTATGTCTTCATAAATGCGAAATTTTTAGCGGTCCACCCTCTTCTATTCTCGAGAAAGATTATTCTTTATCTTATCATTTTGAAAATTGTAACTTTAGTGATCATAATAGTCATGTTGTCTACCTATACCATGAAATATAATAAATATTCGGATTAGTTAAGAAGTGACCAATTTTACAGTGTAATCCTATTTCATAAAACATAAATCCATGGAATCTACTTTTATTGATTGCTTTGAATACATGTTAAGTAGATTCAAGATTCAAATAGATTAAGTAAAATGTTTCAATTTTCACATTATAATGATAAGTAAAATGGCCAGTTTAGATTTCCGAAAACTTACTCAGAAGGATTTACATAACAGGAGAATGAAAGATAAACACATTCTCACCTAGCAATGAAATTAGATTTGAACTATTTCTTTTTATCGTTTTTGAATTGTGAGAATTCTTGAGAAATCATAAAAATTCTGTTCTTAGATATCTGAAAGCAAAAGTGAGAAATTTTGTTAATATTTCCAAGAATACGGGAATCTCTGAGATTTTAGAAATATAAACAGACCAAATGTTACATGATTTGTTTAAATCAAAAATTATGTCAATACGTGCGTTTTGTTCGCATTTCATATAGAGTAAAGTGAGAAATTCCCAAAAAAAGGATCCACAGTGCCCAGATTTTTGTATTTTAAAATTGGTACAACTGAAAGAAGATCTGACAAAATAATAATAAAAAACTTCAAAAAGGGATTTGTTCGTAGGCTACTACATTAACATGTGGTGTTGAAGCGAGCTTGAAGTTCGCCTCAATTCTGTATATACCTGAATCGAGTTGAGATTTATCTATTCTAAACTGAGATAAACCTTTTTTGGAAACCTAGCAAAACATAAATCTCTTTTCTATTGTTTTTTCTTGCAAAATAAGTCCAGTGATTCCATTTTCACTAACAAAACTAAATAATATCAACAGTAATAGATTCGTTTTTTCCGCAAAGGAAAACACACATGATTCCAAATGCACAACTACTCAACGAACACTGCCATCGAGATACGATCGAGATATCAATCGTATCAACATTTGAGAACGAAATCACATAAGATCCATTCGAGACTCGTTTAAATGTCAAAAACCAATCCGTAGTTAGATTCTACTTTACCTTTTATCGGTACTATTCATACTACGGATATTGTATTTGTTATTCGTGTAAAATCCTACTTTACTATGGATAGATTTCTCAACAAAACACGGGTAATGTTTTGACATGTTGTTGAAAAAATGAGAAAAACGATCATGTCTATTAAATAGTCTGTTCAATTAGTTGCGAATGCATCGGATTGATTTTTTGTCATTTTTATTATAATAGAAAAGTTAAGAGCAGCGTAGGTACTCATCGGAATGTGTTACCGATGGGAGTAACGAAAACAAAACCACATTTATAGATTTTCAACAATTTTAATAATTGAACGAACTGCAAGTAAATTAAATTATTTAATAGTTGTAATTGTTTGTCAATTATTTCCTATACAAAAATTGGATATGGTTGAGAAAGCAATGATTTTTGTTTGTATTGGATGCGTTCTCTTTTTAATTCTGTTACCTGACCTTATAAGGTTTGTTCGATGTGGATATTTTCAAATGTTCATAAAATAGAAAAAGGGCCTTAAGTTTTTATTTGGCGTTTTATTAGACTTGTTAAAATTTAGTGGATTATGGTAAGTTATCCTCGTTAGTTACCTCAAATTATCCCCATATTCTTATTAAAAGAAGGTAATTAGCGCGGCAGGTATATATTGTCGCTTTAAGGAATCTCTTTACGTAAATTCTATAAAAAGAAGAACAATAGGTAAGTTGTCATCAGTTGGTTAGAATCGAATCTGGTTGATGCAATTATAATATAATTAAAACAAAATTAATTGAATTGAAACAAAAAAAGAAATAAATGGGAGCTATACCTAAAAGACATTCGTCATGGATTAAACGCATGGAAGTTCACAAACGGACTCATTTCAATCCGTCTGGAGCTCCTGCATTGTCTACACTTCTGTCACCTATAGTACGCATTGAAGATCACAAAAGTGAAGTGACAACTTGTGACTTTCATCCTTCTGGAAAGTTTATTTTATCAGCTAATTGTAAAGGACAAATTCGTAAGTCTTTTTTAACTCAAATAACTGTGTTTATAAAGACATATTAAATACGTAATTTTATTTTAATTTCTAGATATATGTGATATTTATGGTACTTTTTCGAAAACAATGGTTTTGAAAGGCCACACAGGATCAGTCACCGAAGCCCACTTTTCCAGAGATGGTTTTGATTTTTATTCGTGTTCCAGTGACGGAACCATTGGAGTTTGGGATACTTTCCGAGGTTACAGAAAAGCTAAATTAGACGGACATGAGGATGGTGTCAATTGTGTTCAGGGTGGAAGATTAGCATATCCTATACTTTGTTCTGGTTCCAATGATGGAACAATCCGATTATGGGATGTTCGGGAAAAAGAATGTGTCTTGACACTGGAGAATTCATGTGATGTTACTGCAACGTGTTTTACTAATAATGGAAACTTTGCAATCTCTGGTGGACTTGACAGTGATATCAAAATCTGGGATCTTCGAACTTGTGAAATTGTTTGTAGGCTACGTGGTCATACTGGAAAAGTAACTGGTCTATCATTATCGCCCTGTGGTTCATATTTACTTTCGTATGCTGTTGATAATACACTTCGAATTTGGGATATTCGGCCTCATGTTACATTCAAGAGATGTGTTGGATGTTTTTCTGCTCATCAATTTAGTCCCAGTGCACTTTTACGATGCACTTGGTCACCAGATGGCACTATGGTAAGTTTTAAAATTTATAATTCAAAAAAGTCAGAGAGTAACGATTGTTTGTTTTGCATTTTTTATCTAGATATCAGCTGGAACGTCAGATCGGGATGTTCTTGTTTGGGATGCTCTTACTGGAGAAACATTACACGAGTTACCAGGTCACGAAAGCACTATCAATGATATTAAATTTCATCCAAAGGAACCAATCATTTTATCAGCTTCAGAAGACAATTATTTATTTTTGCATGAGTTTTAGAGAACTTATTGTGAATTTTGTAATATGTGTGCTAATTATTTTAAAGAGCAATGTAGTATAATTTGAAAAAAATAAATTAAGTAAATAAAATAATATTTTATTTTTTAAAAAAAATGTGTACATTTGCCTCATTATATTTTGTGCCATACTAGACTTTTTTGGGAGATACCCATTTTTGAAGTTTGAAATATTATCTCCCTTCCACTCAATGGAAATTTGAAATTCACTTACCAAGTGTAAGAGAGATACGATACACGCCCATTTAATTGTTCTGTTTTTCTTGGAAATGCTACACTATGCCTGAAAAATAATTTTTAGATAACGAATAAGAAACCAAAAAGAAAGAGCAGAATCTAACTTTGTTGTAAATTTTCTGCTTAAACCTCTATTTCAGAACAATTTTGTTTTAAAACTAGGTTTTTCCTTAGACAAATATTGTCTGCAAATTTTTTGCAGGTAGTTTGAAGATTTAGTGCAGGCCCTACACTTATATTTTTTTTTTTCATAAAAGGAATGTTGAATAAAAATGTGTGAAGTTTTTGACAGGTTGTGCAAAGATTGTGCTTTCAAGTATTAAAATTAGAGAAAAAATAAGTTTTACTCTCTCCAACTTTATAGGTAATATAAATCAAATTTTCCCTATTTTTGCATTGCATAGGGCAAAATAAATTTATTTATTTTTGATTTAATACTAATACTTCCACAATTTTTAAAAAAATGTTTTGATGAAAACTGGGCATTTTTATCGCGGTAACGAAAAATACAATGACAATAAAAAACCATTGAATTTGTCTACCATTCACAACAAAAATCTGAATTTACCCATGGAAAATCAAAATAGTTGTTTTCCTGATGTGTACTAGACATTATTTTAAAAAGAAAATAATTGTCTTTTATTTGATGTCAATATCATTCTTCCACAGTCACCTACATAGAAGAAGCAGGTGGGTCAGAATCAAAAGTTAAGAAGTAATGCTCAGGCTCACGTCTTAACTCCTTATTTAAAAGCTTTATCATTTCCGGTATACTTTGTTTAACGAGATCTAATTTTGCCAAACTACAACAAATTGTTGAATTGGAGCCCGTTCTGTTCATAAAAATAAAAAAAACACCTTATCTTTAAATAAAAGAAAAATTCGTAAGTCCGTCGGAATCTGAAAAAGTTAGAGCTACTTAAAAAAATAATACAAAAAATCCTAACATTTATAAGTCGAAAATGAGGCAAACAAGAAAAATACCTGAAAATATTGTCAACTCAACATAAGTTTAGGATCTTATAGTTTTCTTCTGTTGAAATAAGATTATCATTTATTATTATAACATTGAGCTTTACTTGAATTTAACAACGTATAATGAATTCCATATCCGACTCAATTAATTATAATTTGTATTCACTGAATTTATATATACTTTAATACAATATTGTTATTGGCATCACTTTTATTAAACTTCCTTTTTAATAAAATGTCTGGCTCCTTCTTCTCTTGCCAAATCTCAAACGAGTAAGTTGTGTTTCTCTTTATTTCTTCCTCCTTTAAATCATAGATATCCGCCTAAACTCTGCAACAGGTTATGGGCCCAGATAGCCGCAGCAGTGGAATACATAAAAACTGTGTTGTTAAATACTATTTTTTGTTTTACTTCTGTGCGGGGATTCCGTTGATTTTTTGTTCGATTCCTGTTGGCAATACATCGTGCGAAAGATGTCTGTTTCCATGTTGCCTGTAATCGATCGTCTAAAAGGAAGAGAAAACTTCGATTCTTGGAAGTTTGCCGTGATGAACTACCTGCAGCATGAGTTGCTCTGGAAATGTGTGACGGGAGAAGAGAATGATCCAGTTAAATTGTTAAAAGCGAAATCAAAGTTGATTATGCTAATTGATCCGATAGCTTATGTCCACGTGCGAGAAGCCACTACCGCAAAAGAAGTTTGGGATAACCTCATTGCTGCATATGAAGATTCTGGTCTCACAAGGAAAGTCGGCCTTCTTCGTACATTGGTCACAACCAACTTAAATAATTGTTCTTCGATAGAAGTGTACGTGAATAAAATTATCATGACCGCACATAAATTAAATAGCTTAGGTATGACTGTTGATGAGGAGTGGATCGGGACGCTGTTGCTTGCTGGTCTGCCAGATCATTATAGACCGATGATCATGGGTCTCGAAAATTCAGGCGCGAAGATTTCTGGTGATCTAATAAAAACGAAATTGCTGCAGGAGGAAACGTTGGCGAGTGGAACCGTTGGTGAGGGAACTGTGTTTTTTAGTGGTGCTGGTGGCAAAAGGTACAAGAAAACGAAAAAGAAGCTAGGCCCCCGATGTTATGAATGTAACCAATATGGGCACATCTCGAAAAATTGTACTTCTAAAGGAAAAAATGAGAAGGTACACTTAGTCTCATTGACAGCAAAGGTACAAAATATGGACGAGTGGTACATCGACTCAGGTGCGTCCGCGCACATGACCATGCGCAAAGATTGGCTGAAAAATATTACACCTTCGCTCAATGATGTGGTTACAATTGCGAATAACAAAACTTTAAGAGTTGAATCGAAAGGTGATATATGCATCTATGGTTTTGCAAATAACTCTAGCGCTGCGATCAGCTTAAAAAACGTGTTATACGTCCCAGGTCTATGTGCAAACCTACTCTCGGTAAGTCAAATGCTTAGCAATGGTAAAGAGGTTGTGTTCTCTGGAAACATGTGTAGAATTTTCAATAACACGGGTGAGTTACTTGCCACTGCTACTTTACATGGAAATATGTTTAAATTAGATGGCGCTATTCAGTCAAAAAATATCTGCAAAAATACTTCTTATAACGTTTGGCATAGGAGGCTAGGTCATATTAATTTCGATAACCTTAAAATAATGAAGGACTCCAGTGTGGAAGGCATGGATTTTGTTGACACAAACAAGGAACATTGTGAAACTTGCTTAAAAGGTAAGCAATCCAGGTTGCCATTTAAATCTTCGAGTTCCATTTCTAAGGAGGTGTTAGAAATTGTGCACTCTGATCTTTGCGGACCGATGCCACAAAAATCCTTAGGAGGCGCAAGGTATTTTTTTCTCTTACTAGATGATTTCTCTAGAAAAATTTTTGTCTACATGCTACATTCAAAAACCCAAGTGAAAGAGAAATTTCATGAGTTCAGGCTCCTCGTAGAGAATGAAACTAAAAAGAAAATTAAAATCTTGCGCACAGATAACGGGAGTGAATACTGTAACACTGAATTTTTAAGTTACTTACGAAATGCTGGCATACGTCATCAAACCAGTGCACCGTATACACCGGAACAAAACGGGAAAGCTGAAAGGATGAACAGGACGATAGTTGAACGATCTCGGTGCCTGCTTTTAGATGCGGGATTAAATAAATCGTTTTGGGGTGAAGCTGTTGCTACTTCAACATATCTTATCAACCGAACTGCCAGCAAAGTTTTGAAAGATAAAACTCCAGAGGAAATGTGGTCAGGCAAAAAACCGAATCTCAATAATCTCCGTTTGTTTGGATGTATAGCCATGGTACATATACCGAAACAAAAGAGGACAAAATGGGATTCAAAATCCGATAAATGCATCATGGTAGGGTATTGTGAGAATACAAAAGGATACCGATTGTTTAATCCTATTTCAAAAAAATTAACTATCAGCCGTGATGTAGTGTTTTTTGAAGATGAACTTTATTCAAATAAAATAACTGATACAATTGAAGATATTTTTCCCCAAAGCGTACTAACCTATGAATTTACAGGTGATCATGAAGAAGAAGAGCAGGGCGAAAGCCTAACGTCTGAAGAGGAAAATTCTGATAAAACCGAACAGATATCTATACAAAATGATGTTAATATCTCTGAAAATTTTATCCCTCCAGAATCCGAAAATGAGATGTTCTTCACCGATGATGACGAAGACTACACGCCACCCGCAGACCAAGTCACACCAACCAATGTCGATGGCCAATTCCAAAGAAGATCCAACCGCCCACCGAAACCTATAAGACGAGATGATTTCATTTCCTATGCTGCAGTTGCCGAGCGTTTAGGTGATCCGCTTACCTATGAAGAAGCGATTTCGAGAAACGATGCAGTGCAATGGCGAGAAGCAATTAATGCTGAATACGAGGCGCTACTACAAAACCGTACTTGGGAAGAAGTTGAATTACCACCTGGAAAAAGAAAATTAAACTCCGCTCAGATGGATTTAGATGTGGACCAAATGGATGCTGTTTCCGCTTTTCTACAAGGTGACATTCAAGAGGAAATCTACATTGATCAGCCCGAAGGTTATAAGAATGGGAGTAAGGTACTGCGTCTTAAAAAGTCCATTTATGGGCTCAAACAATCTTCTCGTGTATGGAACAAAAAACTCGATGATGAACTGAAGGGTCTTAATATGCAACAGTCGAAGGTTGATCCTTGCATATACTTCATCATCGATGGTCAAAACATATTGATTGTTGCTGTATATGTGGATGATTTTTTAATATTATCCAATAATCAAAATATGAAAAATAATTTAAAGAAAAACCTTATGAATATCTTTCAGATGAAAGATATTGGACCGGCACATACTTTTTTGGGATTGCGGCTGCGCAGAAATCGTCAACAACGTAAAATATGGCTGGACCAGGAGAGCTATATACAAAGCATCATAAATCGATTTAGAATGAGTGATTGCAAGCCGTTAACAACACCAATGGATATCAACCAAAAGCTTTCAAAGAGTATGTCTCCAAAGTCAGAAGAAGAAAGGGAACAAATGCTTAAATGCCCTTATCAAGAACTGGTCGGAAGTTTGCTGTTTGTGGCTCAAGTGTCGAGGCCCGACATTTGCTATGCAGTCAACACTGTAAGCAGGTTTAACAACAACCCAGGCAAACTTCATTGGATAGCCGTGAAACGAATCGTAAGGTATCTTAAACAAACGTCTAAATATAAACTTTGTTTCCAACAGCAAGAAGACGGTCCTCCACGCATTACTGGCTATTGTGACTCTGATTTCGCAAGCGATATAGATGAACGAAAATCAACATCAGGGTACGTTTTTAAGATGCATGGCGGATCCATCTCTTGGTGTTCAAAAAAACAACCGACGGTAGCCCTCTCAACGACGGAAGCAGAATACATGTCATTAAGCCTTTCCATGCAAGAAGGTTTATGGCTTCAAAATCTTCAAAAAGAACTTCAACCGAACTCACCTAAAATGCATATATTTAGCGATAACCAGAGTGCCATACACCTGGCATCAACCAATAGTTACCACAGCAGGACGAAGCACATCGACGTTAAGCATCATTACATACGAAATATTATCAACGATGGCAAGATAATATTGGAACATATACCAACAGAACAAATGGTTGCTGATGCACTTACAAAACCACTTCCAGCGCTGAAGAACAACTACTGTGCCGAGTCTATGGGTCTGTTTAAATAGCATAAATAATTATCTAGAGGAAATGTTGAAATAAGATTATCATTTATTATTATAACATTGAGCTTTACTTGAATTTAACAACGTATAATGAATTCCATATCCGACTCAATTAATTATAATTTGTATTCACTGAATTTATATATACTTTAATACAATATTGTTATTGGCATCACTTTTATTAAACTTCCTTTTTAATAAAATGTCTGGCTCCTTCTTCTCTTGCCAAATCTCAAACGAGTAAGTTGTGTTTCTCTTTATTTCTTCCTCCTTTAAATCATAGATATCCGCCTAAACTCTGCAACATCTTCAGGGTCCTAAGTTCTGTACATAAGAAGTTTAATTAAGTTCACTTCTAATTCGTATGAATTAGTGCAAAGTGTTGCAATCCATAGTGGTATTTCCGATCAGTGCAACGAGTCTAGGAAAAACACGAAATTGTATTTGTTTGTGTGGAAGACCGTGACAGCACATTATTTGAATGTGTTTGCGAAAAATAAAGTACGCAAACAGAACTTTAAACAGACGATTCCGTTTATTTTATTTGACTATTCAAAATTATTTAAGTCAATTTGGTTGTTATTTGTCATCCGTCTTCAAAAATAATAAAGTCTAAACTTCGTAACGAAGCTACAATCTTAGTTATCCTTTATAGTTCTTAATTTATACTTAACCTTTAAGACTCCAAATTTTCTCTTTTCCCACTTCCTGCCCCAGACCCCAAAAAGCTGAAACCAAATACCAGCTTTTTGGAGTTTCTGTTCAAAGTATATTTTATAATTGATCTTGTGTTGTAGGCTTCTAAATATTTAATAAATGGTTTATGTTATTAAAAGTATTAATACGAAAAGAATCTCAAAACAATATCAAAGTCTCCTGTTTCACGAATGAAATCCAGAATAATGATAATTTAATTGTACTCTTCTTTTAAAAAAGGGCTTTTCCCTCCGGCGGCGATTTTATTTTTCAATTAAGTCTATTTTGAAAATTAACAAAAGATCAACGTTGTGGTTTTATTTTGAATAATTGTTTGTTTATAATAATTTTATTTTTCCTTGTCTCCTTTTAACGAACGAGTGACATTTGATGAGTTGTCAAGAATAGAACTACAAATTATAAACTATAGTATTTATCTGTTGCAATAGGCATCGGTATAGCAAAAGAGCGAAACTGTTGCAGAATTGCAATTATTTAACATTTCTGCATTTTTAAAATGATATAAGACCTGTTGTATCAGATCAAAAATACCCTAATATTTCATTTATTGCAGTGACTTCACCAAATAGGTTATGGCTGACACACAAACACGCTTCAGTTTCGGTTTCGCCTGACGTTTACGAGTTCAGCCATAATAATTCAATACATGCTATCACAATAAAGCTTCGACCTCACGTTTCATTTGACAATCGTAAGGAAATAACGTAATGTTACGTATTGTGACTATAAACGGAAGCTCCAGTTCAAATTTTCTGAACATTTGATTTGTCTGACTGCTCACAGCTGTTAAAAAGTCAACAAACAAAATACATTTGCTTTTGGAAGGATGCCCATTGGTTATTAAAGGTTGTGTAAACTGCTTCCGCAATAAATTTAGTTTCTTCGATTTCATAACTCATTTTTTTATTTTGAGAAAAAATAACAGCTGCTAATGACAGAAGTGTCATTTTAGAATTGGATGTGTCATTCAAAGCAACCTCAAAACCATAGAGGAAATATATTATATAATAATATATATAATATATTTCCTCTATGCTCAAAAGAGGCCCAACGTAGCGCAGACTAAGCCGAAACTGAAGCAGCGCATTTGTGTTTCAGTTATTAACAATTCTTAAAACTTTCAGTTATAAACAACTGCACTCTTGTTTTTAATAAGTTGGTGTTTGGCTCAATGACAAAACACCTTTGACAATGGCATGAGTTCAACAATTTTAATGCAGAAATATTCATTGGTAAATACAATTCAATTTTCACAATAAATACAATTTCAATATAAAATTGTATATCTTCTAAAAATCTACTACTTTATTACAAGGGCTACCAATTGCCCATCTCTATTTTTAGAACTCAAAACCCAAAACTGTCACTTTGACAGTTGTGTAGTGTCACAGATTCGTGGAGCAAAAAAAAACCAAAAAATTTCTACTTCGTGTTTTGTTTCCAAATCTGCAAATTTTGTTAAAAAGAACCATAATCCCCCTTAATCAATTCAACAAATTTATAAACATAATGTTAATTTATTCATACAAAACAAATCTAAACTAACAATTGATTAAATAACAAACCACAAACAAGCCTTAAATGAGAATCTAATCGCGAAGCAAAGAAGAAAAATCATTAAACAAAATATTGCACCTAAAACACACACATAATAAATTCTATTCTATTCTATTCTATTTAATTTTTTTTCCAATTGCAATTTACAAATGAGAATAATTATGAATTTAATTTGAGGAGTATTTAATGAAGAAGACAAGACAAATACTAAATGATATTTGGACTTGATGATAAGTGGGCATAACTCCTGCCAATGAAATCTACGGTCAGTTATATGTTATCGCATGGATCTGGAGAGCCCGTAATGTCTCGTCCGGATTACGAACAGTCTTGTTATCATCACGGCTGTTTGCTGGTGCTACTTCGTGGTATTGGCGATGCTAAGCCACGATCCCTTCAGCGAATATTCGATCGTGTGAGGAAAGTCAATAATGTTAAGATAACAGGTGGGTGTATATTTTTCTTAATCAGTTTTTTTTGTTGATAAAGTGGTAATATTTTGGTCTTGTCTTTTTGTATCTCTGTGAACTAATGCTAATAAATGAAGTGACTTGTTGTTCAATTAGTTTTGTGTACAGAAAATGTGAAAGCTGCACAAATAGAGAACATTTGCAAACTCAATCTATTCAATTGAAAATTATATATTAATTGTTCCATCAATTTATTCTTTTTACTTGCCCTTAGTGTTCCACTAATAAATTCAAAATGTGACTCCTATTAAATACGAACAAAACATACAATTATTGCAATCGTAAGCATACAAGACAATTTCCATTCTTGGGCAAAATAAATTCACTTTCTCTGATACAACGGCAGAGTGGTATTTGCGGACATATTTTCTGCAAAGAAATTGCACACCGTATGAAAATATATGTACAAAATAGAATATAATTTTTAACATTTTACAATGATTGCCATCGGTGTCAAAATAGAGACCCAACTTCAACAAGCCTCCCCACCTATCCCCATTGCAAGTTGAACAGGCCGTCATCCTTCTCGTCTAAAGATCATGTTGCAAAAGACTGTACACAACACGTACAGTTTCCTTTGGAATCCTCCCCATCACATTCGAGATAAATTAAGTACGATTTATAAATGTAGCGCCTCCCAATTTTTTTCTCCATTAAATGCAAGACCAACATACAGTGACGGACAAAACAATAAGACCAGTAAGAGATCCAAGAAATGTGTGTATAACGCACTGCAGCCCCGAAAAAACCAACGCAAAAACAGTCAGACCTCGGAAAACATCCTAAAAACTTGATGCTCAAATGAAACGTTTATCTAGGAAGGACCCGTTTAAGTCTTATGGGGATATTAAAAAGGAGCTAGACTTACCTATCTGTGAAAGAACGGTTAGAAGACGGCTTGAGGAGCAGCATCTCTTTGGAAGTAGTCCTAGGGAAGTACCACTTCTTACCAAAAGACACCTACAAAATAGAATTAAATTCGCTAAAGACCATTTAAATTGGGTAGACCCAGTTAATGGACAAAAATGGCGAAACGTTCTATGGTCCAACCAAACAAAAGTAAATTTAGTTGGATCAGACGCATTAAGCATTGAAAACCAGTGGCAACATTGACTTGCAGCCATCAGAGATGCCGCCTCTAAAGTGCTAGGTTTTACAAGGCCACAACAGCGAAACGCCTGGTTTGACGAAGAATGCCGGCAAGTGCACGCAGCGAACCAACAGCCATACAAAACAGCGCTGCACAGAAGGACCAAGCAAGCTCTACGAGCAGAAGAGGAGAGAGGAAACCGGCTTCTTAGATGGAAAAAAAGAGAGCACTAGAAGCGAGCGATCGAGGAGATAGAGGGATGTCACAACAGGAATGAGGTTCGTAAATTTGACTAAAAGGTAAGAAAAACCTCCCAAAGGTACCAGCCACGAACCGAAGCCTGTAAAGACGATCAGGGGAACATCGGAGTAGAACCGCAGTCTATGTTGAGAATATGGAAAGACCACTTCCGCTGTAAGGGAGATAGAACCACTAAACTTAGGCGACGCTGATCAACTATTCCGCCCACCCGACCTATACGAAGTGAAGATAGCTATATCTAAACTGAAGTCAAAAAAAGCTGCTGGAGCTGATGGCATCGCTGCCTAACTATTTAAAGCAGCAGGTGTTGACTTGTTAGGGAGCATGCACTCACTCATCTGCAAAATACAAAAAAAATCATGCCTGATGAGTAAAATCTCAGTATAGTTTGCCCGATACATAAAAAAGGGGAACCTCTAAATTGTGCCAACTACAGAAGCATCAGTCTCCTTAACATTGCATATAAGATCTTTTCTGCCGTATTATGTGAACGTCTAAAGCCGTTCGTCAACAACCTGATAGGTCCTTATCAGTGTGGCTTCAGACCAGGAAAGTCCACTATCAACCAAATATTCACACTACGGCAGATCTTGGAAAAAACCCAAGAGCTTCAAATCAATACCCACCATCTCTTTATCGATTTTACAGCCGCGTATGACAGTATCCATAGGGAAGAGCTCTACAGAGCAATGTTTAGTTTTGGTATCCCAGTTAAACTTGTCCAGATATTGACAAAACGTCACCATGGACAGCTATAACTTTGAGGTAGTTGAGGACTTTGTCTACCAAGGTACTCTTATAAACTCAGACAATGACACCAGCGCTGAAATCAAACGACGACTAACTCTTGCAAATCGCTGCATCTTTGGGCTTAGAAGGCAATTGAGTAGTAAAGTCTTCTCTGGAGCATCTAAAATCACCATTTATAAGCCACTCATCATCCGGTTCTCATTAATGGTGATGAGGTGATGATAGCGTCTTAGGATGTTTTGAGAGAAAAATTCTTCGGGTTGTGTTTGGTCCCGTACGCATAGATGGAGAAAAGAGGAAAAGATATAACGACGAACTATACGGCCTAGGTCCGACCCGGACTGTAGCGCCACCTTAAGTAAGTAAGTAAGGTTACTCGGATTCACATAAAAACTTGCATGCACATACGCTTTGGATGCTATGTTCGCGTACTTTTCTCTGCTGTTGTTATAGTCTCCCACTAATGTTTTTTGGAAGGTTTGCATTTATTTTGACCAACAGTTCTTGCGCTGGAAAAATAACCTAATAAATATGAAGCCTCAGATTTGTCGATGCCTATCGATGCCCTTTTTACAAGCCAATTTCTGGCAGGAGGAGACAGACCAGTTAAACAACCTTAGTTTTTTTGAAATATTTACAGCCTACATATGGGCGCCATAACTTTATGGGAACTATTTATTCTTTGGAGTGCGTGACTCTTGTTTCTAAAAGTACCTATCTCATTAACTATTCAAATACATCATGAGATTAAATATGTCTTCAATAAGAGCAGACTTATTGGGAAAAAATTGTTTGAAACCACAACAATGGTTTATACCCCTCCAGGGCATATAAATGTGAAAATTTGCAAAAGTTTCCTCGAATCTGAAAGCAGAAAATAGTCTTCCCTTAAAGCTACTTGGGTTTCCAGAAATTTATAAGCGAATATTTTGAAAGAAAAAACAAAATGTCTTATGTCAAAATCTTTACGAATTGTTATCCTAACAGGTCACAATTCAATAGATACCCACATGAATAGAAAATGTGAATACGGGGTGAGAGAAGAAAAAGATCTTTCACTTTCACTGCGAGATCCCAAGTCTAATTAAATAAAGAAGAAGTTCAACACCAGAAAAATACTTATCGATGACCAATACGATGTCTCACCTTTGCCACCTACAAATACTCTGAAATTCTCCCAAACATCAGAATCGTTCAGAGAGGCTTCCCTAACCTAAATTAACACCAATCTCACCCCTTCTATCCATATGCTTTGGATCACAATCCAGCGATCTCAGTGGGGTGCTTTTCGGTGATACCTAGTGAGAGTTTCTATAGGTCACTGTACACCAATTGCCTATCCCGCCGTTAGCTACATTTTTCTTCTATAAATGTCTTCACTTTTTTAACTTGTATCTCAATAAATACATTTTTACAGATGCTGGTACAAGTCGTGAAATCTGGCTGCGGTATATCCATGACCATCCGGTGGAGAATAACGAATGGGGGGACTTTCAAACACACCGACGTTTGCTGGGACTCATTACGATTGGAAAATTCGAAAAGCAATCCGAGCTTAATGAACTTTGCCTTCAACATGACTCCCTCAAAGGCACTTACATGACAACACTTTATGATTCACGTGCAATTCTCTTTGGACCACCAGCCCCATCATCAGCCCCTCAAACACCTAAAACTCCAAACGAAAACGAAGAAGAAGAAAAAGAAAAAGAAAAAGAGGAGCCCTCTCAAAGCTCAAAACTCCAAAATGAATTTACCACTCCTCCAAATTTCAAAAGCCGAGCTATCTTATATCGTGAAAATGATCCCTGCGCTGATCTGGAAACACTCATAACCGAATTTGCAAATTCACTCTTTTGGGTATTGGATGCTAAGCGATTGGATAGATCTAGAGAAAAAGTTGAAAAAATTCAACTTCTCTTTGCACCGTTCGAGAAAAGAGATTTTGTCGGAATCGATTTGGAATCACGCAACGGTCGTAAGCGATGCGTGGGTCGGGTTACCAAAAATCTGGCCGACTTATCTCTCCAAGCAGGCCTTGTAGGCGATGCGTTAAATTTATATCACAATGCTTGTGAAACTCTAAGTGCCATAAAAGATTCACTGTGGGCTGGTGCTTCGGAAGAGGGTCTATGTGCTGCATCGGCCATCCTCCTGTACCCACAATTAAGGGAAATTGAAACGTTGCATCGAAATGCAAGCCTCCAAGAAGGCAGTGCTTCGCCATTGAAATCGACGCCAGAGAAATGGCGTGCCAGCGATCTTACAAAGAAAGTCATCCTCGAACATCAGAACTCAAATGAACAGCCTCAGATCACATCGAATTCATCGTCTACTTCGTCAGTGTCATCGCTCTTGACTTCCTCATCCTCTAATTCATCATCGTTGTCATCGTCAGCTTCGATGGCAGGACGCACTGATTTGCCTGGATGCATTTTGAAGCCCGACGAAATAAGCGTAAAGTATCGAAAAGCTATAATCAATTATAGCAAGTACAGGTCTGCGGCTGTTGTGGAAACTGAAGCTTCCTTAAAGGCGGCTCGCATTTGCATCGAACAGAATAAAAACTTGGATGTGACTTCTTTTTTGCAAAATATACTCTCGATCAATTTGAACATGAGCGATCAGGATCGTGTGAAAAGATTCGAGGTCGTGACTAGTTTGTACCAGCAAATTGGATATCGCCGGAAGGCTGCGTTCTTTCAACGAATGGCAGCTTGGAAGCATGTTGGATGTGGACAGCAGAATCCCGAATGGGCACAAAATTATCGCTTGATGTTGGAGAGCTTTCCCGGTTACATGTTGTCACTCGATCCTTTGGAGGTGATTGAAAATAACGCAGGGTGGCCAGCACTTCAGATAGAGCAGGTGCAGTCTTTGATAACAGCCGCAGGAAGATTGGGGCATTCAGCGTTGGCCACACGACACATGACATTCCTCTTGCAGACGCAGTGGGATAATATGACTCCAACTGAACAAAGTAAAATGGCTCAAGATCTTCAAGTAAGAATCAACACAAAAAAACCACATACTCAGAGCGATACATTGTTGTTTTTTTTTCTTTACAGAAACTCAGTGCTCAATGTGAAGGTTCACCGGTGCCATTGGTGCTAGACAATGGTACTGTAATTCCTCCAGCAAATCTAACCGACATCCCATATTGCTTGGACTTGACACTGAAGGATCTACCTTCGCACTTGCGGCCACAGCAAATCAAAGTGATCAAAGTCGATAGTGGTCCATTTTTGTTCACACCCATTCATTTTAGTTCAATAGACCGCAGGGAGAAGAAAAAAGATAAAAATAAAATTTGTAAGTTTTTGCTCTTCTCTTTTTTTTTCAAGTTTCTGACATTTGAATTAAATGACTTTTTAGCATTTTTTTGGGTTCAAAATGACCTTTCCGAGATCACAATCAAAGTGCGCAATCCGCTGCCCTTCGAACTACAAATTTGTGATATGCGACTTCTGACCAATGGTATTGTGTTTGAATCTCTACCGCAGACAGTTAAACTCCAGCCATCGGTGCCCACACCAATAACACTCCACGGCACCCCTATCGAAGTGGGTCAATTGGAAATCCAAGGCTACAGTACTCATACATTGGGTGTTAAATCGAATTGCCGTCTGAAACACATGCGCAACCGCAATTTCCCCCAAAACTATCTAATTGAAGTCATCCCAGCATTACCCCGAATAAGCATCAAGACATCCCTCCCCCAGACGGCGACATTTTCCACATTGGCCAACTCAGAAACCGTCATAACTTCGGCTAGTCTAACACTCTACAATGGCGAGAGCGCAGAGTGTACCATTACAATTATCAATGACAGTCCTATGCCAGTGGAGCACTTGGAAATGACCATCAGTTCGAATGTCGACCAAGCATCTCAGTCCAGAATATTTCACATTGACGAAGTCGAGCTGCAATCTCAGTTGCCCATTCCACCAAAGAGTACAATCGATTTTCCCGTTCGTATATTCGGCGATGCCGACTTCATATGCCCATCGATAAGTGGGCGTGCTGCCTCGGTGCATTCTGGAGCTACGACCTATGTCGGTGGTGGCCAACATCATCATTATGATGGGCCGCAATCGCTTGGTTATTCGACTGTCTCTTCGGGACATGCGAGTTTACCAAGTCGCGTCAGTTCGCCAACACCACAACAACATCAATACAGTGGAGCGGGTCGGCGCAACGATACACAAACATCGAGTTTTCGTTCCTCACAATCGGGCGGTCATTCTTCTCTAGCCACATTAAGCCTTCCCCAACCGTCCAATAGCAACGTTGGCCAGCATGTCGAAGCTCAGTTTAAAATAAAATATTCAGGCGGAGATGCGATGCGTGAGGGCTATTGCCGGCAATGTGCAATTTCTTTTATCGTCGAGCTTATGCCAAGTGCTCAAATTACCAGTTGGGATGTACTGCCAGCCGAGATGTAATTTTTTCATTTATCTCTAAAATAAAATAAATTTGAAAGTGTCTTTAATGTTTTTAGACCCTCGCAGTTCTATCTTGTTCTGGACGTATCGAATTTAACTGCTCAAGAAATGTCGCTCAACTATACCAATAATAAAAATATTCTTATAGAGGCCAAGGAAAGCTGCAGGGTACCAATACCAGTTGATAGGTGTTCATTGGAGAGTCTTTGTAAAACCGAAGAAGAGAAACCAGAATCAGAGGAATCAGGTAAATACCAAAAACACGAACAAGAAAAGTCCCCACAGCTTTGACCTTTAACTATGACTTTTATTTTCTCAGTTCATATGAATATGAATGCACAACCCTCGTATAGTGATAAAATTAGTAAATTGTGTTCGGATCATATTGCGGAACGTGTTAATATTAGTTGGCTTTTGACTGGAACTGAAATTCAAGGAATAGCATCTTTAAAAGGAATAATACTTACTCCTGCCATGATTGATCTTACAACAGTTGCTCCTTTACAATGGAGTAAGTTTTTTTTTTTTTAAAGAAACAAAAAGAAAGAACTTTTATTTTACTTGTTTTGTTTTATTATTTCAAAAGCTGTTGCAATTCAAAATACTCCAGTGGAGCCTCAATCCGAAGTTGTTTGTACAGCTGGCCATAGTTTAACCTTAAGTATAACGGTGTGTAATCAATCAGTTACACCACTTAAACATTTAGCTTTGACAATACAATTCTATCAAGACTATAAAAATGGAATTGAAAACTATAATCTAGATGTTATTATGTCTGGACCTCATCAGTGAGTTATTTTATAAATTACAATATCTTTAAAAATCTATAAATTACAATTTGTTTTTTTTGTTTAGAAAATCAATTCCATTATTAGAAAAAAATGAAGAAGCCCATCATGAGTGTACGGTGATGTTTTTTACTCCTGGTATTTATAAAACCAATATCCAGTGTCGATCCCTTCCCCCACAAGATAGACCAACTGTTTCGGCTT
Source organism: Eupeodes corollae (assembly GCF_945859685.1). Lineage (NCBI taxonomy): Eukaryota > Metazoa > Arthropoda > Insecta > Diptera > Syrphidae > Eupeodes > Eupeodes corollae. The sequence goes on from NC_079149.1 coordinate 110,517,129, forward strand.
CAACGGCAGCAACGGCGACTTCGAGGGCATTCGATGTTGCTCCGACCGCGACGCCGGGTCAATTAGAGCAATCAGCATACCAAAATTTCGCCAGTTACCATGAAAGCCAACAACATGCATGGAAATTCATTCCACCCATCGAGGTGACAGTTCTTGAGCAATAAATTTGTGATCATATTATCTTTTTTTTTTCCTCTGTTATTCATTCTTTGAACTCTTCTTGTTCTTTGTTTCTATCTAAAATTTGTCTTAATAATAATTTACTCAGATTTGTAAATAAATCAGAATATTTTTTTTGTTGTTTATAAATGTTTTAGTTAAGTTGTGATTATATAAATATTAAAGTAAAAAGTTATTTGTTTTTCCCCAAAACCAAATCCAATACACTGAGCTTATTATATGTACTCTTTAAAACGAAAACAATAAAAAGATTTGATTCCTGAATCTTTTTTAAAAATAATAATTATTAAAGAATAAAACTATATTATTATTGTTGCTATTTTTATGAATTTTGTTAATAAAATAAAAATACTCTACGGTTAAGAACCCATATTTCTTTTTTGTATTATTTTGTATCCTTTACATAATTTTATTAAGTTAGAAACAAAAATAAACAAACACAGGAAATTATAAAACGCAATTAGCTAAATATATATTTTTATATTGCGATAAACTAAATAAACAAAAAAAAAAATGAAAAATATATAAATATATAAAATGATATTCATTAAAATGCTTAAAAAAAAACAAATAATAATAATAATAAATTTAAATGAAAGCTATTTTGTTTTTGTTTTGTGCGTATAATGGAAATAATGGCGTTTATATATAATAAATAAATAATAATATAGTAACAATGTATTATGACATTAATTTGTCTAAATAAAAACAAAACTTGTATCATTAAGGAAAAACATAAAGAGATAGTATATATAAAAAAGGAAAATGTTATTGGAATACAATATATTAAAATATAATAAACAATATTAATAAAATGCAATAAGGGAAAGTTATATATAAATGTGTTTGTATGTTTTTTGATTATCATGATTACGTATTTCTTTTAGAACATTTTAAGCATACTTATCTTAATCTATTAACTTTTCTAAGCGATTAAAAATTATTTATTTAATTTTATTTTATTTGTGAAGTGCATTAAGACACATTGTCTTATAAAATCGATACAAGCTGAAACATTTTAAAATTTACAAGGTTTGAAAGCTAACATTGTTAACATTATTACGATGATATTCAAATTAAATAATTTTAATTTACTTACTTACTTACTTAAGGTGGCGCTACAGTCCTGTGTGAACTAGACCTCACCCAACAAACTTCTCCATCTAGCTCGGTCCCTAGCCAGATGACTCCAGTTTCGCGCTCCAAGTTGGGTGAGGTCACCTTCCACTTGTACGCGCCACCTGATCCGCGGTCTTCCTCTACTGCGCTGTCCTGTGGGTGTGGATTCGAAGACTTTCCAGACCGGAGCATTGGTTTCCATGCGCTCTACGTGACCCAGCCATCTTAGTCGTTGGACTTTTACCCTTCTGGCTAAGTACGTCGCTGTACAGTCCGTACAGCTTGTCGTTCCATCTTCTGCTCCAATCCCCTTCGATGCATACGGGACCGTAGATCACAGGAAGAACTTTTCTCTCGAAGCGACCCAAGGTGCTTTCATCCGCTTTTGTCATAGTCCATGCTTCTGCACCGTATAGCAGGACGGGGATGATAAGGGTCTTATATAGCAACACTTTGGTCCCTCGATCCCTGGTCTCAGCGCTGGTGTTGTTTTCTGCGTTTACAGCGGAGCCTAGGTAGACGAAGTGTTTGATTACCTCAAAGTTACTTCTGTAGATGGTGACGTTTTGACCAAGACGTCGGTGTTGTATGTCCTTTTTTGACGACAGCATGTACTTTGGTTTACCCTCATTAACCGTTAAACCCATTTTTGCTGCCTCTGCCTCAATACTCACAAAAGCCCCATTGACATAACGTTAAGTTCTTCCGATTATACCAATGTCATCAGCATATGCTAATAATTGGACATACTTTTAAAAGATAGTGCCTCTAGTGTTGACGTGTGAGCTCTGCTCTATTCTTTCAAGCACGATGTTAAAAAAATCACATGACAGTACATAACCTTGTCTAAAACCTTTTTTGAAATCGAAAGGTTCTGTTAAGTTGTTTCCAACCTTTATGGAGCAGCGTGAATTCTCCATGGTCATCCTGCACAAACGGACGAGTTTGGCAGGGATGCGGCCTTGAAATCGATGAAAAGATTGTGGGTGTCGTTTTGGTGTTCTTGGGTTTTTTTCAGGATCTGCCGTAATGTGAATATTTGATCAACTGTGGACTTTCCTGGTCTAAAACCACACTGATAAGGACCTATCAGGTTGTTGACGATGGGCTTTAGACGTTCACATATTACGGCAGAGAAGATTTTATAGGCGATGTTAAGTAGACTGATTCCTCTATAGTTGGTGCAGTTTAGAGGGTCTCCTTTTTTTAGGATCGGGCAAACAATACTGAGGTTCCATTCATCGGGCATGTTTTCTTCCGACCATATCTTACAGATAAGTTGGTGCATGCTCCTAACCAACTTATCTCCAGCTGCTTTAAAGAGCTCGGCATTCAAGCCATCCGCTCCAGCGGCTTTATTAGACTTCAACTTAGATATGGCAATCTTTACTTCGTCTAAGTTGGGAGGATGGGATTGTTGGCTTTCATCGTCTATGTTAAATGGATCATACTGCCTGATAGCGGAATTCAGTTCGTCGTCGCCGTTATACAGTCTACAGAAGTGGTCCTTCCGCATCCTCAGCATTGACTGCGGTTCCACTATGATGTTTCCACTTTCGTCTTTGCAGCCTTCGGATCTAGGTTTATGTACCTGTGAATTTCGTTTCACCTGTTCATAAAACTTCGAACTTCATTCCTGCTTTTAAACCTCTCAACATCTTCGACCGCACGCTTCTCATGCCCTCTCTTTTTCCTTCTGAGAAGTCGACATTCCTCTCGCCTCTTCTGCTCATAGAGCTCATGATCAGCTCTCGTCCTTTTATGCAGCGCTGCTTTGCGTGCCTGTTGTTTGGCTGCATTTGCCTGCCGACATTCCTCATCAAACCAGGAGTTCCTTGTTGGTGGCTGTTTGAAACCCAGCACATCAGGGGCGGCTTCTCTGATTGCATCTTGGCAATTTTGCCACTGGTTTTCGATACATTGTGTCGGCGGCACAGAACTTCGAGATAGGTTACTTGTAACTCGTTCCGAAAAGGATTTGGCGATCTCTGGCGATTGTAGCCGTTCGACCTTGTACCTTCTCCCAACACCTCCCTGTTTTGCCTTGGGTCTGGAAATCCGAAGTGCTACCTTGGCTACAACGAGGTAGTGGTCCGAGTCGATGTTAGCTCCTCGGAAAGTTCGGACATCGATGATGCTGGAAGCGTGTCTGGCGTCGATCGCAATATGGTCAATCTGGTTGACGGTAGATTGATCTGGAGAAGTCCAAGTAGCTTTGTGGATGTTGAGGTGTGGAAAACGCGTACTGGCTACTATGACGTTTCGCCCCGCAGCAAAATCTTTGAGCCAGAATCCGTTGTCGGAAGTGTTGTCGTGCAGGCTGTTCTTCCAGATTATTCCACCAAAGATGTCTTCCCTTCCTAGCTTGGTATTAAAATCGCCCAGGACTATTTTAATATCATAGGTAGGGCACTGCTCATATATTTTGTCTAGGAGCTCGAAGAACATATCTTCGGTGTTGTCGTCTTTCTCTTCTGTGGGGGCGTGCGCTCATATCAGACTAATGTTTCCGAATTTAGCCTTGATGCGTATGGCCATGAGGCGCTCATTAATGCACCTCTCGCAGTTTTTCATCCTCTTTTTGCCCGGCCCATCCTATCGTATTTCCTGGATGGCAGTGATATCTGCTTTATAGCGGTCTAGGGCCTCCGCTAATTCTTCCGCCGCACGTGGTCTGTTAAGGGACCTAACATTACACGTGCATATCCGAAGTTCGTTGTCCTTTATTCGTTTGCGTTGGTTGGCAACAGTAAATCCGTCCGTATCCGAGGCTTGTTGGTGCTTCGCAACTATGAAAGCTTTTATGTGGCCAGGAAGTCACCCCGACGGCACAACCCCCAACCTGGAGGGCCAGATCCTAAGTATAACTCCAAGGATGGGGAGCCGGATAAAACCACTCCGCCTGGGCTCCGAATAAGTCGAAGAAGCCCTATAGGGTGTTCACTAAGTAGTTCAACCTTACTGGAACTGTAGACGCCACCGTTGATTCCATCTCGGGAATTCCTCCGCTGCCGTCTGGATAAGGAGAGGTGCCTTAGTGGAAACACCTCTCCCCACCTCTCTCGTTTGCTGCCCCAACAACTTTCCACTGGGGTTGGAACCCAATCTCCAGTTGAGGTACTAGAAACCGCCAAGTTTTCTTACTGGAATAATGTTGTTCCCGGAAATTTGTATTATGCGCCAGTGAAATTTATGCTAAGCGACATTTTTTAAAACCTTATTGTTTTAAGCAACCAAGCGTCCACAAAAAAAATTAGCAAACTCTTCCAAATAGAACTTATTCGATTTTTGTCGGTTATACCACTCAAGATATTTTTATAGGAACTAGGATACTGCTTTTTCACATTTTTTTTTGTTTGGGGTGCAGCCTACGTCAAATTCTACATCCAATGATTTAAAAGAAGCTGTTTGCTCATTCATTGAAAGCTTACCAATTGTTCCATCCCATTATTGCTTTTCTAGAACCAATAGATTTCGCTGCGGGGCGAGACGTTCTGGTAGCTAGTACGCAGTTCACACATCTCAATATCCACAAGGGGACATGGAAATCTCCTGATCAATCAACCGTCAACCAGATTGACCACATTGCGATCGACGCACGACACTTCTCCAGTATACAGGATATCCGAACATTCCGAGAGGCCAACATTTACTCGGACCACTACATCCTTGTAGCCAAGGTACGGAACACCGGCTTTTTAAATGGAAAAAAAAGAAAGCATGAGAAGCGCGCGATCGAGGAGATAGAGGGATGTCACAACAGGAATGAATTTACCAAAAGGTAAAAAAACCTCCCAAGGGTACCAGCCCCGAACCGAAGCCTGTAAAAACGATCAGGGGAACATCGTAGTAGAACCGCAGTCGATGCTGAGAACATGGAAAGATCACTTCTCCAAATTATATGATGGCGATGACGAACCGAATTAAGCTGTAAGGGAGATAGAATCACTCAACCTCGGCGACGCAGATCAACAAATCCACCTACCCGACCTTGACGAAGTGAAGATAGCAGACGAAGTGAACGTGAAGACCTCAACCAACTTGGTGTGCGAAACTGGAGACAGCTAAGTAAGGAACGAGCTGGCTGGAGACATATGTTGGTTGATGCCCAGGTCTGCCCCGGCCTGTAGCGCTACCTTAAGTAAGTAAGTACGGCAAATCATTAACATATAGTCAAATAAAAGTGGACCGAGTATTGAGCCTTGTGGCACCCCATGTCAAGTTGGAAAAACGTATCCAGTTGAACCGACTGTTTGCGACTTTTAAATATGAATTCAAAAGTTTTACTGCAGTGTTAAGAAAATTAACGGTTTGAGCAAGTTTTTCACATAAAAGCGAATGTTCAACCATATTAAATGCTATAGAGAAATCTAATACGATATGAAAGCTTATATTTTCCATATACAAAGCAAGACCGATGTTCTCCGTTACATTTAACAATACCATTATGCAGCTCTGACCTTTTCAAACACCTGATTGTTTAGGTGAGAGTAGGTTCAAAGAATCAAGGTATAGAATAATCTGCTTCGTTAAAGTTCTTTCAAACACTTTAGATAGAAAAGGTAAAGGTATGCATACATACGTGTTCAATTTTTAAAGTATCTCTTACTTTCCTGATTATTATAACTTATTATAACTTCAATATAAAAAAAGTATATTTAGTTAATTTTCGATTGCTATTCAGTGATAAAAAATAATATTGTTCTTAAGGAGAACAGCAGCTGTTTAAACAAAAGAAAAAAGAACAAGAAATGATGTGACAATAACAATTTAAGTGTAACTGGCTCGTTGGTCTAGGGGTATGATTTCCGCTTAGGGTGCGGGAGGTCCCGGGTTCAAATCCCGGACGAGCCCAAGATATATATCTTTTATTTAAATTTTTAAATTAAATATATAAAGATAATATTTAAAAAGTTAATAATACTACACTAAATTGCTAAAAGGCAAAGGTGAGTATTGCTATTGGTTTAATGCAAAATTGAGCAACAATTATTTAATTTCAGCTTTTTTATTGTTAAGATAAAACTTGGTTTTAAGTTATGGTTTAAGTTATGGTTGATGAGAAATTTGCATTTTTTAAGAAATCGTAAAAAAAGTTATAATTTAGAGAAACAAATAATTTAGCAAGGTTCAAATAACCAAGAACTGGAATAGATAACAATCGAGTTTGTCGATTTTGGTTAATTGCCTTTGGTATTGGAAAAATCTATAAAATCAATTTTATAAAAGCCTACAACAAAAAGATAGGACTTATAGAATTTGAGGAAAGGTTTTCTTTCTTTCTGAGGACATTAAATTATAAAATGTAGTTATTTTATCATCCCCCATGGAACACCAGAAAGTTCGAATTTTTAAAATAGGCAGGTTAAGACGACATATGGGACTTTTAAGTTAGGTAAGTTTCTAGTATATGATTGTTCAGCTGCTAAAAACTATAATGGAAAGTTGACTGGAATGTAAGCCAAGAAAAATCACCCTAACTATCAAGTCATGTCTACTTTTATCAAAATGACAGTTGATCATGTTTTTTAATTCAACTGAAAGCTGAACTTTATTAATCTTTAATTTATTGATTTTCTCTATAACTTCGTTTAATGGTTTCTGGAAAAGGGTTCCTTGGCCATTTGGAACAGAAAAAAGTTCTGTTGAAAAAATAAATTAATCGACAGATGGGCTGACTCATAATTCTGTAATTTCACTTTTTCAGCGAAACGAGAGCTCACACAAGATTTTGGTTTGCAGCCGGCGAAGGGCATTAAAATACTTTTCTTTTGATGTGTATCTCGATTGGGTGGGAAATAGTTTTGAAAATACTGCTTTTTTCGGCAAGTAGTCAGCCCACGATTTTTTCGAAAATAATAAAAAAAAAACATTTTTGAGATTTATGAATCGATTCAAAGGTGGGCCGATGCTCTCTACTATAGTGAAAACCGCATCTTGTTTGGATGGTTGGTTGAGGAATTAGACCAACGGAAAGATAATTTGTGATGGGCTGGGTCGAAATTCTGTAATTTTAGTTTTTCACACATATATCGGAAAGAACAGCTCGCGGAAGCTTTTGGTTTGCAGTCGGCGATAGAGCATTAAAATACCTTTCTTTTGATGTGTGTCTCAATTGGGTGGGAAATAGTTTTGAAAATACTGCTTTTTTTTCGGTAAGGGGTTAGCCCGCGATTTTTTCGAAAAACTGAAAAAAAAAATCATTTTTGAGATTTATGCATTGATTGAAAGGCTTGTGGATGCTCTGTATTATAGTGAAAAACGCATCTTGTGTGGAGTCGGTATACCCGTGGCTGTCAAGCCAAAGATCTTGGGTTCAATCCCTGACTGTGTCATCTAAAGTTTATTATACGATTGCCGATTGCCAAATTCTCCAAGAGTAATTTTTGTCAAGAAAAGTGCTTTCTAAAATTAGCCGTTCGGATTCGGCTTAAAACAGTATTTCTCCTTGTTTACTAATTATGATCGTTCAGTTCGTTAACAATACAACACTCGGTTGAAAATAATTATGTACCGATTTTTCTCTTACAAATTTAAATACAAATAAATTATTAAGAAAAGTATTAACTACTTCTCCTGTTCTGTAGGGCATAATCGGTCCAAACAAATCGAAACATTCAATTAACACTGTATTCAAATTTATTTCTAAAATGTAGATATAACTTTATGTCCCTATTGCTAGTGACGTGGATTTCAGGTTGAGTTTAAAAAGAACTATGAGATCAAAGAATATTTGAAAACTAATGAACAAGATAAACAAAAGAGTTGACCATCGAACCCGAAATATATTGATCTGTTTTTTAATGTTCCATCACTACAAAGAAATAATTTTAAACATAATTGAGTCATAAGTTATGATCATTTATAAACAATTTTTTAAAGAATATGATTGTGAAGATTTTGTTGGCACGTTTTAACTACAAAAAAACATCAAAACGAAACAAACAAAACACAAAGAGGTTTATAACCGACTCTAGGCAGATAATTCATTTGTTATTAACTTTCATGTATTGTACCAGAAGTATAAAAGTAATAAATTAAAAATAACTAAGTAAAATATTGTGTCTTAATGAAACTTTAAATGTATGTTAATTTTTTTTTCTTTTGTTTTTTTTTTTTTTGTGAAATCAGAGGTTACCAAAGTCTTAGATTGCAATTGAACAAACAAATGATATTTACTTCTCAGAATACTATTTATATTTATATATATATAGATACAAAGTTTGCACATGCGAAATACTTGATGTCATAGATTGAAGAACGATGATTGATTTCAAAAATTCCCACATCCCACTCCTAATTGAAGGTGTAAACAATATTTTTCGATAAAGCCCCTTCTTAACAACATTTTTCCTTTGAGCATCTTTTGAAAAATAAATAAATAAAAAAAAAACCAAGATGAGAACAATGACTCGGTCGATCTAAGAAATAATTAAGTACTGAAGTGTGTTCTTGTAAGAATCTATTTGAACCATCAATATAATTGAGGGGAACACCCCTGGGGATAATAATTAATGAGATGATCGAACTGACAGAGTCTATACTAATCACTTACTCCCTCACTCATACGTTTTCTCCATAAAGTGTTGCTTCACGCATAATTGGAAGATTATTCTCATCTTGGGAATGATTCTTATAAAAGCTTATCCATCTAATAGAATTATCAATCAGTTGAGATTTTATTTGCTAACCGATTAGTTGCAAATAAAGAAAAGTTCGCTAAACACCTCAGTTGGAATAATGAAAGTGTTTGTGATTTCGTGCCTTTTGGCAGTAGTTATTGGTGTTCAATCTGCACCACAGTATGGTAAACGAGGATATGGCCATGGAGGTGGTGGAGGCTATGGAGGTGGATTCGGAGGTGGTGGCGGCGGTGGCGGTGGAGGTGGCTTCGGTGGAGGACAAGGAGGAGGCCTAGGGGGAGGACATGGTGGAGGAGTTGGCCAAGGTGGAGGTTTTGGACCAGGTGGAGGCGGTGGTTTTGGACCTGGCGGTGCTGGTGGTGGCCATCACGGGGGCGGTGGACCCGGTTTCGGTGGAGGTGGTCACCACGGTGGAGGTGGACCCGGTTTCGGTGGAGGCAAACCTGGATTTGGAGGAAACTTTGGTGGTGGACCTGGAGGAGGCCAAGGCGGCTTTGGTGGACATGGAGGTGGTGGTGGTGGAGGAGCTGGAGGTGGTTTCGGAGGTGCCGGTGGATTAGGCGGAGGTCATGGGGGACATGGAGGAGCTGGTGGATTGGGAGGAGGACAAGGAGGATTTGGAGGACAACAAGGCGGTGGTTCATTTGGTGGACATGGTGGTCCAGGATTAGGAGGTAAATACATACAATTTTGTTTGCTTAATATGATTTCAAAATTAATTTTTGTTTAAGGTGGTTTTGGTGGTGGTAGTTCCAATGCCATTGCAAGTGCTAATGCACAAAGTACGGGCGGATATGGTGGAAGCAATGCAAATGCACAAGCAAGTGCTATATCATCAGCATCATCACACAATAATCCTCATTCCTACGGTTAAATTGTTCCTTGTAAGAGATTTAAAAAAAATAAAAATTATAAAAAAAAATTAAAAAGAAAAATTAAAAAATAATAATAATTGTGTTTTTTTCTGTATTACTTAGTTAATTTTTTTTATTTTTAACTTAAAAGAAACTAATGTGTGCTTTCAATTAGTGTATTGGTCTAATGATTAAAATAAATATGGTGGTAATGAGTTGTATCTAAAATAGTAATAAAAACACGTGAAAATTATTACTAATCACCAACTTAAGAAAAAAATCACTTTTAAATGATAAACCAAGTTGAAATAAATCCAAGATTATAGTAATGAAATATTGAAATCATTAGAATAAACTTTGTGGCAAACCCTAACTTTTCCGGATACAAATTAAAATGCTATGAAAAACAACATTTGATGTTTGTTTCATTTAGAGTTGACTGAATTCGGCTGTAAAGATTTAGTACTCTATAAATATTCATCATATATTATCTAATCTACTTACCAGCCCTGTTTCAATCATATTGAAACAACTATAACAATATAAGCCTTATATTTTAAAAACATACAAACAAAATAGTCGTAGCCGAACGTGGAACAAATCATATCTAATTCCTCAAATATAGAAATGTAAAGAGACCACAGTTTTTTGTATAAGAAACGTGAAATAAATTTTACTTTTTGGAATATCTATCCAAACTTAACCAGACTTGGATCATGCTTTATGACATGCTAAATGGTAGACGGTTTATTGTCAAAATTGGCAATGTAACATCTACCAAAATCTGTGATATTAAAAATGCTCTTCAACAGGGAGCTGTTAACTCGAAGATCTTGTTCAGCATTTACACTAGTGATCTGATAGCAAGTCTGACTTAGGCGATAGCGTACGCCCACTACATAATTGCCTACAAAAAGACCCTAAAAATAGGGGCTATGAAGACACTTTTGTAGGGTGACTTCGACTAGATTTAGCTGGAATTTGAAAATCAGAATTATAAACAAAATTCGAATGAAGGTTTTTTCTTTGCAATGTTTTCTTTCAAACTTATAAATATTAAGATATACACGTGCTGTTTAAAAACCAATTATTATTTTTCAGTAGTAAGATACAATTTCATATCATATCTCTGTGCTGTGCAATGACTTACAAATATTGTAAACTCTGTAACTTTCTCTTTGCCAATAAAATAAAATATCTATCTATCTATCTATCAACCTTCAGAAATTCAAAACTATTCTGTTCAAGACTCCGCTGTATGGACCCTCAATAAATAAGCCACGCTTATTGTGGCTGTTCTAGTTGTTAAGTACATAGTTTTAAGTAATTATAAATTGTTATTAAGCCGTAAGACAGTAGTAATTAGATAATAATAATAACTTAGATCGCCCGCATAGGCCAGTAGTAAGATATTTTGTTTAAGTTTTTGAAATTCACGCTAGAAAAATTTTTTGTCTAGCTTTATGATAGTTTTAAGATGTTGATAAAATAAAAAAAATAATATTTGAAAATTAGTGTTTTTAATGACAAATATTTAAAGGATTAAGTCCTTTAAAACCTCTCACACAAAAGATTAGAAAAAAAGGAAACGTTAAGTAAGTATATGTCATTTAAAGCCATCTGTCATTAAAAGTAATCAAAAGCATAGGTAACTTCATCTATTCCTGAATTTTTGAAACTTGCCAAACTTTATGAAATGAATTATGGTGAAAAACCGAATATATCTAAAGAATTCGACTGTATTCACTATTTTCGATTTGGTAAACAACGAAAGAGATTGGTTCAATGTTTTAATGGATATGATAATTTGTTCACATTTCAATTGTTTTATTTGTCCCTAAAGGTTCTGAGTCTAAATCAAGAAGAAGTACAGTAATTTTATTATAGGGTTGAGAAAACTTCAGAAGGATGCGTAAAAAACGGATTTTTCCAGAGTTTGTACATATTCTACGGTGAGAATCGAAAAGAACAAAGTCATTTTTTATTCTCTTTAAGTTAAATTATTTTCAAAATTATTTAAAATAAAAGTCATAGATAGGAGATATTTTTAATCTCTCTAGAACTTATTTGTTGAAAAACGTTAAATTTTTGAAATTTCGGGAACAATTATAGACTAAAAATTATAGAAAATAACTGAAAATAATAAATAGTTTACTTTCAGAATGTAAAAGCAGTCCTCTATTATTATTTAATCAAATATTTCCCGGACTTATCTTGTTTGAAACATAAGATCTCAAACTATGATCGAAAAATGTTCACCAGCGGCGGATTTAAATTGTGTATTTCAATACTTTTTTGTAACGTGTATCATTCATTCATAGTGACCGAATAATTCTTATTTGTAAAATATCAAAAGATGACAGCTTCAAAAGTGACAGCTGCCCAAATAGTGGAAAAGCTTTTATTGGAATCATTAAGACTTTACTTAGATTTAATTCTTACTATGTATAACTTTGTTCCTTGCTTTATTTGTATCGCCCTCTATATATATTTTGATACTAACTAATTTACCCACATATGCTGACATAAAAAAAGAAGAATTTTTAAATACATGAATCAAAATGTGATAATCACATAATGTTTAAGTGCAAACAAATGCTGGTTCTTTCTTCTTTTAAACATCAAAATCAACAAAGCTTAAGTTTTAATTAGCACTTATATGTACCTAATTATTTTTTAAACAAAAATTTGCTATTTAAAGACAATGCAGTTCGGTAATAAAATATTAGTTTTCTTTTAGTCGTTTACTTATAATCTTCCGAGTTTTAAAATGAAATTGTATATTTTATTCTGTGTTATCCTTGCTATTATAAGTTTAACAATGGCAGCTCCTGATCGTTATAACAATAGACACGGTGGGGATCCTTATGGGCGTGGAGGACATGGTGGCGGTGGTGGCGGCGCTGTCGGAGGTGGTAGTTCCTCAGCACAAGCTTCAGCATCAAGCTCAAATATTGGAGGAGGAGCTTCTTCTGCTCAGGCATCTGCAACTTCTTCAGCGCAAAACTTTAACGGTCATCATCACTGAGATTCGAATTCACCATAATACTTACCTATAAGGTTACTAAATTTTTTAAATGTTTAGTATAGTAAAATGGTTGCAAGAAGAGATGAAAAATAAAAACTATATTTATACTAGTAAGCATTTTTATAAACTAATTTAACATTTTTAAAACAATTGTTAATTAAAGGTGGGTTCTCATTTATTCATGAGCTTATGTCATTCTATTGAAATATGTAGCCAGAGTGTAATTTGAAAAATATGGAGTTTTGGAGAATCAGATTAGAGGAAATGTCATAATTCAGTGTTTTTTTTTTGTGCGAGTGGTTCGAAATCAATTCAGTCCTGAATTTACAGAAATTGTTTTGGACATTGAACGCAATTCCGATCTGGATGTTAAAAAATGTTGGTCAAGTTAAGGTATTATGTTTTTTTTATAATCTTTACTTTAACAATGAAGGAGATACCTAAACTTCTTTTGCTATATTTGATTGCTGAGCCTGAAAAATAAATACCCATAAAACGCTTGAAACTGTACTGATCTAATAGATTTTAAAGCTTGGGTCAGTTTATAAATTATATTCGAATTTTGCCTTCTACCTTAAAAAAGAATTGACAATTTAAGGGATTCAAGAGGCTTCTCAACTAGAACCGAGAAGAAATCAATTACAAATTTAAATAATTAATTAGAAAGAATTTTTAATCCACACGGCTGTTTAATAAGTGGAGAAATATCGTCTCCCGTCCGTTTATTAAAGAGTCAAACTCAAGACTTTTGTTTCGATTATAACTCTTTTATTTTAAAACTTCAAACTCACAAATTTTGAAGAAATATAAATAATCTTTTGATGCGAAATATTTCAGCGTTCTATTTTCTGATCTTCAAAGCGTTAGTAAGGATAATTCAAGGTGCTCCTTAAAGAATGCATTTTACCTCCAGACTATTAACTTCCCATAGGTATTTATTGTAATCGGTCAGATTTGTCGAATTGAAAGTTTTGACATTTCTCGTTTCAAGGTCCCTAGAGTCGAAGTAACAGATTTTTAGAGAGATGTTTGTGTGTCCGTTCGCCCCTACGTTTTGGAAGATTTTTCCGTTGTCTATATCTCAAGAACCAGTGAAGATATTGACTTTAAATAAATTTTGTTATACAGATAATAATGCAGAAAGATTCAGAAGGGACTCTCGAAAAAATATCGTGTCCGTGGTTTTTTAACAATAGCGTTTAAAAAAAAACATTTTCATTTTATCTCAAAAAATTTTTTATTGAAACAAAGAAAAAGGCGATCAAATTGACAGTTTTTGTTATCCAAAATAAAAACCTAAAAAAAACATTACTAAAAGTTGGTAAAAATTGATTTTCAACTCAAATATCTTTTCAAAAAATTAAAGTATTGGCTTCAAATTTATTTTATCTTTTAAAAAAATATTGTTGTTAACATTGACAGTTTTTGTTTTGCAAGAAATAAAAACCTAATGTACACTTTTTAAAAGTTGGTAAAAATTGATTTTTGACTGAAATATCTTTTCAAAAATTTGAGATATTGGCTTTTAAATAATTTTGTATTATACAAAATATTTTTTTTGATGTTCAGTAATTTTTTTTATAAAAATTCAATAGTCAATTTTTTATAAAAAAATTTAAATCTACAAAAAAGAGACGCAAATGCTACTAAAAGTGGTAAAAATTGGTCTTTTACTAAAAATCTCCTTAACAAAAATAGATCATGCAAAATATTATTGGTATTTTTTTAATTTTTTTAGAACAACCCAACTGAATTTTTTTTTTAAGAAAACGTGAAAACCTACAAAACCTTTTAAGCGGGACAAATCGCCAGACGGGATTGGAAGTTATCAGTTTGGGTCGCATCCTAGTCTCTCTGTAAATTTTGGTGTAAGCTGTAAGAATGTCACATGCTAAATGTTTATTTGTCATATAAGAAACAACTATTTTTAATGCAACAGTTATATGGAGTTTATGAGGTCTCATATTTAGTCAGACAGTTTTAGCTGTCACTTTTGATGTTGACAGTTAAAGATTAGCTGATAGTTTATTTGATTTTTTTTAAATGGACAGATAAAGCTTTTTTCTAATAAGTTTAATAATTCTTTTTTTTGTTTTTAATTTTTGGGAACAAATTGCAATGCGTTTATTAATTGAATATGCAATTTCGAAAAGGGCACACGTCAGATATTTTGTCAAATACGCTTTTTATACCAATGTGACGTAAATGCTTGTCTACACACATAAACATCGTAATAATTCTACTATACACGTCATCGCCTGTTCGTACAAAAAAAATAAAATGTATGCTTTAGTTTGAAAAGTAACTATTTTTTTTCGATTCCTAAACATTTAAAATGTTCAGAGATGTGCTGTTTTCGAAATTGCATATTCAATCAGACTATAATTCTTATTAATTCAAGGCAGTTAGTGTTGCTTTAATTTGTAATATTAGTAGTACTAACACTCTTTGTATGTATATCGATACAAAATCGGAATAATTATTAAAGTCTTTAAACTTTTTTCAATTTGAATTTTAAAAGTTTTATTTCATAACATTAGACATGCTAACGACTTAAATAATAGTAACTTATAGTCATAGAATTTTTGTTTACTTATACAATGCTTATCATAGTTTATATTCGTAAAAACAGTCAATTCGTCTTAATTAAATGTTTCTTAGTGACCAAATCCACCTTGGCTACCAATACCGAGTCCTCCACGATTACCACCAAGTCCTCCATGACTACTGCCAAAACCTCCTTGATTTCCACTTAATCCTCCGTGGCTACCGCCAAAGCTACCTTGGTTTCCTCCAAATCCTCCTTGACTACCACCAATATTTCCATGACTTCCACCAAAACCTCCTTGGCTGCTGCCAATTCCTCCTCGGTTTCCGCTCAATCCTCCTTGATTGCTTATTCCAAGTCCGCCATGGCTACCACCAAGACTTCCTTGACTACCGCCAAGACTTCCATGACTTCCTTGGCTTCCACCAAATCCGCCTAAGCCTCCTTGACTACCACCAAATCCTCCTTGATTGCCACCAAATCCTCCACCAAGATTTCCACTTCCATGGCCATGATGTCCATGTTGAGCAGTTACTGTCACAATAGCAATTGAGAGAACAATGAGGAATTTCATTTTGATTGTTTAAACTTTAAATTGTATGTATTTCTTTCGCTGTGTCCTTAGTTAGACTGATACTGAACTAGAAATCACTATCAATATTTATAGTGATTTCTAAAAACACTCACTAGACATAATAATTTAATTTAATTGACATTTAAAAAACAAATAAACATTAAATTAGTTTTATTTCCGAAAGCCAATTTACATTTTGTTCAAACATTTTGCCCAAGCGTATTCGCATACGTCATGAATTTGATTATTCAAATGTGAATTAAAATCATAACAAGTACCAAATTTTGACATAATATGTATTATTTTATTTAAAATAAAAGTTAAGGGCCCGACACAGGATCACGAACTTTTTTATTTTCGTTTAGCATTCGAATCACTCTAATAACTAAATCAATGGAATCTTTAAATTTTTAACGAGGAAATATCGTAGGAAAAAAGTAAAAATGCAATATCAAAGGTTTTCAATTCAGAGACGTGATATCTGCCACTTCACATGTCGATATATCTTATCATTTTCGTACATTTTCAATTCTTGTAGAATGACGAAACTTAGTAAAATAGTGTATCAGTTTTGGAATTTCAGCACCTTAAAAAGTGGGAAACACTTTGAATAATTTGCTATCATTCTTTAAAGTTATTTTTCACTGTATTTTTTGGTAATTTTAGGATTCCAAATATTTTAGGCATTCCAAATCTAAAGAGATTTTAATTTTTAAGTGAACATTTTTGAAAATTTGTTCAGCATTGGAACAGATTCAAACGACTTAGTTATGTGGTATAAGAGATAAAACATTGAAGAAAGCCGCATATGATTTTGTTTATTATAAAACATTTTTAGATGTTTTGTATTTAAAATAAGATTATTTTATTATTCTAACGTTATTATTTAAAATTAGTTTAAGACAAAAGTATACAAAAACTAAACGAGTATAGTATAGTAAGTTATAAGAATGGAAATTTTTCTAACTGACTAATAAGCTGAAAATTTGAATAAAATTAAAATCTCTTATGATAAAATCATAGCAGAAGCTTCTTCTTCTTCTTTTTATCGCATCTGTTATTTTTATATTTAATTTTATATAAATGGAGGTGAGGTTTCAGTCTTGATATTAATTAAGTTAAGTGTTTTTTTGAGTTATTTATTTTTATTTTGTGATGGCATTGGATCAGTTAATTTGTATATAAATATTTGACACTTACTAAAAGTGTTCCTCCTTCAAGATTTAATTGTCTGTTGAGACAAACAGTTGCAACAATTCAGTGATATTTAGCTTACTTTAAGTTAAGTTCTATTAAAAAAGAATTTTTATAAAAAAATATATGTAAGGATTTTAAAAAATAGGCAACAGTCCGTTTAGAACTAGATTAAGTGCGTTTTTTTGGTATTCCATATATGGTACAGTGAAAAATTGCCAACAAAACGATCAGTAGTAGCCAGATTTTTAAATTTAAAAATTTGTGCAACTGAAAGAAGATCTGTCAGAATAATAATAAAAACACACAAATAGAAGAAAGTTTTGTGAAAATCAAAAGTTAAAATTAACTTAGCAAAAAAAATAACTAAAACTAATAAAATAGACAATTTTTAAGAAGAAATGTTAAGAGAACATCTGGAAATTGAGATTCTATAAAAAAAAGTTCATATAACAATTGCTTCAAGGAGGGGGTTTGTTTCTAGACTACTACATTAACATGTGGTGTTGAAGTGAGCTTGAAGCTCGCCTCAATTCTATAGAAACTGATTCGCCTCGATTCCGGTCGGGGATCGGAGTCGAGTCAAAATTTGCGAAGAAAAACCTATGTGGAGGAGGAGAATTTACATTGAATAGGTGGAATATTATTATATGGTCTGAACTACTCAGTTCTTCATTGAAAGAAACATCGAAACACCATTTGCATTTTAGAAAGTGCTGTCAAACTTAGTCATTTTTAAATCTTCTTGTGCGGTGCAAACACCAAAAAGATTTATTTAATCTAAACTGAGATAAACCATAGCAAAACTTAATTATCTTTTCTACTCTTGCAAAATAAGCCCAGTTAGTCCATTTTCATTAACAACACTAAATAATATAAACAGTACCAGAAAGATTTTTTTCCCCAATGGAAAACACATGATTTCAAATGCACAACTACTCGACGAACACAGTCATCGAGATACAAATGCAATATCAATCGTATCAACATTTGAGAACGAAATCACTTAAGATCCATTTGATACTCGTATAAATGTCAAAAACCTATCCCTAGTAAGATTCTACTATAACTTTTATCGCTAGTATTCATGCTATGGATATTGTTTTTGTTATTCGTGTAAAATCCTACTATATTATGGATAGATTTTCTAACATAACACGGGTAATGTAGTGACTTACTATTCTCAACCATTCATTTGTGCGAGTAATGTACTCGTGGATGAAGGGGACCAACAGTTGTAATCCGAATCCGAACGCTTAATTCGAGAAAGCACTTTTCATGACAAAAATTATTATTGCAAGATTTTTTCCTCAGAAGAGCCATTTCTATTAATGCAAAAAACGATACAAAAATTCAAAAACCCAGAAAATGAGAAAGAATCTGATTTCAAGAATTTTCTGGCATTTTTGTACGTAGTTTTTTTGAAATCAATTTGCGGGAGTCTATTACTATCGTTATCAGTCTGCTTACTATACTAGTATCATTGGACCTGATGATAGAAAATGTTTTGATCTTAAAGGAGTCAACAAAACTTTAAAATTGTAGAGAGAAAAATGTTTGGTTGTTGAGTTACAAAAAAAGTGTCGCAGTCATACTTTATAATGTGTTGATATTATTTTGATATTATACGGCTTAATTTTTGAAGAGATATTAGGTTCCTCAAAGACTTCGAGATCGTCACCAAACAGCGGTTGAAGTGTTTTACCCACTGTATTCAGTGAGACGGATCACTTTGAATGCTTAAACGGTGGGGCGGCGTTTAATTGAGAGTAATCTGGTCGTAAACCAAGACTCTCGATACAGCACGAGCGAATGGAATTTGATCGCCGTGTAGGGTATAGTTCTCTTCACTGATAACTATACGTTTTGTCTACGCTCACCAGATCAGGTAGGAGAAACAATTCGATAAAAGTTGCCCAGCGGGAAAATTTCTGGGGAGGTTACGTCATGGTGTGGGCAGGAATTTCCGTGCACGGAATAATTGGGCTGTGCATAGTGGAATAATCGGTTTCCTTTCCATGTATTGGTAAAAATTTCTTGCTGATTCAAGCCAATGCGAAACTTCACGTTTCCAGGTGCATTACGGACTACTTGGAAGAAGTAGAAAAGTAGCCTTGATCGAACATATTTGGAATCTGTTGGAAAAAATGATAAGAAAGTGCCCTGCTCTTCCCTAGAAACTAAGTGGGCTGAGATCTGGTCAGAGTGAGAAGTTGGATAATTTGGAAGACGCGATCGAAAAAACCTTATCCAAGATACGCTGAGGCGAATTAATATTTTGATAGATGTTATGGGAGACAATACCCACTACTCAGTGAACAAAAAACTCATATATTTTATGTTTTATTTAAAAGTTCTTCCCATTTGTTTATTTTGCACATAAATTAATACTATACAAAGTTACTTAACAATAATCAATTAAAAAAAAGTCTTTTTTACATATTGGAGATATTGTGAAATTTCAAGGTACGCCACTTTGTTTGTAACAGAGTGCATTTAAGTACATAATTTATCTAAAAATTAAATTAAATAAAATTTAGGTAAACAAATAAATTACGAAGAAACTTTTGTGTGGCACTCAAAAATGACCAGTTTTTAAAAATCTGTTTTCACTTTAGTTTTCAACACTTTTATATTAATAAATATGAAACCTTCATTGTATTTTTCAATTAGCCATTAGTTTAATAAAAGGGCAGCTTTTGCTGCTTTTGGGACATTTATAGTCTTCAAATTCGGATTTAAATCTCAGTTCTAGAACATCTAAAGCAAATTCACTTGAAAAAGTCGATGTCTTCATTTTGTATCCTCTTGAAAGTTTTATTCAACAGAAAATAAATTTTGTAGGAAATATAATGCCCGACTTGCTAGAACTTCCTTATTTCTTTAGAAAATTCTGTTTAAAAATATATTTCCTATATTTTAAGATTTAAAAATTATTTTTCAAAATAATTGTTTCCAAAAAAAACCTTGATTAACAATTTTTTTTGTTTTTGAAATCACTAGAGCGGGTTTTTTTAAATTAATTTTAATATAGTACATATGTGTATACAATTTTTAAATTGTGTCTTTAAAATATTTTTGGTATGCAGTTATTTAGTGCTTATAAATATACATTTAACATTTAAATTTCGTTAAAAAACTTTCACCCCCTTTGAAGTTTTGTAACACACATAATTATTTTTTTTTTAAACAAAACAAAATAATAACGTTATTGATAATCAAAAGTCATTATCAATTTGAAAATTTAACCATCGAAAAAGCCACTAAAAGGGAAGATTATTGAAATCGGTTGATTAGTTCTTGAGAAAACTAAATAATGGTTGTATGAGCGGTACTCTTCTGGCGCATTACCAAAATATGTTTTTCTTGTAGGAAGCCAAATTGAGAAAAAAAAAATTAGAGAAACTTTTAAAAAAATCTATGGGTTAATTTTTGAAAGAATTCGAATGTTTGATTTTAAACATTTTTCATATACAAAAAAAAATAAATAATTCAAAATATATTGGATTAACTCAATACAATTTGTTTTGAATTGAAGGGAATTCCTACAAAAATACATACAAATTATCTCCCAGGGGAGTGGGGTGGGGGTAGCTTTGAGCAATCTAAAATTTCAACAAGGTGACGTCGCAAGCTTCAAACCATGTGTAAACATTTGCTTTATGAAAACTGTTTACTCCAAAGGTGGTGTCATTCGACATTTCAAACATTTTTTTTAAGACTACCTACATTGAAACATTTATGCTTGTCAAAAACTTAGCCTTAAAAGCTACATAATGAATTAAAAGTGACAACTATGATCTGGAGCAAAAAAGCGATTTCGTAAAGTCCTAAAACTATTCAATTTTCCATGATAAAAAAATGTTATAAAAAGTCAGCAAAACCTGTACTCTTTAGTAAAGTGGAAACTTTCCATACAGTAGTAATAATAAAATGTAGGGGATTATAGGCAAAAAAAAATATACATTAAAATAAAACCATTGCTAAATCCTTCTAGCTTACAAGATTCAAAAAGCTTTTTGTTTTAGAAGTTTTATATCGCCGAATCTTACAATTCACAGAAAATTTCCTCGAATCTGCAGGTTTTTTAAACGATAACGTTTGAAATGTATTTTTGGTACTCTGCCATTTTAGCCCAATCTCCTCTAATTTTCTTGTTTGAATATTTTTTTTTTACCCAAACAAATTAGAACTTGTTCTCGAAAAAAGAACCAACGAGTATATTGAACTGAATACTCATCGTAGTTAGGTAAACAAGAATAGCCTTTGGGGCACGATTATAAAAGCAATACAAAATAGATTTAATACAAAATTGTATTTATGAGAAATATTTTTTTATTAATTTATGTAAATGATTAAGTTTATTTGCTATTTGTATTGTTTTTGTATAAAAATTAAATAATATTAAAATTATCTTCCGAATGAAGAACTTTGTGAAGTTGCAATTGCACTTGAAGATGAACTACTTCCTAATCCACCAAATCCACCTTGGCTGAGATTTTGTGATTGAGCTGTGGCAGATGACCCACTTCCACCTAATCCACCACCGAAAATATCTTGAATGGCACTTTGAGCTTGAGCAGCTGCGCTGCTAGTATCGATGGAACTTCCTCCTCCTAATCCACCTTGACCTAGGTTTTGTGTTTGTGAAGAACCTCCAAGACCACCAAAACTACCAAGTCCACCCTGGCTAAGACTTTGAGTCTGAGCTGTTCCTGAAGAACCTCCAAGACCACCAAAACCACCAATTCCACCTTGGCTGAGGCTTTGAGTCTGAGCTGTTCCTGAAGAACCCCCAAGACCACCAAAACCACCAAGGCCTCCTTGGCTGAGGCTTTGTGTTTGAGCTGTTGCTGAAGAACCTCCAAGGCCACCAAGTCCACCTTGGCTGAGGCTTTGGGTTTGAGCTGTTGCTGAAGAACCTCCAAAACCACCATTAAATCCTCCAAGTCCACCTTGATTTGAACTTTGTGATTGTCCTGAGGCAATACTGGAACCACCGCCAATACCACCTAATCCTCCAAGACCACCTTGACTAAGGCTTTGAGTTTGTGCTGTCGATGAAGAACCTCCAACACCACCTAATCCTCCAAATCCACCTTGGTTTAGGTTCTGTGTCTGAGAAGAAGTTGAAGCAATGCTTGAACCTCCACCTATACCACCGATTCCTTGTCCACCCTGTGTCTGTCCTGATGCAATCGCTCCGCCGCTGCTGGCACCACTGCCTCCAACTAATAATCCGAAATCGGGTTGAACAGAATTTTGAGATTGTGCTGAAGATGTGGCAGTATTAGAATTAATTCCACCAACTTTGGAACCTCCAATCCCTGATCCTGTTGGGATTCCACCAAGTCCTCCACCAACGTGGTAGGGAATGTGTTGTGGTGAATGAGGTGGAACATGTGGCTCATGATGTGGGTCAAAGTGAGGCTCATGATGTGGTCCATGGTGTGGCTCGAAATGGGGCTCATGATGTGGCTCAAAATGTGGCTCAAGGTGTTGCTCATGATGTGGTAAATGATGATGTTCTGGACCATGTTCAAATCCTGGTCCTTCACCAAATTCTGGTCCACCACCAAACTCTTCCCCGCTATCAAATCCTGGCCCACCACCAAAACCTGGTCCTCCACCAAATCCTAATCCACCACCAAATCCTGGTCCGCCACCAAATCCAAATGGTAATGGGGGAGGTGGTAAGTGATGTTCAGGCCCATAGTGCTGAGGCTTAGGAGCGTAAGGTCCTGGTCTAGCTGTAACAGCTACTACGAATGCACTTAACAAAATAAATAATTTCATTCTGGACGAAGCTGAAATGGTGTCTCTTTTTCAATATCTTTATTGGTCAACTATCTGGAACTATACTGATGTCGATTCTTCGGGATGAGCTGGTTTTTATATTATAATTTTATTTTCGTCACTAATAATAATCTTTTATATGACGAAGACGACGACGACGAGTCTTGAGAGAAAACTAGTATTTTGTTTATAAAATATGCAACAAAATAAATCCCCAAATGTTCTTATACCTCACAATATTTTTTTATAAACCAGTTTAGGTTTTTGGTTTTACCAATGCTCGTCCAAGATCTTGGAAATGTTTACCAAAAAATAAAACTCTAACGCCCTGACTAATCGAAGTCACAAAGATATCTTATCATTTCTTTGGGGAATTCTGTTTTGGTTATAGAATGGTGTAGAAGAACTTTTCGGAGAAACGATTATAAATAGATAAAGAAGAAGTTTACCACAATCTATATTTTATTGATGTCACAGCTTTTTGTTCCGCTCTTTTGGTTATTCAAGTGAATTTTGTGGTTTGTGGTATGCTCGGATAAAAATGGGACTGCCTTAATAGGTTTAGGATGATTTGAAAGCCAATTCATTTTGATGTAAAGAGAAAACTTGTTGGGGTAAGTCTTTAGTAAATTCTCTTTAATATTCTACAAAAATCAAAGCAAGGACTTTGAAATTCTTCAAAGGCTAAAAGGGGAAGCTCAAGACCAATTGCTTTCCTCCCTGTATATAAAAAGTACATTGACCTTAACTAATTTGGAAATTTAGAAAAGTAAGTAAATACCTGAGTCTAGTAGTGGATTTTCAGAGTGACTTTAAATATTGAGGTCAGTATTTCAATAATGTAAGTTTTACTAAATTTAAGGAAATATTTATAAAGCTTATAATGTGAACCAGCTTATTTTTGTCCTTTTTTGATGAACCAACCGTAGTTAGGTTAAGACATACATTTTTCGAATAGTTTTAATGTCATTAACATTGGTCTCAAAGTTTTGAACATTAAAATGGGAGGAAAAAACAGAGTTGGCCAAAACATTCAACATTCTGGATGTGCCGTTTAAGGAAGAATCTCTTTACTTGACAGTATGACCAAAATTGAGCTCACGTGGTAAACTGATTAGCACTTTTGGAAGTGTTTATATAAGGCTGCATTGTTTAAGTCGTGGAATGCAACTGACTAATTCAACAGAACTTTGCTTGTAAAAATATCAATAACACAACGAGTGTTCGAGGTGTTCGAGTTATGTTTGTACATTTTCGGTTAAAGTTCAATCGCCTATCACTTTGACCGCCCTCTTTTGGATTCTATTCAATATATTTAAACTTGTTTTTGGGGCATTCACCCAGATATGCGAGTTATAGTCAAGCAGTATTTTTGTCAATTTCAAACATATTCCATAAGAGGTGATCTGTGATCCACATACCGAGTACTGAAAGTTGATTACTTTCCTGAGTGCAAGTGCCACTCATGGATAGTGGCATTTGGAGTGGGTTACCCCTTAACGGCAGAACACAGAATTGGGTCTGTCGAGATCGGAATTAAATAAGCTTAACATACACTGCCGTTGAATTTCAACATCCGAAGGACAAGGATATGAATCTAAAAAGGAATATGAAAAGCTGAGAGTACTGCCTTCAGGAAAAATGTTTAACGGATAAGAACTGCCAGACAAGAGATCCTTAATGAATATCAGGAAGAAAGTCGGAGACAAAACGGAGCCCTGTGGAATTTATTTTATGAATTTAAGACTCAACCAATATAACTTGTATCGAAAAGTTATAAAGGCAGTTTCTAATCCAAATAAGAAGAGATTCATCAATACCAAAAGAACTCATTATCGATAAGAGAGCTAAGTGCCAAACTCTATCATAAGTTTTTGAAATCTCAAGTGCGATAATAAATATATATAGTGAAATTTTAGTTTCAAAGAAAGATGACAACACCAAGTAAAGCGAAAAGGATTTTCAAAAAATTCAGTAGTTATTTTTGAATTTAATTTGATTTTTCAACGTTACTCAAAATAGATTTAAATTGAAAATAAGTGAAACCTCATACACATTTTTTTATAAATCAAAAACCTGGTATAAATAGTTTTATTGCACAAAGAAAGAAAAGCTATTTTCGACATTCGAAACTGTCAAACATTTGTAAAAATTGCTTATTTCACTAGTCTTGAAAAAATAAATTACGATTGACGTCCGGTGAAACATATCTTATAAACATTTCGGTTATAAATACATAATAACAATTTTATGAAAATTCAATTGATTGTGACGTCCTTTTCAAAAAAAGTCCAAAATCAGAACCAAACGGTTACTTTTTAGGGATAAACGGTAGTTTTGCTTGTTAACACAGCCATTCATCCAAAAATGCACCTCATCACTAAAGATGATTTTTCGGCCAAAACTAGGATAAAATGGGCGCAATGCGCGCAACGTTTGCGTTAGCGAACACTCATTTTGATGATAAAGTTTTATCATTTGAACGTGCTGTTCAATTGTATAACTTTCCATCATGATTTGGTATCATCTACTGAATAATAAAAAAAGATTTGACAGATGTCACCAAAGCAAAATAGCTGCCACAGGGCGCCAAAATCTACCCGCGCCAAAAAAAACATAAAAACAAAAATTTAAAACTTTAAAATTTATTGCCAATCAGTGTGTTTTTTTGGTATTCCTATATTAAAGTACAGTAAGAAATTGCAAACAAAACAATCCGCAGTATCCAGATTTTTGTATTAAAATTGGTACAACTGAAAGAAGATCTGTCAGAATAATATTTAAAAAAAACACACAAATAGAAGAAAATTTTGTGAAAATCAAATGTTAAAATTAACTTAGGAAAAAAAATTGACTAAAACTAATAAAATGGACAATTTTTAAGAAGAAATGGTAAGAAAACATCTGGAAATTTAAATTCTATAAAAAAGTTCATTTAACAATTGCTTCAAGGAGGGTGTTTGTTCGTAGACTACTACATTAACATGAGGTGTTGAATCGAGCTTGTAGCTCGCCACAATACTGTATATACCTGAATCTAGTTGAAATGAGCTTGATTCAACTCGATTCCGGTCGGGGATCGGAGTCGAGTCAAAATTTGTGAAGAAAAACCTGTGTGGATGAGTTGGTTTTAAAAAATACAAAAGATAAAGTTTAGTTTTGATCAAATACAAAAAATGCACAAGGAGTTGGTAGCATATTCTTATATGTTGCTGAACTATTTAGTTCTTCATGGCTTAACACGAATGAAACTATCTCACTTGCACTTAATAAGAAACATCGAAACAACATTTGCATTTAAGAAAGTGCTGTCAAACTTAATCATTTTTAAATCTTTTTGTGCGGTGGAAACACCAAAAAGATTTATTTAATCTAAACTGAGATAAACCTTTGGTAGAAACATAGCAAAACTCAATTATCTTTTCTATTGTTTTCTCTTGCAAAATAAGCGCAGTAAGTCTATTTTCATTAACAAAACTAATATATCAAAAGTATCAGATTGATTTTTCCCCAATGGAAAACACATATTTCCGAATGCACAACTACTCAACGAACACAGCCATTGAAGTACAAATGCAATATCAATCGCACCAACATTTGAGAACAAAATCACATAAGATCCATTCGAGACTCGTATAGATGTCAAAAACCCATTCTGATTCAACTCTAACTTTAATCGGTGTTATTCATACAAGAATATTGTTTTTGTTATTTGTGTAGAATCCTTATAAACTATGGATGGATTTTCCAACAAAACAAGGGTAATATATAAAATATCAACGTCCATTAACTTTTATGCACAATATTCAAATTTAATATCAAAATAAAATCTCCAGTCAGAAAACTTGGTATCTTTCTTATTAAAATATCTCAAGAATTGATTTTTCTTCAATGATAAATCTAAAGTAAGTAAGTAAGTTAAGTAAGTAATTCATTTATTAACAATTTTTAAAATAAATACATTATACATTTGTTTTTGAATTTAAAAGCTTTGGATTTGCCGTCAGCTCGACTGGCAACTTATTAATTAGTCTACTTTGTTTTAAATTTCAGTTTTAATTATATATTGATTTTTTCAAACATATATTTGTACATCTACTAGTTTAATCATATTCTCTCATAATAAGTTTTCTAAATCTACAAATTTCCTTCAGATAGTTGACAAGATTTATCCAATCTGGTCCATCCAATACTAGAATTGTTTCTTGTAGAGTGGGAGAGATTTTTTTAAAATATAAGAATCACTTGTATTTGAAAATTGGATGGAAGCAGTCTTCTTCGGATTTATAATTGTAGCGTGTACAGAACTAGTTGAAACTCTTATTGTATGGTCTACCGTTAATACATACACCCAAAAAAATCTGTTGTAGAAATGATGTAAACCGAGGTTGTTTTGATTGCATTCGTTGTTATAATCGACCCGACAACCAATGTTGTCAATTTGACCAAGACATGTTTGTGAAATTAATCACCAAATTGTAAAAATCACAACGCCTGCTGTAGAAATGAAAACCAGAAAAAATAAGAAAAAAACAACATTTGCTGCAGAATCTACTACAAAATTGTAGAAAATACAAGTTTCATAGTGACTTTCAACATTTTTTCAGTCAAATTGAACGCCATGTTGTAGAAAATAAAAAATTCGTAGTGATTTTCACAACTTTTTGCAGTCAAATGAAGAAAATACAAATTTCGTTGCAATTTCTACAATTTTTTGCAGTTAAATTGAACGCTATGTTGTAGAAAATAAAAAATTCGTAGTGATTTTCACAACTTTTTGCACTAAAATTGAACGCTATGTTGTAGAAAATACAAATTTCGTTGTAATTTCTACAATTTTTTGCAGTCAACTTGAAATATCGTTAATTATAATTACTTTTTGAGATATTCCCGTTCGAATATCACAAAAAAATGTTTTTTTTTTCACAAAACTGTGATTCTAAAACAGTTAAACCATTTGGTTCTAAGACAGCACCTGCGAATATCTCAAAATCTGAAAGTAATAAACAATTTCTTGCTTCGAATTTGAGTTAACCACATCAAAAACCTTCGAAAAGGAATGATCTTGTTTAGATTACCAAAATTTCTGTTTCAAAATAAAAAATAAAAAATAAAAACGTACAAATTCAATATTCAACATATTTTTTTATTCAACATTAATTATTATTATCAACAAAAAATCATAATGTGCTTATTTCTAGAAACTTTTGACCCATCATTTAGGGTATTAACTGCAGCCCAAGTTCACTATCTTGAAAAATTTTAGATAAATGTTCCGACCTGAGTAGGAGTAAGCTTCTTTTTGAAAGACCGCGACCTTTCCAATTAATATTAATATAGTAAACGTATACACAAATAACTAAACTAAACCTGCTAAAAACGGCGTCACACTTTTTGATAGATTAAAATTGCTCACGATCTCAAAAACTTCCAAATTTAAAAGAAAAGAAGGTGAAGGCAACGGCGACGACGAATTGCTTATGCACGGATTATTTTCACTTTCAGCATTTTGAGACAGGACAAAAATATCATAACTATTAATTTTTAATGTATAAATTGACAGAAGAAAATACGATGACCGACCTGATCGAACTGCGAACGCGAAGCGAATGAGTTAAAGTTAAGTTAATAACACACAATGCAATGTGACTTCAACAGACTGATGGTTGCAGATTTGATTACATTGTTGTGAATTCAACAAAATTGGATGTTGAAAGCACAACTTTTTGAAGATTTGAGATTTTTGGTTGTCGATTTGAGTGAATTGTTGTGAATTCAACAAAATTGGATGTTGAAAGTACAACTTTAATACCGAAGTGGAAGGTTTTAGATTTTTTTGTCTTGTGAATTCAACAAAATCGGTTGTCATTTTCACATATTTTTATAAATTTAGATTGTATAAATTTAAGACATTTTTGGTGCGGATTTCACAAAATTCATTATAGCTGTAGGTATTTTATTTTCCCCAGCTCTGATTCAGATTGAATTTACTTTCAGAATAACATTTAGGTATAAAAAAAACAAGAAAAGTCCCAGTGTTGTGTGTATTTTTTGTTATTTTGAAAACAAAATCCAATCCGGATCAGATATGGGCGTACAGCTAATGATGTAGAATTGTCAACCAAAATTGACAACACGTTGTGAATTCTACAACAAGAAACTGCGATAATTTTCACAATTTTGTTATAAAAATGATAGCAAATCGGTAAAACTAACAAATAATTGTGAATTTGATCACAAATTCTGTTGAATATACAAATAAACAGTTAGTTGTAAATTTGATTGCATCTTGTTGTGAAATTTACTGTAGAGATTTTTTTGGGTGTAAGCATCTTGATTTGAAAATTAAAGAAATATCTTTGTAGCTTAAAGAATCGTTGAAATAGTTATTGTTACTCAGATTAAGATCAAGTGTTCATTTAGCTGGATAATTTTAAACATTTTTTCCTTTACATCAAGAATATTACTTGTATCAATTTGCATATCTTCACCAGATTAAGTGGCAATTCGTTGCCATTTATCATACCACCAATCTTTGTTCCTTCTTTCGTATATCAGCATAATTTTGCTTAACCGCTTAATAATATAATCCGCTTGTAGTTTCAAAATGCTAGTAAATAACTTAGGTAAGCCAGTTTCTAAGTTGAAGATTTTTTTGATGAAACTCCTCTGAAATGTTTCAATGTCCTCATACTCTTCCATTCCTCAAACTTTAGCTGCATAACTTAAAGTGGACTTTAAAACTGAATTAAAAATTTGGTACTTGGTAGACAAATAAATAAGGTTGTTCGTGAAAATCTTTCTCCATGTTAAGTTTATTAGACTCTGTGATGTTTTTGTTTTAATGTCAAAGTACCTACTAAAATTCAGCCGTGGGTTGCGGTTCACTTCAAGATATCTACATTCGTTTTTCACGTCCAAACTCCATCCGTTGTACTTCCAATTATTTTCCGCTTCATTCCGATTAAATCGCAAAAAGATCATTATTTTTGATTTATCTGTATTGATTTGTAATCCCTTCAGTAATAAATCATTCAAAATACTGCGTTCTATCCCAGACCTTATCTTTTGTGTTTGTATACATATTCTTGATGACATGTAAAAATCTGGTTGAAACACCCGGTTGGGAAATTTTGTACATTAAGGCAATGCGATTTACCAAATCAAACACTGCATTGAAGTCGACAAACATCAAGTAAACCTTTTTATTTTATGCCTCAAATGCTTTGAATATCGATGACAGAGAAAAGATTTGGTCAACAGTGTAATAATTTGTCATAAATCCAGCCTCGAAGTCTGATAGCATATTTTTCTCTTCTACCCACCTTTCCAAACGGTCCACAAGAACTCCGCAAAATACCTTGATATTCATTAAAGATAAACCTCCGTAGTTAGAATAGTAAATTTACACTATATTCTTACATTTTTACTTAAGAGAGACATATTTCAATACTTTCAGTCACAATTTATTATAAAAATCTTTTTAAGCATTAAAAAAACACTCCGTTTTCCTTAAACAAAAAGTCTATGAAAATAACTTTTAGTATAACTAGTAACTACTTCGAATAACATCAAAAACTCAGAAACAAAACTACAATCAATCAAGGAACTTATTTAATTCATACCGGAAATATTTTAACTTTTCACCAGCAAACCACACAAAAAGATGAAAAAAGTTCTATAGCATAGTTATAATGAGTTTTTAAGTATAATAAAGAAAAAATATTTGGTGTGTATTGTTTATAGTTGTCTTTTAAACCAATTTAGAATCAACATATTTTTGGGTACCCGTATACCTTACATAGCTTATTTTTTTACTCGTTTATGTCATTTGCGTGTTTCTTACACTATTTTATATAAAATGACCTGAAACACGCAACAAATTCATTCGAATAATGACCATAGCGGTTCATACAAAGGTGATCAAAGAACACCTCTGTATAATTCAAAGTTATTTAATAACGACATTGTAATTTGTCACATACAAAGGTATGTATTATGTATAATTATTAATAAGCAATACCTTATTCCATAATTAGACATATGTACTGTACATAGGTTAGGTAAGGTAGTTACTCCTTATGTTATAATATCTAAGGCGTTTTGTATTTTATCAAGACGCTATAACTTTAAAGAGGAGAAGACATGGATAATAGGTTTTTGTATGAGATAAAATTACTCCAGATTATATGAAAATTAATAAGGTCAGGTTTTCCTCAAGATATGGATAAAACCTAGTATATTTTATAGAAATTTGTTAGTATACTCGTATATCTTAGAAAAGAGTAGGAGAACGAGGAGTTCTGATATGAGGAGTTTGAAGGTATCAGTAAAAAGAAAACTAATTTAAGCGATTTTGTTCAAAAGGAATTCCTTCAGTACCAGTTCAGTTTATTAAAACAGAAAATATATTATTTACTTCAAGACATTTTTGTTCTCTTATATTTAGAAAAAGGAGGTTATGATTCTTTGTTATGTTTAAGCTTAAAATACAGCGGGGGGCTTTAAGAAAAAGTTAAAGAATTAAGAGAAGATTTAAATGCACATTGTTCTTAAAGTTTACTATCCCAATCCCAAGGAAAACAGAAATGAGTAAGGCATTCTCATAGTTTTCTAATTTACCAATTCTTTGGGTTTTAAATAATTTTTTGATTTTTGTCAGGCTTTTTTGTTACATTTTACCTTTATGCAAATGACAAACTTTATTTTATTAATTAGCCTACGTTTGGTTTTATCAACTTTCCCAACTTCTTCAGTGGTAGTATGTTAAATATCTTAAATTTGTAATTGATGTTAAAAATATAAAATTTTGACACAATATCCTTTTCAAAAACTTACATGAAATATTTGTAAGCATTTTGAAATATTAATATTTTAAATTTTGAATATAAAAATTAAATTGAATTCAAAATGAAAAGCTGAACAAATATATTACGGTAGCAAACGCTTTTGAAAAAAGAAAAAAAAAGAAGAATTCAAAATATTATTGTTAGTGAAGAATTCTACATTTTTCATGTGTCGCAAAAACAAAAATCTCTGACAATTACGTGAAATATTAAGCTAAAGGGTAATCTAGTAGACTTTCCCAGATGATTGAATTGTATGGAAAAATTGTTGGAGGAGAAATATGTTTGTTGTATGTATGTTATACAGGGCTATCCATTAGGTGGTTTCAAAAGTAAACGTAAACGTACATTTTTTTTCATGCTATTTCTTTTTTGTTATAAAATTTTAACTTTGACATTATGTCAAACGCGAATTGTTGCAAGAATGCAATCTCTTGATGTATTTTTCGACCACTTTTTGACATATATTGGGTGGTATCACAGCCATTACTTGTCAATGGTTGATTTTTAAGTACTCATAAGTTAAAGGTTTATCTGTATAAACACGGTCTTTTGCGTGGCCAGTTGATATCACCACAAGGAGAAATTAAGCAGCCAGGAAAAGTCCCTTCCAATAAAGCCATTTTCGGTCGAGTCGTGTTGCATGTGAAACCACATATTCTTCAAGTTGTATTCTTTAATAGCATTGACATTTGCTCCATCGTCGTTTTCGAAGAAGTATGGTCCAAACGCACTACGCACCAAACAGTGACTTTTCGTGGATGTAACGGCCTCCCTTCAATTACTTGGGGATTCTTAGAACCCCAAATACGACAATTTTATTTACTAACATACTCACCGAGTGAGAAATATGCTTTGTCGCTAAACAAAAATTTTGCTCAAAACATCGCCGTGGAACACCAGTATTTCAAGCACACCTTCGACGTATCTACGACGTTGTGAATGGTCAGCTGGCTTTAGTTGTTGTACGAGCTGGATTTTACATGGATGAAGGTGAAGATCCAAACACAAAATGCGCCGTAATGTGCTGTAAGATTTACAGCAGTGAATTTTCAGTGGTACGAGCGACACGATGATACACATGCCTTACAATTCTGTAACCAATCCAGTCTGTAAATTTAAACCATAATCGCCTTTTAAAAAACGATATGTTGCTTTGGCAGAATCACTATTTTTGTAGACGATTTTAACAATGTGTATGCGTTGTGCGATAGTTAAGCAATCCATTTTCTTAAGTGTCAGACTTTTAACTAAAAAATAAATTGGTTTAACAACTTAGTTCGACAGATGTCGAATACCAGCCCTATTCTTTTGAAACCGCAAAATGGATAACCAGTTAGTTGGAACACATACTATTTTCAAAGCTATTCTTTTAATTATTTCCAAAAGACTTAAGAGAGTTTTATAAAGACACCTACCAATATAAGTTACTCATAATTAAGTTTTGTACTATAATGGAGATATTTTTAGCACTGTCGGAAAAATCTTAAACACTTATCAGATTATTCTTACGAATTCGAATATGCTTGTTTTTTCCTTAAGATTCGATCTGTGATAAACATATTGATTAATTGTCTTGAATCATAATTATGCGAAAAGTATTGCAACTGTTAAACAACACTATGTTTAAATTTATTAAGAGCACTTTGTGGAAGGAAATCTCTCAGTCCTCATTTGACACAAAAATAAGCCTTGAGACGCTATACCTTAAGAAAGAAAAGAATTACTGTTGTTCTTAGATTATTTTGGCAATAAATTTACCTTTCGGAAATTTTTGAATTTTATTCCGGTACTACTCTGTAAGACTTAGTTTTTTGATGGCTATTGTATTTATTGTTTAAACATAACCTTAAAGAATAATTTACTACAGTAAATTAAGGTTACATTTTAGGACAAGTTGGAGTCGTATAAATGAAGCTCAATATAAAAGTTTGTCGTTTTTTTTTTCGGTTAACACTTATATCCTTCGCTATTGCTTACTTACTTAAGGTGGCGCTACAGTCCTGTGTTAACTAGGACCTCATCCAACAAACTTCTCCATCGAGTTTGATCTCTAGCTAGATGTCTCCAGTTTTGCGCTCCAAGTTGGGTAAGGTCACTTTCCACTTGTGCGCGCCATATCATCCGCTGGTGTTATTTTCTGCGTTTACAGTGGAGCCCAGGTAGACGAAGTCCTTGACTACCTCAAAGTTACGCCTGTCGATGGTGAAGTTTTGACCAAGACATCGGTGTTGTAGGTCCTTTCTTAACTACAGCATGTACTTTGTTTTGACCTCATTAACCGTTAAACCCATTTTTTCCGCCTCTGCCTCAATACTCACAAAAGTCCCATTGAAATCACGCTGAGTTCTTCCGATTATGTCAATGTCATCAGCATAATGCTAGTTATTGGACAGACTTTTGACTGAAAGTGCCTCTAGTGTTGATGTGTGAGCTCAGGACTATTCTTTCAAGTATGATGTTAAAAAAATCGCATGACAGCGCATCACCTTGCTTAAAACCTTTTTTGACATCGAATGGTTCTGTTAAGTTGTTTTCAAACTTTATGGAGCAGCGTGAATTCTCCATGGTGATCCCATGATGCCAAAACTAGACATGACCCTGTAGATGCTGTCATATGCGGCCTTGAAATCGCTGAAAAGATGGTGGGTGTTCTTGGGTTTTTTTCTAGGATCTGCCGTAATGTGAATATTTGATCGACTGTGGACTTTCCTAGTCTAAAACCTTTAGCTATTATTAACGAATTCAGAGAAATCTCGCATATTGAAAAATATGGAAACAGGTACACATTTTACACAAAATCTTGGGACTGTAAAATTTAAAACATTTCTTGAGAATAGTAATAGAAAATTAGTTTTTGAAATGCATTAGTTTAGGGAAACTTTTATGAATTTGATTTGAACCACAATTGACAAAATTCCTTTTCTCCAAAAATGTCTAAAATTTTTCTTTTCGTAAAACTTTTTTCATTCGTGACGATATTATTTTTACTTTCATTATAAACCTACAACTTTTTAAAACAAAACATTACTTCAATTCTTTTATGAGATCAAATTTTATTCTCACAGAAGTTGCTTAAAATTACAATATTCAAGAGATAACAATTCTTCAGATATTAAAACTTAAACAAAATTATATAATTTTTCTATTTCTGTTTTATAAATGGTTCATATATTTTAAAATATTCATGAGTAGTGAACGAAATGCTTAAATTTATAATAAAAATGATCCAATGCAGTATAAAATTCTTGGCAAACCTAGAAATATACATTATCAACTATATTCTTATAAATAAATCTTATTATTACTTCAACGTTTGAACTTATCAATAAATTGGTACTTGCATTTTGCATTTTTTCATTTAGTTTCTTAGCTTTGGTAAATAATTCAAAGAGCGCCTCAGTTTCCACCTTTAAATGACTTTTGTATATTTATATATATATGAATTTATGCCTTGTGTTTTTGCAATAAACATTTACTTAAAGCATCTATCTTATCTTTTTTTTCTAAGTATATACAACAATAATTTTTTTTTTAATTACTAAATAATCTACAAAGACGAACCAATAATTCGATTACCATGCATATGATTTTCCACACTTCTTATATTACTTATTAGCCGCACGTAAACTAACGGCTTCACATCAATCGCCCACAAAAAGTCTAAATGATTGAATTTCTCCATTGGCACGATATATTTGTCAATTACCTTTGGTAATTCGCGTGCTAATTTATCAACACCAGTCGTTGACACTAAAAGATCATTCATGGAATAGTACAAGGCAGCGGGTACCTTAACCTTGGAGAAGTCATAGTCTGGCGGTGTCATTCGACCATATTCGAGTTGATTGCGTAAATAACCACGATCGAACTTCCGAAAATGACCGGATTTCATAAGTTGACCAAAGTGTTCGAGTTGTTTGATCGATGCTCCCGAAGGTGTATGACTCAGCATAACTGGAAGCATTGTCTGCAAAATTATACAAAAGATATATAAGTTCAATTGGATAAGCTATGCGTCATGAATCATTGCTAGACATGATTTTTGTACACTTTTAAGTTGTCAAGGTAAATATAACCGATTGTAAGATCTAACAATATTGTCAGAAATGTCAGTAGAAAAATTGACTCAAATATCTTGCAACCGTGTGAACTTTCAATTTTATGTGACAAGACTGACATAAACGTCATTTTTAGCCATTGTCCTATTTTAAGCCATCGCATACCAACAGTTACTGACTATTTCTTCATTGTCAGATAAATTGAAAAAATTTTCTGCGCAGACTCAAAATTGGATCAGCAAACCATCTGACAATTAGGTTATAAGACTTTAGGACTAAATCTGCCAATCGTCTTAGCAAATAACTTTTCAATAGAAGAAATTTGAATATTGAAAGCTTAGATGCGTATCTACTTTTAAGTTTTGGGCTCAACTGAAAATATTTGGCATGTTTCAAAGAAAGTTTTTGGCGCCATCTTCTTGAGGCTTTATTTTACAATATTTGGTTAGTTGTCCGAGTCCTGTCTCTTATTTGCAAACTTACCTTATTCAGTTGTTCAGAATTGTACCCAGCTACAAGGAATAAAATGTTTGAACAAACATCTTGCGTCATTGCATTATCGTGGCATACAACTTGACTGTTGTCTACTAGAAATTTAGTATTGGGCATAAATTCCGTAATCCTCAGGACTCGAGTAGCAGCCTTCCGAAAAAAAATACATTTTATTTAACACCTTTTTTAGATATCTAAAGAATAAAAGATAAAAAACTCACCGTTAAAAAATCAAGAAACAACACAAGTGTTCGAAAGAGTGGACTTTTCATGTCTGATATATAAGCAATCGGCGCTAGAGCATGCATTGATTCAATTTTTCCAGCAAATGATGGTTGTTCCGAGCACAATACCCAAAATACAGCTGTTCCCTAGCGTAAATAATTTAAAAAATATACATTTTTTTAAAGAACCAACAAATTCAGTGTACTTTATACCTGTGAATGTCCAATATAATGCAGCTTCTCATGTCCATTCTTCTCCAGAACATAGTCAATTATAGCTGGCAAATCATATTTGCCCATTTCGTGAAATGTAAAATCCCAAAACTCCTGATAATCA
The DNA here is from genome assembly GCF_945859685.1 of Eupeodes corollae. Classification (NCBI taxonomy): domain Eukaryota; kingdom Metazoa; phylum Arthropoda; class Insecta; order Diptera; family Syrphidae; genus Eupeodes; species Eupeodes corollae. Next base: position 110,554,025 of record NC_079149.1, read on the forward strand.
CTATTTAGACTGGTGTGATTTTTGGAATATCGATTTCCACGGACATTTCCCATCCAAACATCGTATCCCAAATTGGCAAGAATATAAGCTTTAAAAGTAGTATTGAATTGTAAATTACTAAAGAATATAAAAAAGCAATAAAAATAAAACTAAATCCAATATCAAGCAAATACATGTACCGAGTCCAGATTTAGGTCCCATCAGCACCCAAGTTGCTGAAGTATCAAGGATTCCATGCATCAGGAGAATCGGTTTAGCTCCGATCTTTGGTATCCGATGAATTTCCAGAATATAACCATCTTTGGTGACAACTGTGTGTGTTTCCGAGGGATAACCATATTTCCGAATAAGTTTTGGCTGCAATTTAAGAAAAAAAAAAAACATAATTAAAACTTGTTACGATGTTGCATGTACAAAGTTTACAAGTTCCGCTCCAGGAACCATAAACTATATCGTTGCTTAAATTAACACACATAAAAACGCCTTATATAGCTTCTTACAAATAAAAAAAAGAGGCTAAATGTCACATAGGCATAACATCTTTTGTCATTCGAAAGACAACTAAATATAAAACTGATGGTATAAATGATAGAAATGTAGCAATTAAAGTGTGAAGAAATACAAGAGTTAGCAAAAACCTGAAAAACAAAAAGTCCATAGTCCATACAAAAATAAAAAAAAAAACAACATGAACTCTTGCATTGTTTTGGCTTTTCATGCTTCATGCATGTCTAATCAATCCTCACCTACTTCCCCCTAATGGCTCGGCTTGGCCTTAAGTGGTTCATTGTTTCAAAATGATGAAAATCTCTATCATATGTCAGAGTTTGTATCTACGCCGAGTATGTACGTACAAATGTACCTAATTGTGTCAATCTAGTCTTTTATGTTGTATCTCTCAGTCTCAGAGTATATCCTGAGACACTAAAAGTTGAAAACAAGTTAAAGAGTTTCAAACATACTCGTACTTCATGAAAAGTTGTTGGAGGAGAAATTTTTAAACATCACTTTTATTTAAGATTATTGTTGCATTGTTGTTTTAATTTTTGTTGTTGTTGCATAATTTTTAAGTTGCAGAAATTGAAATTGCAGACATAATAGAAACATTAATGAAATGCGAATAAAAGATTATGATATAATAGAAGTCTTATATTGCTGATCGTATAATGGTTGTGAGTCAAAGAGTCTTTTTTAATGAAGTTGATTTCATTTAAATTCTCAGCAATAAACTGCAAGGTCGTATCATCTACAATTTTGATGTCTGTTCAAACAGGAATACCCAAAGGCAACTGGAAGTTTAAACCTGCTGCTGTATGATGTTTGAGGAAATAAGTGCATTTAACTACCAGCAGAATATTATTAGCTATTATATGAATATTAAAGGAGTTCATTATCGGAAATACGGAAAAGTTTAAAACAGTTTTATGAGATTATTGCTAAGTATATATTTGATGAGTCTTTTAGTGAAAAATTGCACTCATATAATTTTATTTTAAGTTAAATTACGTAAGAAGTAGTTTTTAAATTGCGTGTAACTTTTTTTATAATAAGCGCACACTCAATTAGATAATACTACCCTTATTATGTGTGAGCTTAAGGAAAGGGAGAGAGAGGTTGAAAGGAGGTATCGGTGCACATTGGTATTGAATTCTTGAATATTGCAATGGCTGGGAAAGACAGAGTGTGGCAAGGCATTCCACATTCACGTAGTACGGCTAAAGAACGAATCTCTGTACTTGACAGTACGACCGAAGTTGGGCTCGAGGGTATATTGATGAGCATGCCTAGAAAAGCGATTATTACAGTTGAACTTGTAGATAACAGCCAGATCAAAGGGGGAGAAATACTTCTTGCATCGCCTTAGACATCCCAAAGAACTTGATACATTTTCAGCGACATCGCGTATTTGATCGTTCCACAAAAGGTGATTGGTGATCTCGCTTTAACGATACAAGACACCATTGGGTTTTGGAAGCATTAAATTTCACACGATTGATTCCCCATTGTACAATGCAGTTTAGGTCGGTATTTAATGAACTTATCATATTTTGTCTTTGCAGTTTCACATGTTCTGAAAACGAATACGAAAAGCTAAGGGTACTATCGTCAGCAAAACAATATATTGGATAAGAAGTTGCAGACAGGAGATCATTAATAAAAATGAGAAAGAGTGTAGGAGATAGAACACAGCCCTGGGGCACACCAGCATTTATTTTGTGGTTTTCAGACTTGAATCCATATAGAATAAAACTTGAACGATTCGAAAGGTAATTACTAGTCCAATGAAGGAGGGATTTATGAAAACCGAAAGCACGAACTTTCGATAAAAGAGGTAGATGCCAAACCCTATCAAATGCTTTTGAAATATCAAGTGCAATAATCTCATTGTCTCCAAAGCGATGTAAAGATTTGCTCCACTGTTCGGTGAGATGAATTATGAGGCCAACAGTGGACCTGTTGTTAAAAAAGCCGTATTGTCGGTCATAAAGAAGCTTTCGATCTTCGAGATATTTCTTGAGCTGATAATTAATTAGTGTTCCATGACCTGGAAAAGAAGTGACGTAAGTGCAATCGGTGGGTAATTAGAGGGTGAGGAAGATTCGCCTTTTTTGGAACAGGCTTGGCAAATGCGGTTTTCCATTCGTTCGGAACAAAACCTGAGGAGTAGGATAGATGAAAAAGCTTACGCAGTGGTTTTGCCAGCGTTGAAGAACAATTCTTCAGAAGAATAGCGGGTATACTATCCCTGCACTGCAGGCCAAGCTATGCAGTGGAATATGCTCACACAAGAAGGAAGAAGAGCTGGACGACCAAGACCCACATGGGGCACGAGGTGGAATCGGCGTCACTAGGCAAAAGTTAGAGGGAGCTGAATACATCTCCGGAAACCATACACGATGGCGCGTAGGCGTAGTAGAAGCCCTATGCCCCTTAAGGTGTTCCCAACGGACTTAACAGCTTCCAATTTTCCATTATACTTTTGAAATATGAATAAAGAACTATTTTCAAAGTAAAATAAAACAACTTAATTTAAGTTCTTAAAAGATTTCAATTAATCGTTTATGGAGACACGACGGTATAAAAATTACAATATTTGTTATGTCAGAATGGTAACTGCTGAAAGTGTAGTCCCAGTTTCCAAAGTAAAGACTATTAATTAAAATCATTACAGACTACATTTTTAAAAGATTGCAAAATTGTAACACCCTGTTGTATGGAGCTAAATTAAAACTTATGACTTTATTTCTCTTTCAATAGCACATCTATATCAATATATTGACTTCCACCTGTTCCACTCGACTATAAGTCTTCAGTTTAAAATCTTAAGAAATATACTACACTACCAATTAAGGTTGAAGGTAAAAGTACGGAGCCAATTATATCCACACAGTCTCATTCAAACAACTGTTGGGAAAGACTTTGTACGAAGCTTATACTACACCTGTATGTTGAAATTTGAAAAATCCTTTTGCATGTTTTTATTTGTTGCAACACTCACTTGATTTTCAATCGACTTAAACAAATCATGCTTGGTCCAGTGAATAAAGTAAATATAAATTTCGAAATCTCTATGTTATACAAAAAAAAATTAAAAAAATGTGTCAACAAGCTTATAATCTCATGCCAACGATCCTTATCGTCGTCGGCCACCATTGCCGTCCCCCAAAATAAATACCAAACCAACCAGTAAATTAATTTATTTTTAAAATATCAAGTAAACACCTCTTGCACATAGTTTGCTTTTTGATATTTAAACATACAAATAAAAAAAAATTAAAACCAACTAAAAATGTGTGCAATATCGTGGTGGCACATTCCATTGACAATTTTATGCCTTTTATAGGCAATTATCCCCCACAGGCAAACCCCCTCAAAAGCTGTATTTAAGTTATTTTATACCAAAATATTATATACGAATATCTTGTGCCATATATCTAGTATGGAATTGCCTCCTTTTAAAATTATGACATCACTCCTGGTTAGATACAGAGGCAAGGTATAGCATAAATACTATATAACCGGTACACTCAAAGTAGGTAAAATGAATATTATACTTTGTCAGACTACTTTCTATGTAGCTGGCTCTAACTATGTCTCCAAATTCCACAATCCCAAACTATATACGAGTTCCAACGTTACATATAAAAAGTGCTTTAGGAGAATACATACTTTCATGACTGCGTTATACCAGCACAGTACTTTGCCTACCAACATAATTTGTTAAACAAAAACAAAAATAAATAAAGAAGATAAAGTTAACAATAACAAACAATTAGCCCACATTGTTGGTTTATGAGTTTTTTTTTTGTTAAGAAGAATTGGCCATGGCGCTACCTTGCATCGGATTATGTAATTTAATTATCCTAATCGACATAGCCAGCTGCAGGGGTAACCTGTAACTACTATACCATACCATTCGCGATACCACAGGTGGATTATACTTCATTGCACTCTTTTGTTAAAATTTCTGAAAGGCTGAAAAAACATTGGTTGACAGGAATCATCTGCATACAGGCCCTGAAGCAAAAACATTAAGATGGATTCTCTAAGCTCAACCACTTAAGTCTTTGAAGTAGGTTTTAAGGATCCAAAAGTTTATCCACTTTTAAACAATTTGAAATATATTATATTTCATGCCATATATATGGCATTTTCTAAACTATATGGGCCCTGCAAGTCTTGGGGGTTAAGACAGTGAACTATGTAAGCTTGCAATCATCTTGGAATCCGCCACTGGACTATTATACAGCCTTGTAAATACAACCTGTATGTACGTCAGGGTAGCTTCGTACGTCTATTGCTTCATCACACCAATGCGGAAATCAATCTTGTGGATACGATAGTATCTTGTGTTGGGTTTTGTTTAATGTTCAGAGTCGTATATAGAAGATATCCAGTACGCGGCACGGTATTCAGTTTTGCATTCGATGAAATTTGTTTATAAATTGTTTTTCATGTTTCTTTGATTGTGATAAGAGTTATGTTTCTGTATGCAATTTTTCCTTCAAAAGCAGTCATCTTTTGACTTTATCTTTGGCCATATTTTGTAATGCACCACACTTTAAACAAATTTCATGTAATTTATTAATTTATTTAATGAATGCTTTTGTTTTTTTGTTGTTGTTCATAAATAGGATGATTCATATGAACGATATTTTATTATACTTCGAACCAAATATTTATTTGTATATTTTGTAACAATAAATTGAATTTATAATTTATGCAAAATAATTTATGGGGCAGTTGTCAAACATAATTGGTTTGATCGGAAACAATGCACGATCGACGACGCGACGCTACGCGACGATATACTTGTAGATGTCAAATTTGTCAATGACTTTGTACGTTGAAATTTATGTAAATATATATAATTATGATTAGGGACCTACAGCTAAAGCTACAGCTATTTGTTTGTTTTCATTATTAAAAATTGTCTGGGTTTTAATTTTTGAATACATTTTAAAAAGTGTAAGAAAACACGTTTGTAGATGCTAAGGTATAGCACCATTTTTGTTTTGTATCTACCTGAGACGGTTATTTATTTGTTGATTGAAGTTCCACAAAAAAATGTATGTTAATTATTATTATCATAGCATTAAAGTTCGGGCTACAGCTCTTTTGATTGCATATAATCGAACGTGGGATGATTATTAGCTGGATCATAATTCTTTTCGAGAAGTTATGAATATAGAGCTCGTAGACATCATTTCGACTTAAAAGATATAAATTAAAGTGGTTGTGTTAAGAAAATACCGAATACAAATGTTCGTTGATTCAAAGCGTAAATTTAAAAAATAAATAAATGAAGTTTTGAAATTAATTACCTTAAACACGCATATTAAAAATTAAAATGATGTCTGTTATTAAGTTTAGAATGTGCATTTATTGCACTAACAGAGTATTACCAGCCGATAATGATTATGTTTAAATTTTGTCTGCAATAAGTTAGTTTTATTTAGAAAACGAAATTAAGGTTGTGTTTCTTTTAATTCTAAAAAAAATGTTATGAAGTTGACTGTGTATAGTACACTGATTTTTTAAAGCTTTTGACCAACTTAGGGGAGGAATTATTTTATTTAAACTTAAAGTTCAACAGATCCTATGAGGTTACAGTAAGCAATTGTCATTCTGAATCTTTTGTTGCTCAATCTGGTGTTTCCCAGGGAAGCCATCTTGGCCCTTTTCTATTTATCCTGTCTATTAACGACATATCGTCATGTCCACGCTGAAATGAAGTTCTTATTTTTGCTGACATTTACAAGCTGACATTGATAGTTTCACATTTTGGTGTGGCAAAAATAGCCTTACCCTCAACCCTTTAAAATGCCATACGATAACTTTTACTAAAAAACGAATCGGTAGTGTATTTGATTATTGTATATCACAGCAAAAACTCTGTTGCTATTTAGGTGTACATTTCTGTTCCAACTTAGAATTTATACATCACATTAATTTTATTGTTAATAAAGCAAGTTCTATGCTTGGTTTTATAAAACGCTGGGCAAAGGAGTTTCAATGATCAATATGTTACTCTTTCTTTGTGCAATTGTCATGTTCTATCTCATTTTGAATACGCTTCGCAGGTATGGACTCCCTATTACGAAATTCGTAAAAAACCTATTGAATCAATTCAACCTAAAAAAAATTCTTTGATGAATATTGTTTTTTAAACCAAACGTTTATTTAGGTGTATAGTCAACCAGAATTATTTATTTGTACTTTAACTACTTATAAGGACTATTGCAGGAATTTTGTCTAAGCATTTGGACAATTGAATTTCAATGTGATGTCTTAAAAAAAGAACTTTTCTTAGTTCCACTAATTTTAATTGGCTGGTACCGTTTTGCTCGAAAATTCGTAGAATCCTAGAACATACTTACCTACGTGCATTTATTTTTTAATTTATTAATTTTAAATTAAAAGAAATAAACACAAATTTCTCCTTACAAATACTTTGAAACTTAATTCATTTTTCAAACGTTTTATTATATTTGAAATTGTTGTCTTATAATAAATATAATCCTACCAAAAATATTCTAAAAGTAGTTTAACTTGGCAAATTCATTTATAGAAAACAGCTTTAATTTCAATGATTGCTAGAAAAGTTTTCAAATAACTTTAAATGGCAGTTCAATAATTCAGAAGCACCAATCCTGAAACGTCATCGTATCTGAATTATTTTAAAAACAAAAAGATATACAGCCCATAATGGATGAAATTCTCAGGAGTTTTAAACACAAACTTTGATCACATTATTATCTTCAAATGAGCTTTTATTGACCGGTGGTATTTCTTCAACCCAACGGCGCGCGGCGTGAAGAACCGTTTTGGAAAAACACTCGATCTGGTATTTTTCTCCGAAACCATATACTCTAAAGCAGCTGTGATTTCTTCTGCTGTCAAAATTGTTGACGAAGATTGCCATCATAAATATGGCTTTACCTCATATGCTATCTAACAAAACTATAGTTCAACTTTAGTAGGTGTGATTTTGAAAACCTTTTTAACTTATAATATATGATCAATTGGTATCCCTTATTTTGTAACTTAAATATTGACGATATGTGTTAAATTTTTTATTTAACTCTTTTTGACTGTTTCTACAAAACGATTTCATTTAAAAAGACTCAAAATAACTTGAGTGTTCCACCATGGTTTGATTCTCACGTGAAAAACTTAAAAGAAAAAAGGAACAAAGCTTGGATAAAGTATAATCAAACAGGAACTGATGATGATTATAGGACGTTTAATATATAATAAAACAACTTTTTACTGACTACTCTAACATCCTATATGATGACTACATTCGGAAAATTGAATTTAACCTAAAACTAATCCTGAAAGTTTTTTGAAATTCGTTTATCTTAAGAAGAAAGCATGTGGGTACCCTAACTTAATGACTGATCTGATTCGACATCAAATAGTAATGAGCCGAGTCTATTTTCGAACATGTTTGCAGACTACTTCAAAGATGCTTTTGTAGATCATAACATTTTTAGTTTTCTTAACACATCTACCACTGTTATACATTTCCCCCACTTAAACACTATACATTTCATTTTAAGTAAAGATACTTAATAGCATCCTACAACTTGACGAATGTTTTAGTCCTGGTCTCGACGGTGTATCATCAACAATTAGCACATCTGCTATGTGTTTCTTTTAACACGTCCTTAAGTAACTCGCTGTCTGGAAGAGCTCCTTCATAATACCAGTACAAAAAAAGGTCCTGAACTATCTGTGATACCTAAACTGTTTGCGTCAATCGTATGTATCGTCCTTTCTTTTCACTGTAGTTCAATTATTTTGATTACCAGCATGGTTTCGTTAAAAAGCTTTCAACTGTTACTAATCTCTTTCACTTTATGTCGTTTTGTATAGATGTTTTTGAAAAACGTGAACAAGTAGATTGTATCTTTCAGCAAGGTCTTTAACAAATTGTGTAATAAAACATTATTTTTAAACCTATCGCAGCAAGGTTTTAACGACTATTTCATAAACTGGATCTCCTTATATTTACAAGACATACGTTATAATTTGAATTCTGGTGTCTACCATGGTAGTCACCTTGGTCCTGTTCTATTTGTTGTTTTAATTATAAATAAATTGGTGTCGATCATATTAGATTCGACTGTTGTAAAATATGCTGATGAATTTAATTTTTTTTAAGAAAATTAACTCTACATTTGACTGTCTTCTCTTGCAAGAAGACTTACTATTATTGAGGGAATGATGCAATAATAATCGTATTGTTTTAAATGTTGATAAATGTAAAACCATGAGATCTAATTGTTTTAGTTAAATGTTTGTCCTTTAAGTAGAGTTTATGTATTTTCTGACTTGGGTGTTGACTAAGATTTTAATCCTTCATTTAATGAACATATTAACTTAATAGTTAAAAAAACAAAAAGAGTTCTGGGGTTTGTTGAGAGATTTGGCCGTGATTTCCGTGATCCATATGTTTTAAAATTACTTTTTGTTTCATTTGTGACACCAGTCCTGGAATATGCTTGTACAGTATGGCCGCTTTACTACGCCGTATACGTCACAAGACTCGAAGCCATTCAGAAAAGATTTTTGCGTTTTTGTCTATAAATCTTTCATCTTTGACAAATCATAGGAAGTGCTTTCAGTTTTGTTTTATTGTAGGAATAATAAACGGGCAAATTGCATCACCATCAGTTCTTGGTAGTTTAAACTTAAGTTTTAGTCGTTCAAGTAAAAGACTCAAGAAACCATTGAATACTAATCTTAGCAGATCAAACTATTAATTGAAATCTACAATAAATTTCACTCTTGTATAAAGTATAAATTGCAAATTAATAATTTTCAACAGTCTAGTTTAAGTTTTAGATTTTAAGTATATATAATATTAATAAGAATTGTTAACGTTCGTATTAAATGAATTATAATAAATAAAGTTTTTTTTTCATTTTCTACGGTAGGTACCATCCCTGTTTTTTTGTTATTCAAAATTTTTACCATTTTTAATCTAAACTCAATGGGTCATATTCATAGTTCCTTGATAAGTTCTGATTTTGTATTTGCTAAATTAAAGATCAGTTTATGTTATTCATAGACAATTTATTTTATTTTATTCAAAAATAAACAAACTTGTTGAGTAAATTAAGTTACGAGACATTTTATTTGAAAATTTGAGTTCAAAAACTAAAATGTCAAAAGACGTAAGCATACTCGTACATACATATATCAATATTTAGATATTTTTCTGGATGTTGGAATGCTGCCAACTTACAAAAAAAGAAAACTCTATTTAACCCGATTGGACCGCTTTGAAATATGTACATAGATGAAGACGATTTGTATGAAAAGTATCGATTCGAGAAAAAAAAACTGTCAAGTTTATGATTGACCTTCTAAATATTATAGATCGAAATTTAATTAAATGTCTGCTAATATGAGCGTGCTTCCAAGTCTTAAAATCACCATAAAATTTATCACTTAATACCAAACAAAATAGTTTAAATGGTTTCTAAGATTTTGGCTCTCAAGCTAATGCAATTTATTTTGTTACTTTCTAAAATCCATTTTGTATAGGTTTAGTCGACATTTTTTTTTAAATTGTAGTAGAATATGCATTAACATTAATGTCTAACCTATATGTTAAATTTAGACTCCAGTTCGAATAGACTCAGGTTTAAAATATGACTAAGAATATTCCCCAATGTCTTTAAATTACATCACGTATCTATTTAAAAACTTGTAATAAGGTGTAAACATATTTATCAGAAGTAAACATTTTTTTTTCACAAAAATTTTCATATCTATGATCCAAGGCAAGATACATTTTTTTTAAATTAAAACCAATATCTCCAGATAATGGTTTGAACAAGAAACAAATAAACAACTTGAGGCTAAATGCTCAATGAGCATTCTTAACAAAACCATTATTCATAAAGTGTTAGCTTTTCAAAAAACATAATTGAAGCTCCTTTCAAAATATAAGTACATTCTCTAAATATTCCCCATTAAATTGCTCAATGCTTTTTCTATTGCAACTTGTTACAAACAATGTTAAAAATTATTCCATCTCTGAATTTTTAATAATCGCTCTTATTAAAAAAAATTCCTTACAGAAAATTTTCTATCGGTTCACTCTATTATCAACGAATTTTTAGTAAATCCATTTCAAATGTCGTCTTAATATTGTCTCTAAAAATGTCAACTAGATATTCAGTTATTACCGTAATTAATGATGCATCCTCCAGTACATCAGAATTGAAAAATCTTCCGGTTCCTGTTAGAGTAGGATTACTCGACAGAAGTACACTATTAAGAAGATTTTTCAATGAATAACTAGAAGGAACTTTCAATGTGAACGAAGAAACACTATTTACTGTCAGAAATACACATAAAACTATTTGAAGACAAACACCACACTTATCACTCTTCATTTTCTTTGATTTTTAAAATTTCGTTTTTCAACCGTCCAAAAATATTTAAAAATACTAAAATTTTGATCTCACATGTAAATAATTAAATTTCCACTCTCTTAACTAAGTAAATGGTTTACATTGACAAAAATAAATTAATTTATTTCACTTAAGACTTAGGTGTGCTTCACATTCAAAAAAGTAAACAAAAAACAAATACGTAGCATAATGGTATGTTTAATTTGATTTAGGTTTTAAGGTTTTCTTCCAACGAATGTCATGACCAAATAACCAATTACATTATATCACCGCACGGTAATTAGGCAATTTGTTTCCTCCGAACCGGCAACAACCATTAAACTGAAGAACATAATATCAATGTTATTTACAACTAAGTCTGTCAAGCTTTAGCCTCTAGGTGTTCATTAAGCCTTCATTACTGAAGGCAAGAAGAAAAAACAACTGTTTGTTTCTTTGACAAAATAATAATGATATATTTTCTTTTACGATGCAGCACCCATAGGTTTTTTTATATTTTAAATGTGGTGTACAGTTTTGTGTGTACGAACTGAATGATGTACGGTAACTAACTGTTTGTTAGTAACTTTGAGCCAAATGCGCTCCAGCGTGCTTCTTGTTGTGGATGGCACATTTATGGAAGTAGTGGGGTTTATTAAAGAGCAAAGCTAGTACACAGGTGATCTTTGGACAAGAAACTAAAGGAATGAAGAAAGATGTAGCCTTTTTGTGTGGCATAAGTCTTTCTTGGAGCTTATGTGGAAATAAACTTCAACTATTGTGCATAAACGTGTGGCACTGGTTTTGTTTTTTCTTCGTCGGGTTCGTCTTGATTTTTATTCGTTTTTCATTTCTTCTTGAAATGAGTTTATGAATTCCTTGAGAAATTGTGGTGTCAAGAGTAGATCTGTTTGATTTTGGTTGAGTTGAAGGTTTTTAAGTGAACTACCAAAGTAATATTAAAATTTAAATGGTTAAATATTAAAAAAAATCCACCCCTTGCCACGCCCATTTCTTTCAAAAGTTGTATAGTTGATTTAGGCTAATAAAATCACATGGAAGAAGAAAGTCCACTAAAATAAAAACAACACACAAAATTCTCTTTAATAAATTACTAGTTTTTATTATTATTAATATTTTTAAATATTAAATTTTTATTTACATAATCATACATAACTTCCTGTATTTTTTAAATATGAATCACCTAACATAATTTCATAATGACTATTATAATGATGTATACTGTTTTTTTTCCTTCGTTATCATATAGCAGATTAATGGCGTTTATTTTAGATTAAATTTTCTTAAGTTTAAAATTAATAATTCATTTCCTTAACATTGTTAAATAAAAATTTTCAATTATATAATAATATTTTATTAAAAAATGTTTGTAAGTTTCTTTTTTTTAAATTTTTCTTGTCTTATTTAAAAAATAATCAAATCCTTTTACATTCATATTTTAATTTAATTAAGCAAAAAATGAATGTCAACATGCATTTTTCATTGAATATATTATGTTTAAAGTGTGCTTAAAAGTTATTATGTTTTATTTCGTGTGTTGTATGTTTTTGTTTTTTCTTAAATATTAATTGAAAATTATTTTGTACAATTCTTAATTGCTAACACAACTTTAAAAAATATTATTATAATATCTTTCATTTGCATAATTTGATCTGGTGTGGGTTTTATTTTTATTTACTTGATGTAATAAATTATTACTACAATAGAATTCCTAAAAATACAAATAAATATTTAGGAAATCATATTTTCTTTATAAATATCTTTATAGAATAATGGAATATGATTCATTTTGTTTATATTTTATTACTCTCCTAAAATTATGTACGTAATTTTATTTATTTTTTAATTCTTCGATTGCAACTAAATAATTCTGCACTATTTTAAATAGAAGACAAAAAAGTGAACAAACGAGATCATTTTGCAGGGGGATATGTTGTGAGGATACCAATTTTTATGTTTATTCAATAATTTTTTGTTTTAAAACTATTTAATTTTTGTTCTGCACATTATATGAACTTCTCTAATGGAATATTTTTGTTGTGTTTTATTTTGTTCCTAAGCATAATTTCGACAGTTTTATTGTGATTTTTTAGTGCTATAGAGAGAAAGCTAATGATAATCCATTTGTGGTGCATCTAATGCTGTGTGTAGTGTTAAAGTTACACCACGATTGACACTAACAGCTGGATAGAAAACTCCATAAAGATCTCGAAAAGCAATAGATCCCTGGGGCATTTCATTAACTAGAAAACTTAATGTATGTCTTTCCAAATCGAGAAGAACACCAACTGTACTGCCTGTGGTAATGCCACCTTCAACACGACGCTCATGAATAGAATTGTGTTGAAACCACGATCGTTGACGGTCGATGTACATAGCAAATGCTTTATCATCTTTGCCTAAAAATAAAGAAAACACGATTTAAATTAATTTTTTAATTCAATTTGCTTCTCAACAAAACCCAAACAAAAGAGCTGCCGTTCGAACTTGAGTTGATTTTGAGTCGGCAAAATTGTATTTTTATTAACTCATTTTTGTTTGTAATTTCTTTTTCGTGGGTTTGGCATAACTGATATTTAAATTCAGATTACGAGTAATTATGAATAAATAAACAAAATAAAACGCCTTTTCTTAATATGGAGTGATTTTTGTATACTTTATTGAATTTAAACAGAAAAACACTCACCAAGCATTTTATTGCGATTGACATCAATTCGTGCCACACCAAACGCTGGATCAGTATCTGCAGTATAATTATTGACAGTGAATTCCCAATAATGAACACCACGAGAAAATCCAACTGAACCTAAAGCCACACGATGTTCCCATCCTTCTACCATAACTGTTGAATTATTATTCGAGAATACTAAACCAGAACCAGATCCTCCGCTTAATTGGGGATTAAATGTAAACCAAGCAACTGTGAAAAATAAAATTATGGTATTTCAAATTATGCTAAGAAATTAACAAAATCTTGCTATTTCAATTCCTAAAGATTTATGACTGAGGACCATCCAAATAAAGCTGACACTTACATAATTAAGTCTTAGTGATTATATGTGAATTATTTTATTGTTCATTTCGAAATTATGATTACTCAGAGCAAAATTATTGCTTTTATTTTTGAAGGAAACTTCTTATTTTAAAAGGTTGAACTTTTAGAAGACTGCTCTAAAATATGCAAGGAATTATATATTCCAAAAAGATATTAATACTTTGCATACTTCTTAGCAAAAAATGTATTTTACTGTTCTTTCTGTTTAAAAAACGTACCTTCAGCTGTCTGAAGTCCAATCAAAGCAGAATATTCTCCTTCACCACTGCTATTAAAAGCTTTAACTCTTGCATTATACATTGAATTAAAATGCAATCCATCTACTGTGCAAATTGTTTCTTTTCCGCAATAGACTTCCTGTAAATATATTATTAAAATATTTTTTTTTGAATTAAGAACCAAAATGAATGTTATTAATTTTAATTAATTTAAAGTGAATTATAAATCTTTACTGATTTTGTTTTTTTTGTGTGAAATTGAAAATAGGTACCTTACCCTAAATTCACCACCGCTTCCATCATCCAACTCAAGGACATATCCTTCAACAGAGCAGTGATTTGGTGCTTGCCACGCTACTGTTACAGAATTATTTTCAGCCGAGCAATTTTCTGGGATCACGGTTGGAGTTAAAGGTGCTAAAGGAAGGGTTTTTAAAAGAATACTTGTTATTTAAATCTCTCTTTTTTGAACAAGCTTATGTTAATCGACAAAGAAATAATACCAAAAATATATGAATTTAAATTAATAACAAAAAGCTGCCATTTGGAGTCGATATGGAAGGAAGTTGCTGAATGGAGGAGGATGACAAAATTATTTTCTTATTTTTTTTCGTTTTCAGTTTTAAACACACAAAATTATATAAATTAACACAAAATGAAATTACACAATTAAATGCATAAAATATGTTAAAAAGAAAGAGAACAAAAATTATACATAAAATTAAGCATTATGATTATGGAGAGTTTTTATTGTTTGTGCAGTATTTTTTTTGTTTTGTACACACACACATAAATGATGGAATATTAAATTTGATGCATTTGTTATAAGATGATAATGGTTTCTAAAAAATAATTATTACATCTCTCACCTGCTGGCAATCTTCCATCTCCATCCTTAGAAGCTATTCACACATATAAAAAGCAAAAGCAGAATATATAATTTACCAAAAATATGAATGCAAAAGCTAATGAATATTTAAAATGCACATAATGTTACATGAAATTATGTAATCTTAATGTTGGGTTATTTTCTTATGGATTTTATTTTTTTTAAACGTTTTTTTTTATCTTTTTTATATTTTTTGACTATTATTACTATTACATCAACATCATAGTACCTGACGACGATTGAGTATCTTTTTAACCCATAAACAAAAATAATAAGACTTTATTCAAATGGGATTCATTCCTGGTTAAGAGGATGTGTCATCAGAAATTTATATTTTTGTGTTTCCTTTGAAATGTTTGTCATTTAAAATGATTCATTGTGAGAATTTTGGTCGGAGGTCATATTTTAGCACATTCATATTTATTGACTTCAGAAACATGACCCACCTTAAATGTTATTCAAATATTTAATGGCCATTCTGACTCGAGAAAAAAAATTGACTTTATTTTATGTTAAATGTTCATAATCTCACACATGGTTTAGGTTATAGTTTAAGTTATAGTGGCATTAAAAACAAATCAGGAAGAATTTAAAGGTGAATAAATTTGTTTGTGATATTTCTAACTTTATTTTATTAAAAATAAATATTAAAGGTGATTTTCTAGCAATTATCTTTTTGTCAACACTGGTTTCAACAGCTGACGCACGTTTCGTGTTTTATTTCACTGTCAAACATCTTCAGTTTAGTATCAGTGGCGATTACTGCTCATGATCGCAGGGTTAGCTACTTTCTTCTTGAAGTTGAAGATAAGTTTTCAAGAGTAATAATTCAATTTATTCAAATTTTCTGCATTCCGCCCTGAGCTTACATTGATAAATGCAGCAAATGTTTCATGATATTTTTATTAAAGTAATAACGATAGATAATTGGGATTTTAAATGAATGTCAGACAAAGCTATAAACTCTGGCGGTTGGATTCTATCAGAAGTGTGATCGACTAAAACGTCAGGAACAGTTTTGATTAAATCATTTCACTTTAAAAACTGTTGACGTTTTAACACCGTACGATTTTTTTGAAAGTTATGTTGGACACTTAAAGCTTTGTCTTTCCTAGTCTGACCAAAGGTAGCTAATTTAATTACATATTGCAAATGGGACGCACTTAGCTTGTTTTTGCTCTGAGGTGTTGTTAGAGTATTCATACTGTCCACATCCGTGAAACTCCATACGAAAGAGATACCGGAAAAAAGCAAACAAGAATAACAAAATAATATCTTGTTGTTCTCTCTACCAAATAGCTATTGGTATACTCTTTGTTTCTAGACTTGTGTGGTCATTTTAACGATATTGTTGATAATTATTTCTCTAATAATTTTTCAACTATGGTCTTTGCTTGAGAAGTATTGGAAATTCCATTTTAATTCATACCAAAAATCAAAGTTCCTATTAGGTCCGTTTGCTTACTTAACATACACGAACGGACCTATTGTTAAACCAAGATCATGAAAATAAAGTTTCTATTTTTAAACAAACAAAGAAGATTCTGTTTTAACGACTTATTCCCACCATATTCTTAGCTGGTCACAGAATTATGCATTTTAAATTAAAATTTAAATTTTTCTAATTTTTATTAATTGTAAAAGAAATGAAATTGATCCAATGCAGCTGAATAAGTCGGAATGTTCTCTTATTTAGTTTTGTTTCGCTCTTGTAGTTTTCAATCTAAAGCATTATAGTTTTCATTTCTTTTTAAAATTAATAATAACGTTTTCTGAATGATATGATATGGACTTTATAAAAATCACACTTCAAACTGTTTTTTGACTAAATATTTGTTTTATTTCGAAA
This sequence comes from Eupeodes corollae, assembly GCF_945859685.1. Lineage (NCBI taxonomy): Eukaryota > Metazoa > Arthropoda > Insecta > Diptera > Syrphidae > Eupeodes > Eupeodes corollae. Next base: position 110,570,970 of record NC_079149.1, read on the forward strand.
GCTTTTAATAAATTGAATTTGTATCTATAATTTCTAATCTTTTCCATTAAAAGAAATGCTTGCTTTAATTTGAGCTGCTCCAAACAAAAACTACTTAAACATTTAAATAATCCGCCTAAACTATAATGCGTTTACCATTTTCCTCTCATCAAAATGAGTAAAATCGCTTAAAGCCGCGCTATTCCTTTAGAGCATCATCAAGCAAGTTCGCTAGCAGACCCATTTTCACATAAAAATAACCTCGCCCAATTTTCTGATTTTAAAAATGAATATGGTATAGTCTTCGACGATCATGGTCGATTCATCGGTGTTATCCTTTCTTACATAGTCCTACGAAGTGAAGACATCAAACTCTTGGTTTTATTAATTTACCTGTTTGTGTAGAATGTATGAGATTTTATAGCGCAGTGAACATTTCACGTTTGGGACCGGACAATTGGCTGCCTGGATCGTGCGATTTAAACTATTTTTTGTAGGGCTATGTTAAACTTATGTCTAATACAGACAAGATCGCTTCAATTGACGCATTTTAATACAATATTGATATATCAGCCAAAATGTTGAAAAAGAGTATGCCAAAATTGGACTAAGTGGATGGGCCATTTGAGGCACAATCAAGGTCAACATTTGCCTGAAATAAAGCTTCAAACATTATATTGTATGAAGCGTACTACCGATTTAAATAAAGATTTCATGAATTTTTCTGAATTTTATGTGTTTTTTTTTTGAAAAACTTTCCTATAGCTTTTAAAAAATCACCCTATATTAATTGGCTCTACAACTATTCGAATTAAAAACATTTATTTGACGCATTTCATCTGTATTTTGTGAATCTTATATCTGTATTGACAGTATAATGGGCGTTTTTCTTAAATAGAAAGTCTTTTAAACACTTTGTTTCTTATCAAAGAGAACCATGTAATTATCATAAGAACAATTATTAGTACAAGCTAAATAATAAGATACAATTTGTATCTTTTAGTTTGTAAGATTTTCAGCTTAGGTATCAATGATCTTTATTAAAAGTCAAGCTATGTAGACCTTAAAAAACGAAGGGATTTGGATTGTTGAAAAATACCAAAAGAGAGTTGCATAAAATATCACAGAAAATAATGTTCTGTACTTCTAAATATAAGATATATCATCTGCACACATCCAAGGGCTAAGTCAAACTATATTTAAGACTTCTCAAATAATTTCTAAGAGTCCTAAATGGAGCTTAAGTACTGCGAAAACTACACAAGTCCCTGCAGCAAAAGTATGTTCATACAAATTGTTTCCTATTTTCTGTCTCAACGGATTACATTTCATTCATTCCTTTTAATTCAAAAACAATTGAAATAGATTTGGTAGACAAAAATTGAAATACCCCCCTAGCTATGTTTTTCTTTAGAAAATTGTCCTCTTAATGGTTTTTGTTTGACCCATTTGCTTAAGTTTTTCAATTTATAATTTTCAGAATGAAACTTTAGTTTTAAGAATCTTTGTTAGTTTTTGTGTATTTACTCTGTTTTATTTCTCCTCTAAATAAAAACTAAACAATTATTGTAATAGTCCTTTTTTCACTACTTTTTCTACTGTTTTTGTCATCTTTTATGAACAATATTCTAATTCAATTCAAGTGCAGCTGTTTTTTTTTTAAAGCTTTTGTCTTAATCATGAAATAATGTTATAGTTGCAGTTTCTATTTTCTTTTTATTCAGAAGATTAACTTCCTCCGATATTCAAGTTGTTCATAGAGAAGAAACCCAATTTAATTAATTCAGTAAAACTCTTACACTCCATTTTCTAGCTGGTTGTGAAATTCGACACAAAAGTTTATTGAATCGTATTAGACTTTAAGAACTTTAAATAAACTATATTTGAAAAACAATTTCAGGTGTTATAAAGAAACATGGACATTGATTCTGTTCAAGACCATATCCATTTTTTTAAAAGAAAGCAAAGTTTTTCTTATCCTTTTGTTGCAAAGGAACTAGAAGTATGCTCCCCCTGATCTTTTAAACTCTCGAAAATGTTGTGTTATTATATTTAATAATTTTTCTTAGCTTAGTGCAAATTTGCATAAATGTATAATTGTAATGAGAAGGAAAACATAGACTAGCGATACTTAATAATTTTAATTAATTTTATATTGAATACAAACATTTTCTTAGCATAATACTTCATTAAAGTAATAATAAATGTATAAACTTTTCTACTTACGTTTCATCTGAATAAAGCTTAAATTATCAATTGCTCTTAAAAGTGGTGCATCATCTAATGTTAAATCAACGACTGGTGATACACGTGGTGCTGCATTTGTGACTTCCTGATGCCAAGTCATATCTGTATTTGCTACCCTATTAATTAACATTGATCCGACCTTAAAGAGGAACATCCGTTTATAAAGAACTATATCAAAAAAAAACTTATTAGAAGAAATATTTTTGTATCTTACTTGTAAAAAAGCAGCGCCATCAGTCTCTTTAAGTGCTTCGATACAAAATTGTATCAGTCCAGTTGTTTGTTGTAATTTTCCAGTACAATTTGATTGTTGATCCTTTTATTTGCAAAATTAAATTAAATCTCATTCATTTAAAATATGAAATATAATAATTAAAATTTAATGAACCTTAAGTATCCTTATTTTTGTATCCTTGTCCATACGAATAGCCTCAAGCAGATATTCCCTTCTGTCGTGTATGGCTTGTATCAAAGTCTCACATTGTGCAGTTACAAGCTTTTCAAACTCTAAGCATGATTCCTGTGACAATATCATTAAAAATATTATAATAATGTATGTCTATTATAAAGATAAAATTATAAAACTATATTATAATATAAAGGAAATGTTGACAAGAATAAAATTATTTTAACATAATGTACTTAATTCTTATTGGTCTACTGTCTGTAAAGTGTGTATAGAATATGCACGATAACCTCTGGTGACCAAACAATAGGACACGAAAGGTAGGTAGGTATCTTTATCTATGAACGTCTAAAGGACATGCAACTTTAATGCTTTTAAGTTTAAGCAATTATAATAATTAAATAGACTTTGGTTCGGTTATATGAAGTTCTTATATTATTATTATTATGCTATGACTTACCGTAACTTTGTCGCTCATTCCTTTTAATCGTTGAATAAACTCGGTTGTTGAACGTGCCTTCTCTGATAACTGTTGCAGGTTATGGGACAGTTCGGTCTGAGGACGACAAAAATGTGTAATGTTTTTTTTGTGTATTTATTATTATATGTACAAAATATTGATTTTTAGTTATAATTTTTATTTTTAACGAAACAAGACAATGCTTTTACTTTGATGAGGAAAAAACATAAAACTAAATGCTTTGATTATTATATTTTGTTTTGTGAAAGATGTTTCTTTGAAAAATCTTGTTTTTGTAATGTTGTATTATGTTTTTACCACATTCGTAAAACTTTTATGATAAGTTTTTTAGTTTGTTGTTTTGTTGTATTCTTTTTAAAGGATATATTAAAAATGTACATACGAATAATTCAATAGAATTTGTATTATTTTAAACAAAAGATAAGGGTTTCTTTTCAAGGTTGCAAACTTTTGTTGTCGGATTTGTGATTTTTTTCAAATAGTTGTCCTGAAAGTATTTGAGTAAAAACTTTAAGTAATTTTATTATTATAAACATTTATTGCAAACAACTGAATAAACTCTTCGAGTATTAATTTTTGTTCTTGTTACTTATGTAAAATGTTGTCTTAAATTCAAAATTTCCAATTATTACTTGAAAATTCCATTTATCGGTATCAAACTCTTTGTATCAAGTGGAAAGTATCGGATACTTAAGTTCTTGACTAGAGATTTAAATAACTTGATTATAACTTTCGATTCTTGACATTTAAGTTCATCTACTTGATTTATTGTTCGAAAGATACAAGTTTCAAAAAGCAGATTTGTAAAGTGTTTGAATATAATATTAATACCAGTACAAATTGAAAATGGTTTTTAGTTTGAAAGTTCTAAAAAAGTACTTGTGAAGATACCTGAAGTATATTAATTATACGTGATATTTATACCTAAATATTTAGAAAATACCTAATTTTTTCATTGAAGTAGCTGGCAGGCTTATACAAGAATGCAATCTTTTAAAAATTCAATCTTTTAAGATAATAAAATAAAATGATTGAATTCATTGAACTTACCTAACGATTGTTGCGACCTCACATTTAGCAATCAGCAATTATTTGTCCTTAAAATTACTGCAATCATTTTTTCTCAAACATTTGAATCCAATCAAATGATTGCAATCATTTGACACTTCGTGAATTGTTTGCATTCACTTGGAGTCTTTGCATTCAATTAAATTCACAATACGATTTTAAAATCTTGATTTTGCGAGGTGCATAGACGGCTTTTGTGTAGTGAAATTTTCACTTAATGCAGACTTTAAGTAAATGCAAAAACTTTAAGTGAATGCAAAGAATTTAAGTGAATGTAAAGACTTCAAAAGAATGCAAAGACCTCAAGTAAATGGAAAAAATGCACGACATGCTTCTTTTTACTTGCAATCTTAATTTAGTTTTAAATATCGCTGAACTTAAGTGTCTCGAATTGATTAAAAACATGTCTTGAGTTTTGTTTTTAACTGAGTATCATTTCAGTAAAAATAAAAATGATAAAATTTGACAACAGCTGTATGAAGTTTCAGTGTGCGTTAAGTATATTTTCGTTTTAAGTGTTAAAATATGAGCACTGTACAGTTTCGGCTATTTTTACAAACATTTCTATAAGTTGGGATTTGAAACGTTCAACTTTTTTTGTGAACGCAGGATTTCACCAATTACAATTCTATTTAATATTTATATTTTTTTTAGTTTAATTATTTTACCATTATTTTTACGCATTATGATCTATTGTGACGTTCAAAATCTCGCATCAGTATATCCTTGATCTCAACTTTTATCATACTGTTAAGCACATATATTCGTTCTTTAGCCATACTACGTGAAAGTGCTAAGCTTTATCGCGCTCTGTATTGAACTGTCATTGCAATATTTAGGAATTGAAAAGAAATGCTCGTCGACACCTTCTTTCATATTTAAGCCCATCTTCCTATCCAAATGCACTCACTATGTCTTTGACAGAAGAAGGGTACCAGAAAAATGTTGGTCTTAATAAAAACATAGCTGGAATAAAGGTTGTGTAATTTTTCCAATCACAGCGAAACTCCTGGTTTGACGATAAATACCAGCGCACGCAGTTAAGCAACAGGCATACAAAACAGTCCAGAGCACCTCGCGAGCTTTACGAGCAGAAGATGGAGAGAGGAACACTGGCTTCTTAGATGAAAAAAAGAGAACATGAGAAGCGCGATCGAGAGATAGGGTTATGTCAAAATAGGAATGAGGTTTGGACATTTTACCAAAAGGTAAAAAAAAACTCCCAAGGGTACCAGCCACGAACCGAAGCCTGTAATGACGATCAGGAGAACATCGTTGTAGAACCGCAGTCTATGTTTAGAATATGGAAAGACCACTTCTCCAAATTATATAACGGCGATGACGAGCCGAATTCCGCTGTAAGGGAGATAGAACCACTCAACTTAGACGACGCAGATTAACAATTTCGCCTACCCGACCACGACGAAGTGAAGATAACTATATCTAAAATAAAGTCAAAAAAAGCTGCTGGAGCTGACAACATCGCTGCCGAATAATTCAAAGCAGCAGGCGATGACTTGATAGGGAGCATGAGTGGAATTTCAACATAGTTTGCCCGATACATAAAAAAGGAGACTCTCTAAATTACGCCAACTACAGAGGCATCAGTCTCCTTAAAATTGTATATAAAATCCTTTCTGCCGTATTATGTGAACGTCTGAAGCCGCTCGTCAACAACCTGATAGGTCCTTATCAGTGTGGCTTCAGAACAGAAAAGTCCACTATCCAATAAATATTCACACCACGGCAGATCTTGGAAAAAACCAAGGAGCTTCAAACCGATACCTACCATCTCTTTATCCATTTTAAAGCCACGTACGACAGCATCCATAAGAGCTCTACAGAGCAATGTCAAGTTTTGGCATCCCTGTCAAACTTATCCGAATGCACGCTGCTCTATCAAGGTCGGAAAAGACCTCGCCGATGCATTTTATGTCAAAAAAGGTTTAAGACAAGGCGATGCACTGTCATGCGACTTCTTCAATATAGTTCTTGAAAGAATTGTGCAAAACTCAACCGTCAACACGAGAGGCACAATCTTCCAAAGGTTCATCTCATTACTCAAATACACAGATGATATTGACATCATTGGAAGATCAAAGCGTGATGTCAAAGGAGTGTTTTTGAGCATTGCGACGGCAGCGAAGAAGTGTTCGATGGGAGCAAGACCAAGTGCTGTCATCAAAAAAGAACATTGAACAATGACGTCTTGGTCAAAACCTCGCTATTGACAGCTATAACTTCAAGGTAGTTAAGGATTTTGAGGACCTAGACACCGCTATAAACACAGACAACAAGACTGAAATCAAACGAAGAATAATTCTTGCTAACCGCTGCTAATTTCGACTAAGAAGGCAATTGTGTAGTAAAGTCCTCTCTCGAGCATTTAAAATCACCATCTTTAAGACACTCATCATCCCGGCACGCAAGTGCGTGAAGACCTCAACCAACAAGGCGTGCGAAACTGGAGACAGCTAGCTAGGGACCGAGCTGGCTGGAGACGCATGTTGGTTGAGGCCCAGGTCCGCCCACACTGTACCGTCACCTTGAGCAAAAGCAGGTTGTCCACCTTAATCGTGTGATTAAACACCTCTAAAGTTATTTCTTCTTTACTTTCTTAAATCAGTCATTGATAGACAATAGCCATTTTTGTCGAAATAGACATGTTGACAGAATATTTAATATTAAAACGTGGTTTGCCCAAGCGACCGCAGCAAACGTGCCTGTTCTAATTTTGAGAACCCCAGAAAAAGTTTGTAATTTTTTTTCTATATTTAACTACTATCTCATACCTTGCAGCATTCCAGAAACATTAAGTTTATTTATTTTACTGTTCCAAACATATTCTGAATCTTCTAAATCCCATTTTATATTAATTCAACTGACAAAGAGGGAGATGATCAAATAAATCATTTATCATAAAGAGTTTTAAAGATTAAAAAGTCCTCAGACGTGCTAATAAATAAAAGCATTGCAAATGAGCCAACCGATGCTGATGCTGATGCTGATGCCGAATATGAAAAGGCGTGTTCACCAAAAAAATCAACAAAGATAGGGGACTCAAAATCAGAATCAGAACAGAACATAGCCATACAAATCAATGATAAGAACCATCGGCAGCAGCAGCAGCATGCGGTTGGGTTTTTGCTTTTGGTGCTCCTGCTCTGCTCGGCTCAGCTCAGTGCATTGCCCGCCCGTGCCATATCCGAAAAATGATGACTCCTGCAGCCAGCTGTTTGCATTGTTATATAGATACGATACGACTACAACAGAGATCCATATAGGACAGACAGCCATCTGTTAATGGGAACAACAAGGAACATTTTTGAGATATACGAGTACCATAAACCCATATAGGTACTTTTCAATACTTCCTGTTATTGTTCGATTTATTTTTATTGTGTTTTCGATAGATATTGTTTGTTTGCACCCTAAGTGTATGTATCTGTATAGCCGTAAGTGTGTGCTGTTGTTGCACCTTTTAATTACTATTGTCATCACATCACATCACATTCCCTAACCAGATTCTTTTACACACGACACAGGAATACATACAACTTACCACCAACTTGTAGTATCTATACCCTGTGCTATTGTGTCCTGTCTAAACTGATTATTTTGTGGGATTTATAAATGGGGAAAGGGAAGATATGAGAAAAACAAACTACGACATATAGGGGTTTTCGACATGGTTTTGGTTACAAAACCACTTAAAGGTTGGGGTCGTTGTTGGTTAATGAAAAATGTGGAAATCACTTTAAATTAAACCCGCACAGTGTTTTTTTTTGTTGTTAATTCTCTTGTAAAAACCCTGCAAATTCTTAGAAAATATCCTATTAACGCATTTCAATTAATGTTTTTGTTGTGATTGAGGTAATTGTTTAAAAATTGTTTAACACAAAATGTTTAATCGAGTGTAATGATTCTGCAACAATAATAAATGGATTCAATTGAATTTTCTGATAGTTTTGAAATTAAATTAATTTAAAACTGCTATGGACTATTTATTTGGAATGAAATATTTTCTATGAAAAAATTAAATGATTACTAATTTCAATAAAGTAAGAGTTTATCTGAAATTGAGATAAGCATCAGCTTGAAACGCTTTTTCTGACTTAAATTGTATTTTTCCAGGGAATTTTATTAATTAATTTCTTAAATTAAACATGTCACCAGGATTTGAAATATTTTTGCGCATTTTATTTTGAGTCGACAGTTTTCTTCACAAAAACTAAGCTTTTAAAAATGCGTTCCTTACAGATTCTAAGTAATCTAACTCGGCCTTGCTTATCAACGTCAAACAAACTCAAGGAAAATCATAATTGGAATAAGAAACTTGTAGAAGTGACAAGAAATGTCGACTAAAGGTAAATTTTGGAACACTCCAGAAAATCCTCACTTTAAAGGTCAAGCCCGGATAGTCGAAAAGGGCTTTATAAAATTGAAGAGATTTTTGGTTAAGGGTCCATACCAGTATGAATGTTGGAATTTTGGTGATTAAATGAACATTTTTAAAGAAAAAGTACTCAATTTTTTTGTAAGCTTATATGGAACATACTTATGTGTTGAGTATTTAAAAAAGCGTTTAAAGGTAAAAACAGTGAAAGGGGAATATTGAAATCTTCAAAAAATATTCTAGAAAATTAAAAACGTCCAAAAACTAATTCACTACTGATCAAGTAAAATGAAGCTACAATTGTTGTTCATTATTGAATCATTAATTTAAATTTAAATAAAATGCTTGACTGGGATGCATGAACTTGCTCATAAATTTAAAGGTGGGTGTCCATTTGAGAGTAAACGTGCTGCGAGTCGCTTTCAAACAGCTATCGAGAGCAATCTCGCAAGTGGATATAGTCTAGAGAGTAGCTCGCGGAGAGTTGACTAATTATTCTCGACATTCGATCTTTCTGGAAGTCACTCGCAAGTGGACACGTGTGCTTACCACTATCCAAGATAAGCTCGCGGAATACCAGTTTGTATTTTGCGTGTAGCTGTCGAAAGTAAACATGGCAAATTTGATTTGAAAATACATTTTTATTCGTTTTAACCTTCAAAAACTTGTCTTTTAAACTGTTGAATATTGCTATACAGAGGTCTCTTACAATTCTTCCTACTGTACATACTGGGATCCTTCAAAAATGATTTGCAATTTATATGCTTACCGGATGCTAAAAATCTAAGTGTTAGAGGTATAAGCTCGGGTACTGGTATATCAAAAATTCAATTTCCCTAACTAAAAAACGGCAAAAATTTCGAAACTGTTAGGATCTTCAATTTAAAGCTCTCTTGAGCTTGAGCAGACCCCGTACCGAATTGGTTACGACGATCTACCCACGGTTTGACCCAACATTTTTTTAAATTGTTTTTTATTTTTTAAGAACAGTGCAGATAACTAAAGCAGCTGCGACCCTTCGCTTGTAAGAATACATGGCTAACTGATAATATACTAGCAGAAGAAATCTATCAAGTGGACACGAGTATGAGAGTACCTTCAGCAAGAAAACTCTCAATATTCTAGCAGATAGCTCGCGATAGCCAAATTTCTAAAATTTGGGTCTCAAATGGACAGTCCCCCGAGAATTGCTCAAGTGGACACCTACCTTAAAGAGTTTGTTTAAAAATGTTTCTCTAATTTTAGTATTCAAAAATGTTAAAAAAGTTTGTTTTTAAAAATTTAAATGGCATTTGATTTAAAAAAAAAACATATTTAATCAAAATTTCTATTTGAAAATAGTTATGTAAAAAATTAAAATTGTTCAGTTTCAGTTTAAAAATATTTTAAGTATGCAGTTATTTAAAACTTATTAATGAACGTTTTACATTTGAACTTTGTAAAAAAATAACGACCCATTTTCCAGATATCGAATTTCCAATAAAAATGTTTGAAATTGTTTTTGTAACAAAAAAAAGAGCTTGGGATGCGACCCACACTGATAACGTCCCATCTTGTTTGTCGATTTGTCGTGATCTTAAGTTTGTAGGGCTTCTTGTTCTATTAAAAAACTTGTCAGTTGAATTATTCTTAAAAATTTTAAAATTACCAACAATATTTTCCATAAATGAAATAATTTGATTTTAAAATCTATTTTTGTTGACGAGATTTTTAGTCGAAAACCAATTTTAACGTTTTTTAGTAGTATATTTTAAAAACTTGTGTTTCTTATTTAAAAAAATAAAAATTAAATGAATGACATTAATTTGAAATCAATATCTTCTAATGTTTACTAGATATCAAGAACCGAACATCAATTTGTACCAAATTTTCGTATTTTTTTTTGTAGAATTTATTTTTTATGAAAAAACGGAATGTTAGATTTGAAAAACAAATACTGAATGTCGAAAACAATATTTTCAGTGAGACACAATTAATAAATAAAATTTGAAGCCAATATTTTTGATTCTTGAAAAGATATTTAAATCGAAAGTAAATTTGTACCAAGTTTTAGTATTGTTTTTTTTTTAAGGTTATTGTTTTTTGTAAGAAATTTTCAATTCGATTTTTCTCAAAATTTTAGCTGTCAATTCGATTTTTCTTTAAATTTTACCGAATGTTAAAAACAAAATTTCTTACAAGATAAAATTAGTTTGAAGCTATAATCTCAAATGTTCGAAAAGATATTTGGTTCGAAATTCAATATTTACCAACTTTTAGTAATGACTTGTTTAGGCTTTTATAAAAAAACCGTCAATTCAAGTTTTCTCAAAACTGTACCAAATGTTGAAAACATTATTTTATATAGACAAAATTATTTGGAAGCCATTATTTCAAATTTTTTAAAAAATAATTGAGTAGAAAATAAATATTTAACAACTTTGAGTAATGTTTTTTAGGTTTTTATTTTTTATAAGATGTTAAAACCCTTATTCTTCGTTGCACAAAATTATTTTTGAGATAAAACCATTTTTGTTCGTTAAATATTAGAGGTATCAAATATTTTTTCTGTTTTTTTTATTTACAAAAAAAACGTTAGTTGTATTTTTTTCCAAAAATATACCAGTTTGGTATTACGTTGCAATATAAAATTGGTTCGTGAGATATTTTGGGATAACCAAAATTTTCACCTTTTTGTAAATTGCTCAATTTTTTGAGAATCCTTTTTGCATTATTATCTGTATAACAAAATTTATTTGAAGTCGATATCTCTACTGGTTCTTGAGCTATGTACGACGAAAAAACGGACGCACGTACACACGCACGCACAGACATCTTTCTATTAATCTTTTATTTCTTTCAATTCGACAAATCGGACCGATTACAATAACTTCCTATGGGAAGTTAACAATGTCATTTTTGATCATCAAATATTGTTGATGCTAAAAGCTTGTACAGAAAAAAATTTAAATCGGTTGATTAGTCCTTGAGATAACTTAAAACCACAATAATGGTTCTATGGGGTACCCTTCTGGAGCAATACAAAAATATTTGTTCATATTGAAGAAGCCAAAATTAAAAAAAAAACACACACATTTTAAAGAAAATTCAAATGTTCGATTTTTGACCAAAAAAACTGTCCAGGGACTACTGTTTAAAAAAAAAAACAAGAATTGGCTTAAGACCTTAGTTCGTAAATTTAAAGTCAATCGACCCAATTGTTGTGCTGTAGTGGAAAGGAGAAACAGATAGACGGACGTAATCGGGGACCTATTTTTTTCTTAACATTTCTACCAAAGTAATGCAATGTTAGATTAAAATCTTGAGCTTAAAACCTTTTACGAATATAAAATTTCACAGGTAAAAATAGGCTGGGATGCGACCCATACTTCTAACTTCCCATTTTTGTTCGTCTGTCAATATTTCTGAAAGTTGAACAGAATATCAACAACATATTGATAAGGAAGTTTAAAGATTGTATTGTTTAATACTTGATTCAAAAACTATATCGTTTTTATTTGTGTAAAAAAGTATTCAATTGGTTCTAAATACAATGTCCCATTAATAAAATTAGTATAAAGCTGATATTTTCCATTGTTATCAAGATATTCGAGTTGAAAATCAATTTTTACCAACTTTTAGTATAGGACGAAAAAATGCAATCCGTACGTACGAATTCTACAAATCATTGATATATATTTTACGGACCTTGAAATGTCGAGAAATTCAAAATTTTCAAGTCTACAGATCGAGTCGCTTACAACATCTTCCTGTGGAAAGTTAATTAAGAAGGTTTTTTTGCTCTTACAATAATATTTTATAATTTTTTAATAACGGGCTTATAGTTTTCATCAACATTTTAACATAGGCGGTTTTTTCGAGTTATCACATCACTGAATATCAATATTTTCAAATGTGTCAAATTATTTTTAACTTCCCATAGGAAGTTATTGTAATGGGTCCGATTTGTCAAATTGAAAATTTTGACATTTCTCGACGTTTCAAGGTCCCTAGAGTCGAAATAAAAGATTTTTAGAAAGATGTCTGTGCGTGCGTGTGTACGTACGTTCGTACGTCCGTACGTTCGCGACGTTTTTTTCGTCGTCCATAGCTCAAGAACCAGAAGAGATATCGACTTCAAATAAATTTTGTTATACAGATAATAAGGCAGAAAGATGCAGAAAGGGCTCTCAAGAAAATTGCGTGGGTGGTTTTTTTACCATAGAAGTTTGAAAAAAAGGTGAAAATTTTGGTTAACCCTAAATATCTTACGAACCAAAAACGCTAGAGACTTGAATTAAATTTTATATAATATATTGTAACGTGATACCAAACAAGTATATTTTTTGAAAAAAATTAATATAACGGTTTTTTTTATAAATCAATAAAACTGAAAAAATAAATTTGTCACCTCCAAAATTTTACGACTGAAATATGATTTCATCTCCAAAACAATTTTGTGCAACTAATAATAATGTTTTTGATATCTGATAAAATTTTGAAAAAAATCTAATTGACAGTTTTTTTTACAAAAAATAAAAATCTAAAAAAAACATTACTCAAAGTTGGTAAAAATTGAATATCGATATATCTTTTCAAAAACTTAAAATTTAGGATTCAAACTTATTTTATCTTATGAGGAATATTGTTTTCAACATCTTGAAAAATTTTGAGAAAAATCGAATTGACAGTTTTTTTACAAAAAATAAAAACCTAAAAAAAGAATGTATAAAAGTTGGTAAAAATTGATTTTCGACTCAAATATCTTTTGAAAACTTTGAGATATTGGCTTTGATTTACTTTAATCTTTCAAAAAATATTGTTGTCAACATTCAGTTAAAGTTTGAAAAAAATTGAATTCACAGTTTTTTAACAAAAAATACAAACCTAAAAAAAAAATTATAAAAGTTGGTAAAAATTGATTTTCGACTCAAATATCTTTTCAAAACTTTGAGATATTAGCTTCTAATTAATTTTTGCTTATAAGAAATATTGTTTTGAACATTAGGACAAATTTTGAGAAATATCGAATTTACAGTTTTCTTACAAAAAATAAAAACATTAAAAAAAATGTATAAAAGTTGGTAAAAATTGATTTTTGACTCAAATATCTTTTCAAAAACTTAAAATATTTTCTTCAAACTAATTTTATATTATAGGAAATATTGTTTTCAATATTCGAAAAATAAAACTCTAAAAAAAAACAATTCTAATACTTGGTAAAAATTTACTTTCAATTTAAATAGCTTTTCAAAAATTAAAAATATTGGCTTCAAACTTATTTTATTTCACAGAAAATATTGTTTTCGATATTCAGTAATTTGTATATAAAAATCCAACGGTCCGTTTTTTCATTAAAAAAATCTACAAAAAATAGTACGCAAATTTGGTAAAAATTGGTACGAGTACTTAGAAGCAAGACAAATCGACAGACGGGATAGGAAGTTATCAGTGTGGGTCGCATCCCAGCCTCTTTTTTTTATACAAATTATAATACATTTTATATTTTCAATGTTAAAAACTTAAAATTGGATATTAACTTTTTTCATTACACGAATACAAGATTTGGTACACACAAACGCAACCATAAATTTGAATAAAATGGTTTCAAAACAAACAAACGATTAAGTGTTGTTAATATTAAAATTAAATGTGTACTTAACAACTGTGTAGACATAATTTTATAATTTAAACTTACTTCAAATATTGTTATACCCTTTTTAAAAGCACAACGTTCGTCATAAATAAATGAACAAAAATCAATCTACGTAATAAACTGTTCTTTTTTTACTCTCGAATTCAATTATAAAAGGCTAAAAATCAACAAGGATTTTTGTCTATAACTTGATTTTCTAAAATAACCTCTGCAGTACGTCCTACGTCGTACGTCGTCATCGTCTCATCGTAGTCCTCGTTGTAAAATCAAATTAAGTAGGTTAATGCAAACATCATCACTTAAGAAACTTCCCCTTCTTACATTGATTTGTTTTTCACGTCAAGAGACAATATTTGGCTTCTTCATGGTATAGCTTGTCAGTAAATGATCCATAAATTTAATAACCTTTTCTTATCTTAAACATTTTCAAGCACACACCCTTTATAAGTATATTACTACCTTTACCTACATATATCCTTAAGTGTACATGAAAATGGCAATATCGAAATTTCATGTTGACATATCTTAGGAAATTGTGAGTAAATCAATTTAAATTATATAAAACTCAATCAGCAATTAATTACGACGCTCTTCAGAAGGATTTTGTTTACTTTGTGAAAATATACCAAAGGTAGATAGGTAAGGAAAATGCTTAGAAAATATTCTTCAAGAAGAAAATTGATATGTGATACATTGATTTGATATTCTTGTTCTTTAACTTTTATATCTCTCTCACCCTGAGACGCATTGTTCAATGTTTAATGTTCATGGATGTGAATGATATAAGTTCCTTGATTACGGTCTAATTAATTGCTTCTCTTTGATATGGCAAAGTGCAAACACTTTGTTTTCTTTATATTGTTGTTGTTGTACATTTTATCACTCGACGGATGAATTAAATGCGAAGACTTAGTAAACTTCATATGACAAAGAATGAAACCTTATATTTTAACCGGAATATAGCTGGAATGCGTAAGAGCATCAGTATAAATTTATAGGTAACAACATTTGATGATGAATGGATGGGATGTCTTGTCTGTGTCTATCTTAAGTTTAAGTACGCAGTACAGTAAGACCACAAATATGTACTAAGGTAAATGCAACTTACTTATATTCATTACAAAACAAAAGACACTTAAAAGAAAAGAAATTAAATCAACTTAACGAGGTTTGAATCCAAAGTAATGAAAAGGGTAAGAGATTCCAAGACAATGCTTCTTTGAGCTGTAAAAATATGTTATTTTTAGAACTTTCCAAAGAAGAAGCAATTGGCAACAAATCATAAAAAAAGCATTATTTTTACTAAATCAATTCGTTTTGTTGAGTATAAATTAAATAAATTGTTGTTATTCTTTATTAGTAAAAAAGTGCATCCACTGAGTAAGAGGTTAGAAGTATTTGACAGCAGTCAATAACAACTGTCAAATGTCAATTTCTTTGATTTACAAGTGAATTCAATTAATTTTAAACCGAAGATGTCACGTTCACTCTAAGTTGATAAAGACATCAAATATTCAAGACTATGGATAGGATAGTTTTGAATGCCCAGAAAAAATTTTCTTTGAAGAAAACTGATTCCTCGACATAAATCGAGAGTTTTATTTTCTTTAAGGAATAATTGAGAAATCTGTGATACGGGAATTCTTAATAAAAAGTTTAAATAAGTACTCGTACTTAACATTAATACATGTTCGATGCAATAAAATATTTAAGTTCTTATGAAAGTATTTACAGTGCATATTATTCGTCAGAAGACCTTTGTTTAAGAATTAACATGAGTTGATAAGAAAGGAGGAAATTTAACTGCATTTTTCTGAAGAATCATTGTGGAAAATTGTCAGAAATATTAATCCAATCTTAATGTTTGTATGGCAAGTATTGCATTCGGAAAAAAAATGTAAATCAAAATTTTAATCAAACTTGACATTACGATGGTAGAGAAGTAGAAATCCATATCGTCCGTCTACAGCCCAAACTATTCGTTCAAACTTGGAGGTTAAAGTTTCAAGCAGATTGACGGTAGCCATTGTTTTTGTTTGAATTAAAATAATCTCCATACAATTAACAGTCGATAATACGAATTTGAGTGAGTTTGATAATCAAGAAACCAGTTCGAACAGTTTCTTTTTTGAGGTAATTACAGTACTTGAAACAATAAACTCGGTAAATAATTCAACTTCTCATGGCAAAGATGAAATATCTAACATAATGCTTAAAAAGGTTGGGCCAAATTTGGTAGATATATTGACACACATTTTTAAGCATACACTCTGAAAAGATTCCTCATGATTTAAGAAAAGGTATGATAGTTCCATTATTCAGAAAATGAAGTAAAACAAATAAAGGAAACTATAGACCAATAACTTTGTTATCTTCAATATCGAAATTGTTTGAGAAGGTAATTAAAACAACAATTCTGTCTTAGTAAATAAACTTTTTGAGTCCATTCCAATTTGGATTCAGGGCTTGGTTTTCTACTGAGGAGGCTCTTTTAGAATTCTGCTGCATTTTACAAGAAGGTTTAGATGCTAAGAAGAAGTGTTCTGGACTTTTCGTAGACATAACTAAAGCTTTTGACATGGTGAACCACAACATAATCTTGGATAAACTATATAAAATTGGTTTTCGTGGATTCATTTGGAATTGCTGGAGTCTTATCTAAAATTAGATTTCACAGTGTAACAGTTGGGTGCAGCAGAAGTCTCACAGGGATCCGTGCTGGGCCCAATTTTATTTTTTGTTTATATTAATTTTTTTTTTGTTTTCCTTTCCGAGGAAAAGTCAGAGCCTTTGCTTGTAGCAATAGTCCTTTGAATATAATTTCAGATATTAATTATGAAGTTCACTTGCTAAGATTTTGGTTTGCTAAACATGAGTTAGTTGTGAGCAGCAAAACAAAGTTAATGTTTTTCAGTCTAAGAGGTAGTATCTCTTGGATCTCTTTAGACATACTAATAATTATTCATTCTCACGATTGCTTCAATCACTACTTTATGGTCACCACACTCAATCATACCATCCCAATATTCAATGCAGTGGTAGCTGCTTTAAAATTAAAAAGTTGAAGACTTTAAGTATCTCGGCATCTGTATTGATCAAAACCTTAACTGGGACAAACACATTGCTATTTTAAAAAACTATCTTCCACTATCTATCCACCTGAAAAAGCATTGCTCTTTAAATTTGTTGAAGATTTTTTTGGAATTTCTATTGCAATATGGAATACTCTGTTAGGGTGGTGCATATGTCAACAAACTACAACAACTCACCGTTAATAAGAAATCAGCTAAACGTAACGTTTGTAAAACTCATCGTTCAATGAAACTTTAAAAATTCTTCCCGTAAGACATTTATATTTTTTTAAAGTTTAAAAAGTATTTTTTAAAAGAGATGGATATTTGGATAGTCCGATTTCCGACATACGAAGTCTTCTAAGTAGTTCAACCTTTATAGTAAATATCCCATATTTTTGCACGACAAGCTACAGAAATTCCTATTCTATTGCTTTTTAATAAGCTTCCTATAGAAGTTTGTAAAATAAGAAATATCGGCGCGTTTTTAAAAAAAAAATAAAGTTATGGCTTCTTCCCGTGGACTACCAAGAAATAGAAACTTTGCTACGTTACACTGTCTAAAATTAAACGTATGTAAACCAAATACAATTTGTTTGTTGAAACTTAACTTTAAAAAATATTTTTAATTTTCAAATTCCTTTTTGCTAAAACTATTTTTAATTTTCTTATGCATAATTTTTAATGTATAATTTATATTAATTTTTGTTTTCATTGTATTTTTTGTAACCCCACACAAAATAAAATTGATGTGGCACCACCAGTGTTTTTTAAAAATAATTGTTGTCACTAACTATTCTTATTATAAAATATTTTTTTTAAACAATGTCTATGTATTCGAGCGCAATGTATTATATGAATTCATTAATAAGAATAAAGAACTTATTCATCAACTTGGATTCATCAAATAGACAAAATATATTTTTGTACTACTCCAGAAGGGTACACCCCTTTTTAAATTTGTTTAGGAACTCATGGACCGATTTCAATAATTTTGTGTGTGCAAAAGCTCTCATATTGCCTACAAAATATTAGATGTTCAAAAATGACAACATTTTTGTTTTGGATTTTTAATAAAATATTAAATTTTTTTCAAAATTTGATATCTCTAAAACTTGTTAACATTTTTTTTGGAAAATCAAATATAAAACGTATATTTATA
This sequence comes from Eupeodes corollae, assembly GCF_945859685.1. Lineage (NCBI taxonomy): Eukaryota > Metazoa > Arthropoda > Insecta > Diptera > Syrphidae > Eupeodes > Eupeodes corollae. The sequence goes on from NC_079149.1 coordinate 110,589,415, forward strand.
TATATCAAATAACTGCATACTAAAAATACTGCATGCATAGAAAGTTATTTAAAAAACACACTAAAGATTTTCAAAAAAAAATTCTGAAAAATCAAATTTTTTTTGAGAAATCAAATGGCATTTAAATTTTTGAAGACAAACTAATATTTCAGGTAAAGTTTTAAATTTAATATTAAAAATTCTATTTTCAAACAGACTCTTTGGATAAAATTTTTTTGTTTGGATATAAAACATTCGAAAATTCCTTTAATATTGGTTTTCGAGCACAAATTCCGGGATCAAAAATTTGTATTGAAATCAAACTTATGTATGTTATCATATGCAAAATGTTGTTGCTAACTTTTAGGTTATTCCATTGAAAAATTTAATTGACAATTTTTTTTACATGACACAAAATTTTGCAAAAACGAAAACAAACTGATAAGAAATGGTTTTTGACTAAAGTATTAGAAAAAAATATAAGAATTTTGATTTCACTCAAAATATTTGTATTAATATTTTGTTAAACTTTTAGAAAAATCGACAGATAGGAACTGATGGAAAGTTATCATTGTGACTTGCATTCCAGACACTTTTTGTCAGATTCACCTTAATACAGAGCTAGCTTAAGATCTAGAACAAAAACATTAGAAAAACATTTTTAAAAAATCTAGAAAATGCTTTTATCAAATGGGGAACCGAAACCCGAAAATGATGCTAGGAAAAGAGTCACTCAAGAACAATTTAGAATATTACTGCCATATCCCGTATCGTCCTGGCGAACGCTGAATTACTCAAGCCGGTCCTTATAAATGCATCAAAATGATCGAGATTTTCATTAAAAAAATCATTTTCCATGTTTTCCTATAAGTTAACGTTAACAAGCATAATTGTTGGATTTAGGATACGGAAAATATAAGTGTGTAAGATGCGATTTTCGAACTGTTGATGGTGATTAGTTTGATGTAACTCTTATGCTGAATAGATTGTGTGCGCTACCGAATTATTATTAATGAGAACATACAGCATACAATTAAGCTCATGGAAAGCTTCTTGAATACAAGGCATGGTGCTGCAACCTTAGCCACGGCGGCGGCCATATGCAATTAAATAAACATCCATTGATTTCTCTGAAAAATAATTGTTTTTTTTTTTCGAACAACGAAATTAAATCTCTTAGATAGGAAAGGCCTTCAAATAGTTTTTTTATTTAAAAAATTATTTTCACTACAAATGTATCAATTGTGGATTGATAATGTTTATCTTCAAAGTGAAGTTAAGTTAAATTAAAAAAAAAGTCACCAGACCCGACTTTTGGAATTTCAAGTTTCTTACAATGATTTAAAATATCAGAAAAACAATGGTAGGTACGTCAAAAGTTAGTAGGAAATGAGTTTTAAATCTTCTGACATGTTTTTCAATTTTTCTGCTTACGACAAAATATAAGCAATCATTTTTAAATCTTGTTTGCACAACTGTTTTTCTTAAGAACTATAACACCTTTCAAGTACTATTGATCTGTGCATCATGTACATCATGTTTCGTTGCATCCAGATTTGTATTATTTGTTTAAAGTTAAATTGAGCTTGAAATTATTTTTTTCTTGGAAAAGATACTGTCCATACCCATTTATTTAATTTAAACAAAAAGTTGTTTTTTCCGATAAGGGAATTTATATATCCCTAGCAAGAATGTTGATTCATATAAGCATATGTGAGAAAAACTCAAAATCGTATCTTGTTTGTTGTCTTATTGTGCAAACTTTTAAAAACTTCAGGAAACCCTATCCCTCTTAACAGTTACTGATAGGGGCCAGTTTATAAGGTGGTTGTTATGGATATGTTCTACTTCAGACCAAAATGCACGCTCATGGTGGTCTCATTTCATTTTTTTCTTTCAAATAATTCAAGGAATTCCCTTACTTTTTAAGAATGACACACCCGCTTCATTTTTAGCGTCCTATATGTTCTTATTGTTGCAAGTTGGAAGTTGTTTACAAAATATATTTGTGTATAAGCTATTGTCTTTTCATATGTACACAACAGCAGTGAAATATGTCACAAAAAGCAAGTAAGAGACAGAAAGCGGAAAAAACACGTCAAATAAAAATATGTACGTCAAAAACATCAAAAGTGTTTTTTTAGAAATATAGAACTTCATCATCAGATGCTACTTACTTTGTTATTGCATAATATTTTGTTTTTATGTAAAATATAACAAACAAATAACAAAATGCATTCCTGCATAGAACAAAGTTACACTTTTTTTCAGTTTAAAAGTAAATATTTTTATTGCGGTCTAGAAAAGTGAGTATAAATTGAACAAATACAAATTTAAATTTTAAAAATATATAACGTATACGCCCGAGTGAACCAATATTTAAGTGTGTTGTTTTTGGAAAAATTTCACCAATCTACCAGAAAGCTTTATTTATATTTATTTTATTTATTTTCATGATATTTTTTATGACCATGTCATTTTAGGAGGCATGTACATATATATTATAATTCATTTTATTTTTTGACTTAGAAATATACACATATTTGAATCTACCACATTTGCAACCACCGAGTGTTGATTCTGTGGTTTTATTTTTTAAAATTTAATAAACTAAACTAACAAATCGTCAATGGAATGCAAACAATTTTTAACTCACAAAAATCATATTTTACTCTAGATGGCTTTTTGTTTCATTTCGAATTATGGTTAGAATTTATGATCGTCTGTCGTCGCTTTCGAGGAAAAGGGAGAGGTGTAAATGAAAATCATTTGGCTATAATTTTCAAAGAAATGAAGTGAAATTGTATTTAAAAGCTAAACGACCAACAAAATTACAAAGGTAAGAAAAAAAGAAACTTTAATTTTGAGGCAAATTGTAAATATTTCTATGTTATGTTATTTTTCATTTGGTAGAAATATTAAGTTCACAGTTACTAAAAATAATTGATCCTCAAACTTAACTTTTCGAGTTAAAAAAGTAACACATAAGCGGGCTCCAATCAAGTTTTATATCAATTTATTCATGTTCTATGTCAAATCATTTGTACATTCCCATATCGAATCGAAAATTTTGACATTTCTCGACATTACATGGTGACTAGAAATTGAATAAAAGATTCTAAGAGAGATGTGTGTGCGTGAGTGTGTACGTAGGTTGGTACGTTCGTACTTTCGAGAAGCTTTTTTCGTCGTCCTGTATTGTAAATATATATTGTATAATGTAAGATGACGATATACCAAACTAAAATTTTTATACATCAAAAACACTGAAAAAAATAATTGTCACCTCAAGTATTTTAAGAACAAAATTGTATTTTACGAAGAATAACGTTTTTGATACCTGTTTTTGAATTGACTGTTTTTAATCGAAAAAAAAACTTAAGAAATTACTATGACTTGGTAAAAAAATGTTCAACACTCAGTAAAAGTTTTAGAAAATGTTTTAAGTGAAATTAAAATCTTAAGAAACACACTAAAACTTGGTAAATATTGATTTTCGACTCATATATCTTTTTAAAAAGAGGCTGGAGTACGACCCACACTGAAAACTTCCCATCTCTTCTGTCGATTTATCTTGCTTAAAAGGTTTGAAGGTTTTCATGTTTTGTTAAAAAAGTTGTCTGTTGAATAATTCTTAAAAATTTCAAAATTAAAAACAATATTTTGCATATAATGAAATAGTTTTATTTCAAAGTCTAGTTTTGTTAACGAGAATTTTAGTCGATAACCAGTTCTTAAGAATTTTAGCATTTCTTAAAATTTGTATTTAATATATTGTTTAGTATCACTTTACAAAATATAATATACAATTTAATTTAAGTCTCTAGCGTTATTGGTTCGTGAGATATTTAGGGTTAATCAAAATGTTTACCTTTTTTTCAAACTGCTATGGTGAAAAAAAAACACCCACGCAATTTTCTTGAGATCCTTACTGCATCTTTCTGCATTATTATATGTATAACAAAATATATTTGAACTCTATATCTCTACTTGTTCTTGAGCTATGGACGACGAAAAAAATGGCGCTAATGTACGGACGTATATGGACTTACGGACGTTCGAACATACATAAACACGCATGCACAGACATCTTTTTAAAAAATCTTTTATTTCGACTATAGGAACCTTGAAACGTCGAGAAATGTCTTCGCAATTTAGTTGATTTTTTTTTTAAATTAAAATCTACAAAAAATAGTACTCAAAATGTGTGATTGATATTCGATTTTCAATACCTCGTGAATAAATGAATTTATACGATTCAAAATGTTCTGTACCAAATTAGGTTATTGTTGTAAAGTAAGATTGAAAAAGCTAATCTTAAAATTAAATTAAGTAGCGCAACGGTCCATTCAGAACTATGGCCTAGTGGCTTACAACTCTCAACCATTCCTGTATGTGAGTACTGTTGTCAGGGATGGATTTGTTTATATAGGAAATAAAAATGTTCAAAAAATGATACTTAAATTGATAAAAATTGGTATTCGACTATAAATATCGGCAATTAACAAAGTTCTAGAAATCAGAAAATATTGAAAAATTCTTCTGACAACATTTTTACCTACAAAAATAACAACTTAAAATGTTATTATAAACACTTTGTTACATTTTTAGACAAATCGACAGACAGGTACGGATGGGAAGTTATCAGTGGGTCACACCCCAACCTCTTTTTGTTCCTTTTTTAACCCAGCGAAATTATAAATTATTCATTCATAATTTATTTATAGACAGCTGACATAAAATTATCTGAAGGGATTAAAAACTATTTTGAAATTTGAAATAAAATGTATTTAGAATTTCAAAAGGGACACATTATTCAGTTTTACTTTTAAGTTGGCACTACTGTCATTTACATCTGTGCCAAAACCAAAGAATTCTAATTAACAAAAACTACTAATGACGCCAATAAAACGCATGAAGTTTTAAAGAAGTATACAGTTTCTGTCTTATTTAAAAATATTTAAATGTCCTTATCTACTCAACGAATTTCTTGCTTTTGTGTGTTTATATATTTAAAAATATATCATTAAAATAGGCTGATAACCTTCAATAATTTAAAGTTCCAAAAGTTCTCCCGAATATCGCTTGAAAATAAGACAACGTTTACCCTGCTGATTCCTACTTTCATACTTTACAATACTTCAACTTTACCGAAGAAAAACAACATGAAAAGCAATTGTTTTAAATAATAACCTGTTGTGATCGGCTGCGAGGGAGTGTCAAATTACATTCCCACTATACACCTCACTAAAAAGGGTTCATCATACATCGAGCCGATCATTTCAATAATCATATGAAGTGTTAAAACAAAAGCAACCCCTTAAATTAACGCTTCATTCTGTTTTACATGTGTGACTTAATGGTTTTATGCATCGTTAAACATTTACGACATTTGAATCAAGTGAACTGTCAACTTATTAGTTCGAAATTGATACCTATACCTTCTGTTTTGAAAACACTTGATTATCAAAACAAGTTATCATCACGAACTTATCAGTCAAGTATTTGGTGAGATATAATAATTTAAGTATTGAAGTACACTCAAACTCAAGTTGACTTGAACAAATTCTCTTAAAAAAGTTGACGCACAACTGGGAGTAAAATATTACTATTATCAGCCTTTTCATAAATCCAATATAAGCAATCATATTATTATTACATCAGGTGTTCAAAAATAAATTTGTTACATTTGTCAATAAGGCACGTCGCCGTTTGGTTTGCATATAGAACCTTTTCTTATTTGAGTCATCCGTCAGGTTCTTCGGAAAAAATAAACAAAACTTCAATTCCAATCGATTGAGGTATCGAAAAAAAAGTATCGAACTATCAAAGCATACAACTTTAATGATAAGACCATTTCCAAGAAAAAAAGAAAAACCTACAAAAACATCTCATATCATTTTTTATATATTTATCGAGGTTTTTTAATCAAGAAACACCGGCAATGCAAACACAAATAAAATGTTTTATTGACTTAATCTCATTTTATCAATAAAAAAGAGGAAAACAAAATAAAATCCTATCATCATCATCTTGTTTCTTTTTTCTGTCTACCAATATATAAGGAAACTTACCTTTTGTGCCTTACAAGTTTGTATTATGGGTTGGACGTCATGCGATTGATGAACGTTTTCGGTCACACATTGCACACAAGCCGGTCCCTTGCAATTCAAACAGAACAAGGTAAATGGCTCCGAGTGTTCGGCGCACAAGGATTCCCGTTGCTGAGCTGCCCCGGTGGGCTTGACGAGATTATGTTTGGCCAGAGGGCCCCGGGCTGGATGACACAATTCGCGACATCCGTCACAGTAACGTATCTCACACTGTTCGCATATGAGGGAAGCAACTTTGGGATCGGTTTCGCACATTTGACAGCGAAGGGCTTCACGTGCGCAAAATCTATCAACTATGGACTCCATTGTCTTGTACGGTGGCAGATTCCGCACTCCACTCTCGTCGAAGAAGGCGACTTTGCGGCAATGTGGACAGATTAAGTAGTACACAGCGCCACCAGAGGGCGGAAAGAGCAAAGCCTGGAGATTGGGAGTGCCAACGTACGAACCGGGTCTCGATGTACAGCAAACAACTCCGGAATCGGCCTCACTGAAAATGCTAACCTTGTCGGCTTGATCTTGGTCCGAACTGCTCTCTGTGGTTCCTGAGCTGGATGTACTTGCGGCTGAGGAAGTCGATGAGTGATGCGTTGAGTTTGGATGATGATGACTGTGATGATGGCTGGCGACACAACCTGTTACGGCCGGGGGCAAGCTTCCATTAGCGGTGGTAGCGGCCACAGCCGGTGTGTAGGCGGCTTGGATGTCTATTGCACAAGCCAGGCAGAGGGCATGATAACAGGGTAAGAGAACGGGATTCGCGAACAACTGCTTACATATCGGGCAACGTAGTTCGTCCTCCATTATAAGCCTTCAGAAGACTTTTGAGGGCCGGAAAAAAGTGTTTTATCGATAATATTTTGTTCTATATACGCGAAGCCTTAAACGAAGTTTGGAGGATAAAAACACAGTCTCGGCGAAAAATATATCCTTTTTTTTTTTCAAAAATCAATTTCTCACATTATTTCTGTTTTCATGATGATGAAGGTTGGAGAATTATTTTTTCACTTTTTTTAACGAACTTTCTCTCTTTGGGGAAAAGCAAAAACCGTTTAAACTTTTTTCACTTTTCAAAATGAATTCAATTGAATTTCAAATAAAATTTCCAACATTCTAATCTAATTTCCTAATGGCAAAAATTTAGAAGTAAGAACGAACGAACGAAGGAAAAAAAACTGCAAACTAAGCACAATCACACCCCACTCCCTGTTTTTTTTTTCACTCGAAAAAGGAAGAAGGAAAAAATTACACTGTATAGCCTTCTTCCAGAAAATATAACCTCAAAATCGATTTATTCCACAAACTGGAGGAAAAAACGAGACTTGCGCTAACCCCTATGCTGAAGAATCACCATTCTTCATCTTCCTGAATTTTTGTTGTATTTGTTTTTTTTTTTGAATTTTTCGGGTTCAGTAACACTCACTCGCGGATTGGGATGAATATTATTTACAAAATTTATACAAAAACAACAATCCAAAACCGATATGTTTATTGTTTTACGAAAAAGGAAAGAATAACAAATTGTCTGGCGTAGAATAACAGATTCTACCCTTAAAAATGGTTCGCTACTTTATCCCCCCTCAATTTAATTTATGATAAATCTTTTCCTATTAAAATGCTCTTCACCAGAAAAAGAAGAATTGACAGAAAAAAAATGTTGAATTGAGGCGATGACACAAAATATCCGCACTTTCCGATTTCGTTCCGAGTCCCGTAAGAGTTTTAATAGAACTGAAACTGAAATGTATCTATCGTACTCGTACTGTGTTCTGTTCGATAAAAGTGTTTGGGTGCGATGTATGATAGCGAGAGGATGATGAATATACTGTGGGCTGGCTGGCGCTACAGTGGTGGTGATTGGTGATTATGTTATGCGCCGGTCGATGAATTTCCACCCTGACTGTAGTGTAGTGGGATTGCAATGTTTTCGATTTCACGGGATTCCGATAAATTTTGATGAAACATGACTGTGGGAATGTTTTGGAAGTGGACCAGAAACAGTTAAGTTAACAGTTATGTTCAAAAATCGAAGGGGATGATTTTCGAGTTTGAATGGAACAAGTGTGATTGCATTTTACAACACATGTGACTTTGCAAAATTTAAAGGTAATTATTTTTCTCCCGATGTTAACAGTATCAGGTGGCTCTTTAGAATTACTTCTTGGGCGCAATTGTCTAATGTTTTGTGACTTTTTAATTGGAAGATGCATAGTTAAAGGCGTATGTTGAAAACGTTTAATCTAAATCAATATTTTAAATTATAAAACTTAACTTTTAAATGAACCTTAAACATAAATACTAATTTTTTCTAAATCAAATTCGATAGTTTCAAAAATAAGCAAATGTTATGGTTATCAGTGTTAACGCAGGCTTTTATGCAACGATGTTACATAAAAAGATGGTATATTCGTGTACTTATGCAGAATTTGAATTGCTATAAATACTTATGATAGGTACACTTGAAAAAATACGAAAATATCGATACAACTGATAGGAAAGTAAGAAAAGGTTTCAAAGTATAAATATGCCGTGGTTTTCAATGTTATGGCCCAGAATTCAGCTTTATTATAAAATTTAAGTTTTGCTATTAATTAATTTGGGCAAGTGGAGCGGCGGCGGCGCCCTGCGGCTGTTCCGAATAAATTCCATTCAAGAAGAAAATGTTCGACCACTTAAAGCACCAGTTAGGGCCATAGCCATATGTCAGTAATAATACACCAAATACTCTCTTTCAAGGCTTCCATCGTCTAAAAACCATTATTTTTTTAATAACTTTGCACAATTTGTAAACGCTGTTCAGTAAGTCTATAAATTACGAAATGGGAAATCAAATGAAACATAAATCAAGCGACAGCTCTCAAAAAGGCTAAATTCAAAAAAAGTATTGCCAGATTACAAATCACACTTGAATATGCATTATTTCAAAAAAAACTATTTTTAATAGAAGACTATTAACAAAAGAAAACTCCAAAAAAGGATTTTTATTTTTCAAACTAAATAAAACAATGTATTTAAAGAATTTAACTCATGCTGTTTTGAAAAAACTGTTTTGCAGTTTCAGATTTAAAAAAAATTCTCGTAGAGAACCAATTTATTAAAAAAAAAAATAATATTTTGCTCCAAAGTCAAAGCTACTAAACAAAAATTTAACTGGTCCGTTTTTTGACATCTTTTGGATTTTTATGTTTAGTATTGAATTTGAAACCACTCGCTTTGCAGATTATAGACAAACTTTAACAAAACTGCATTGATATTTATTTAGAAGAATAAAGTAAACGATTAGATCGCACGAACTTGCTCCTGTATCGAAAGACTTTGTTTACAAAAAGTACTTATTATTAAAATTCAACTTGATGGTTTTTCAATTGGCATGGCGCCACCGCCGGTCGATTTTGGAGCCCTGTGGCAACCACTTTGTTTTGGTGACGTCTGTTAAATCTTTTGTTTATTATTCAGTTGTTTATGTCAAATAATCATGGCAAGTTACAGGATTGAACAGCACGTTCAAATGATAAAACTTTAGTATCAAAATGAGTGTCCATTTTACGGTAGACGAATGGCCCTTCACAGTCGACTCTTCAACGTTCGGTAATAAAATTTGAGGTGACCGGTTCAGTAAACAATCAGCCAACACCCGTCGGCTCAAGGAAAGCAAGATCGGCCGAGAACATCACCGCGGTCCGTGAAAGTGTACAGCAGAATCAAAAGCAGTCTATTCCTAGCCGTGCACAAGAAGTTGGCCTTTCACAGACTTGAACATGACCGTTTGGTGTGGATTGTGGCCAGCGGCGGTGCGGTGTAATTAGTCCGTACTTTTTTGAAAACGACGTTAGTGAGGCGGTCACCATCAACAGCGAGCGCTACATAATGATAATAACTAATTTCGTATGCTTCCAGCAGGACGGCGTGACGCGGTGCTACGTGCCACACAACTAACGCCACGATTGACATTTTGCATAAACGATTTGGGGGTTATTTGATTGAAGGTTATCTATCGAAGAGGGTAATGTGAATTGGCGACCAAGGGCATGTGATTTGACTCCACTTGACTTTTTCCTGTGGGGTTTCTTAATGTCGCAGGTCTTAGCAAATTAGCCAAAATCAACCGACGCTACGCCCTAAAGGTGAATATAACACAGGCCATCACTCAAATTCAGCCGGATCTATGCGGAAGAGTTATTGAAAATTGGACCACTCGGATAGGATCCGTGCCACCGTAAGAAGCCGAGGCGGCATTTGAATGATGTCATATTCTACACTTAATGGCAAACATGCACCTTTCAAATAAAAAAATAATTTTGCTAATACCTCACACACCTTGTTTTATTCAATTTCAACATCTACTAACCCTTATTGAAAAATCTACTATAAATAAAATTTGTCTTAAAAAATTTAAATGCCATTTAATTAACCATTTTTTCAAAGACCATAAGAGCTTTTGCTTAAAATTTAATCATGCATATGTACAATTTTTAATTTTAATTCACATACATTTTTAATATACAGTTTCTTAGAACTTATTATTGATACGACTTAATTTGATTTTCGTAAAAAATGATGACCCATTTTCAAAATACGGACTTTGGAAAAAAATTACATTTTTTAAACATCCCAAAAAAACATTATAACCTCTATTTTCAGGTTAAAAGTCAGTCAACCCAATGGTTTGAGCTGTTCTTCAACTTATCTACAATCCTAATTTCGTGTTTGATCGAAATCACGAGTTCAAAGCCTTTTACGAATGCAATACTTGCCTTACAATTCCGATGTGTCGAAAATTAAAATGTACCTAGTTCCATCTCTGCCTTTTGACATCTTTTTCTTGTGACGTTTTGTAGAAAAACTTAAAACGACTTACTTGGCGATAAGAGTTAAACTTAATGTTAGGAAAAATTTAATTACAAAACATTTTTGCGATCTTTTCTTAAAAGTGCAGGTTTTTACTTTTATCCATCATTGAGAAGATGGATTTCATCATCGCATGGTTGGCGATTAAGTGTAAATTGTAATAATAACCCTTTCCATTGTAAGACATTTCCTATTGAAAGACATATATCTGTCAATGAGAGCCATGTACGAAGAAAATTTCGCACGAGTTTGGGATGGAAATTCTCTTTCAGATTAGTTTGGTACGTCAATGGGCGTTAAACGTACTCTTCTCTTTATCTTATACATAAAAGACATAACTGATTCGGTGAAAGGTGGATGTTCGCGGACGATATAGCTTTCCTAACTGAAACTATAGACGGGATGGAGCTTATGATAAATAGGCTTCCACACCACAAACGGTGGTGGGAGATATTCCAGGATTGAGAAGTGGACGTTTGACCGATAGAAATAGTAAGGAAATACAAGTATCTGGGAGTTTTGATTGCATTTAACTTGAATCTAGAAAAATATTTACAATACAAATTAACGGAATCCTGCTATGTGTCCTGTGTGGAGAGGTTGCATTTTAAGAAATAGCATTTAACACATAGCTAAACACATAATATTTCGAGCTACCGCAATTGCAATACTGTTTTACGGAGCGCAAGTATGGGGGTATCGATAGTTTAAAGCTGTGGAAAGTTCCTCCGTTTTTTTTAATTGAAAGTACTTTCAAGGTGCCAAGTACGGCGACAAACTATATGTTTTATCTTGAAACGACGCTACAAACTATCAATTCTGAAATTTCGTTTGTTAAAGAGTGGAAGAAGCTGGCAATTGAATGCTCAACTACTTTTTCAATATTAGCAGCCGAAAGTATCGAGGTGCTTGAATTTTGACTTGCTGAAAAAAGTCGGCAACTTGATGTACGATAAGTTTATAAGTGAAGCTGAAGCACATATTTACAGATCTTACTACAGTAAAGTAAACCATTTTTTGAATCACAATTACCTTCTTCTTGGCCAAAAACAGTTTACAAAAAATCAGCTTGTTATTTAAAGTAAGAAGTGAACTCATAAATTTGAACTACATTCCTCACCGTCCAGAATTGCTATTCATTCCATCGCAAAGAACGCGAAGATATATTTCATTTTCTGGGAGTTTGTTAAATACTCAAGGAGTTCCGAAAGCATCATCTTGAATGGAGAACTAGGTTGGGACCTTCTGTATGAATACTCATTGAACGCTCTTCGCTATAGAACCAGACTAGTTGAGGAAATTTTTAAGGTTTTAAAGTTTGAAAATTATAAAGATTATTTTATTTAATTGTATTTTATTAGCTTTTTTTCGTACGTATAAAGTAAAAAAAATGTCAGTCTGGTAGACGGCCTTCGGCCAAACCATTTATAAAGTTGTGTAATCTTACAATTAAGAATATAATGTTTTCTTCTTGTATCTTTTGAAATTTCCGTAGAACAAAATAGAAATTTGAACTCCCCTTTAGATCTGAATTTATTTCTTAAACATTTAAGTTTTTACGTGAAAAGAATTTGTTTTCTTTTTTAACATTCTGAAAATTACTTCATCTTTTAAAAAAATTCTGTTAGTTTTGAAAATTCTATTCAAATGTTTATTTTATTGGTACGTAATGTGTCTGTAGACATCTTGAATTGTCAAACTGTTTAATTCATAGAGCACTATTGGACGCAATAGAGTTATAAATTCCTAAAAGTATACTTTGGTTAAGATTTTTAAATAAATATCAGACATTATTAGCTCTATACTCAAATTTTAAAAGAAACAATTCTTTATTATTTGATTGTATTTAGTATGAATTGTTGCTATAATTTTAAAACTCGAAAATTTGGCAAATTTCAAGTAAAAGATACAAATGTTAATGTATTAACGCTCTTAAAACAAAAGAGCTGACAAGCAAACTTGAAACCACTAATTATTTGTTGCATAACACAATTGATCAAATCTTTAATCTACTAAATAAAAACACAAACATTATGATAAATAGCACTTTAAGTTTTATTATTAAAATAAATATATGTATGTATGTAGTTCAAAAATATTATTCCAATTCCAATGCTCTCAATTTCTTCAAATTCCTTATGACTTCATCATAGAGTAATATTCTAACATTCGATGCCCATAAAAAGTCCATATGATTGAATTCCTTATAAGGTACTAAATATTTCGAAACAGGATTTCCAAGATCTCTAAACAATTGTTCCACATTACTTGGCTGAACAAGTAAATCATTTAATGAATAATACAAATAAACTGGAACTTTAACTTTAGTTAAATCATATTTCGGTGGTAGATGCTCCTTATAAAGTGCTAAATTTTTCGAAACACTATAACTATACGGAGCAAATCGATTTGTTTTGATAATTTGAACAAAATGTTTTATTTGTTTTGCTGATGCACCCGCTGGATAGTGACCAAGTACTACTGGAAACATTTTCTAAATATAAGAAAAACAAGTGTTAATAGGAAAATATGCTAACAAAAGAAATACATTAAACATTATACCTCATTGAATTCTTCTTCATCACGACCAGCTATTGTAAATATTGCCTCAATGCAAGTTTGTCGAGTTTCTTTGGTAACACTGCAGAGAAATCTGAATTCACCAGTAAAGAGTTCTCTTATTGAACTTCCAACTAGACTCTAAAAAAACCGAATATTATGTAGGTTTTCAAAATTTGTATAAAAATTGCAATGTTTTTACCTTTAAATATAAATCTATGACTTTAATATAAGGATGATCTTCGGTATCGGAAAGGTAAGCTGCTGGTGCTAGAGCATGCATTGATATGATTTTTCGATTGTATTCCGGTCGCATAGAACACATCACAAAAAATGATGTGCAACCCTTTATTAAAAACCATTAATAGAAATTGATTATTAGAATTTGTTTAAAAAAAATAAAGAATTTGTATAATTTACTTGAGAATGTCCAATATATTGTATTCGTTTGAATCCAGTCGTTAGCAAAACATAATCAATCATAGCTGGCAAATCATACATTCCAATTTCATGCCAACTGAAATCCCAAAATTTTGACTCATCTGGATCTAATGTTGTGTGATTTCTTGAATATCGATTTCCACGTGCATTTCCAAGCCAAACATCATAGTTAAGGTCTGCCAGGAGGTATGCTAGAAAGGCGTAAGCAAATCAGTATTTTTCAAGTTAATGAGTTACTTCATGGTTTTTGTTTTTAGACTGGACTCTAAGATGCTTGGCTCAAAACCTTATTTCGAAATTGAGTAATTTTTTAGCCCAATACGCCTAATTTTTTAAAAAGAAGTTTTGCTTTACGCATGCTTGTTAAAAAAGTTCGTGACACTGTTAGAGTAGTTGGCGGAAGGTATGGGCGTTAATTCATAAAGGACATCAACTCACCATCGATCTCGATGCGTACATACAAAAACATCATCTTTTGCATTCATACAGTGGGACAGTTGGATGTGCATGGTGGAATGATGGCATTTTTAAAGTAGTTTATTTGGAAAATGAGGTGGTCGTTATGAAACCATGATAACTAGCTTTGTTTTTAATGAAATTGAAGACAAGAATTATGTCAACAATTCGGAAACGATTGAAGCCCTTAGGCAATCCGATAACTACGGCCCCAAATCATCAAGAAGGTTTTGAAACTTACATTGATGGGATGTATTTTTAAGAAGCCAGCCGCTTGAATGGCTTCATTCCTTAAAATGAAATTTAATTTTGTTAATTTTATTCCATTTTCGAAAGTGAACTTGTATTTGGCCCAACCTTTTTATGTGTACATAATGAAAATATTGTTTTGAATGCAGTTTACTTACCTAAACTGACATTTGGTCCCATAATAACATAGCCAGCTGAACTATCTACTAAACCATGTTGCAGGAACACAGGCTGCTTGCCCGTATTTCGAATTCTGTGCATTTTTAAAATGTAACCATCTTCCGTTGTTACTTCATGCACTTCCGATTCATATCCATATTTTGCAATTAATTTATCCTTAAAATATTTAAGTTGAAACATTAATGTTTTTTTTTTTAAACAAAATATTTTTATTAAATTAGAAAACATACAACTTTTAACGTTGAATCCTCCCTTATACTCTTCCTTGTAACTTTCTCCCCCGAATCTTCCTCCTCCTCTTCCAAACTACCATCATAATCTTCTTCTTCCGCACCCATCACATATGATAAACTATTGATAATTAAAATTATTGCACACAGTGCATTCCGGCGACGACGTAATGACATTACTTTCATTATGATGTCCAAGGCACAACTAATAAAATAATAATAATATAGATCGACAAATTACTTCTTATTATTTATTTCTTTTAATTTACCACCACCGACCGATTAACACCAACACGACGACGACGCGACACAAAGACGATAACGATGACTGACGGACACTGATAAACGGCAAACGCACAACGACAATGTTGGATTAAATTTGAATAAATTTAAAAAAATATATATTTATATAAAAATAAACAAGAGTGAAAACAACAAAAAGCAACAAAATAAAAAGTGAAAATTTGGATGAAGGCAGATGAACTCCAAATAAGTTTTTTTTTCTTGTATAATAATTATTATTATTGTCAGTTGTTGTCAGCACCCATTATATTATAATAGTAGCCTATGATCATGTAGCTCAATATTATTTTTGTGAATGTCAGACGGTAGTTATTTATACCTATCGTTTTGCTTGAGGCATGCCACCAACTAGACTATATAGGTATGCCGTTGACAGAGAGATAATAAGGCGGGGAAGTTGAGGAATAACACCGCGATAAATAAAACGATACGAAAACACCATCCAAAATAAATCTACTGGTGGTAATGTGTTTTATTTGAAGATGTGTACTTCTTTTTTAAGGTAAACTTAGGTAAGTTGGGTGGTTATTAATTCTTTTTTTTTTAGTTTTATATACTAATGTCTTCTTAACTCCTTATTTATTATAGCCTTGAGTACTATAAGCTCCCCCATTAACCAAATAATTTGATTTTCGAAAAATATTAGTTGGTTGTTGAGAATTATTTTGTTTTTTTTTTCATAACATGGACAAATGACATTAAACTTAAGGAAATTTCATCAGTTAATTCAATCAAGCATTATTAATCTTAGAAGATATTCCCTTACAAGTTCTAAATAGCAAAATAAAAACTTTGCTTTGTTTATTTAAATGGAAAATACCCTCAAGAAGATAGTAGGCAACAAAGAAATATATTTTACATAACTTTATGGAACGAACAAGTTAAACAATAGAAATTGTTAGTATTTTTCCATTTGAGTAATTAGTTTTGTTTTAGTTAATATTTAGAAATGTGACAGCAATATCGATTTTTCATTAAGGATATGTTTTTTCTTTTAATCAATGTTGCTATTACTGTTAAAATATATACAAATATCTAAGGTATTCTGACAATATGTAAGTATTTTCCATAATATTTTTAATTTCACTTGATTATATTATTGTAATTTTTGTTTTTAATAGGAAAATACAAAATCAAATTACAATTCATGGAAATATTAATTTTAACAACCGAGCTTAAAAGTCTTCAAATAAATACACGCTTTTTCAAAAATCAATCAGCAAAAACGAAAATTTTACATAATAAGGAACCATGTTAATAGAA
The DNA here is from genome assembly GCF_945859685.1 of Eupeodes corollae. Taxonomy (NCBI): domain Eukaryota; kingdom Metazoa; phylum Arthropoda; class Insecta; order Diptera; family Syrphidae; genus Eupeodes; species Eupeodes corollae. Next base: position 110,606,036 of record NC_079149.1, read on the forward strand.
TATTTTTTTTTAGATAGATAAATCTTTATTCATTAAAAAGGATGTATATAATTTACAATAGAAAAAACTTACAAGCATGGCATTGGAGCCGTCTGCTCAATATTATCAAAACATTTACTTTAATAAAAAAGAATATACAATTATAGAATATAAAATAAAGAACATGTTTAAATAATATTATAAAAATGTGATCAATTTTTTCAATGTTGTTTTGGTAAAGTGGCAAAGTAATTTAAAGAAGAATAAGAATAGTTAACAATAAATATGTGTTACTATGAATAAAGAAAACAAATAACAGTTAGGTACTTTAAATGACTGTTCAAAATGTTAAGTTTAATTAATTTTTGTTTAACCGAAAATGGCGAAGAAGTGGAAAGGTCTCGGAGAAAATGGATTTTAGTTTAGCTGAAAATAATTTTTTTTTGTTTTTTTTTTAAATAGATACTTCAAAACAGACTCAAATAAGAATTTCTGTAATTATTTGCTTGGGAGACAAGCGTACCAGCAGTTTCCAACCTAAACATTTTTCCGACGAAGAGAAGCTTTTATCAAAATAAAGTATTCAGATTTCTTGTAAAATAGGACAAGTTGCTAAAAAATGGTTAACATCTTTATTTTGGTATGAATTGCAGAGTGAACAAATTGCATCTATGTCAGTTCTATGTGGCCTGTATAGTTGAGCTCAACTATCGTCAACTATTGAAATGCAGTTGTAAAAAGTATTTCTCCATTCTTCTATGTTGTTTGCATTTACATTTATTGCTAAATTATAAGCTGTGGCAAGAGCATGCCAATTTCTAAAAGGGGAATATCCACAATGAAGTGTTATAAGCAGGATTTGCTTGTGCAGATTACTATCAGGTCTATGCATAGCTTTAATGAGATAGTTTGCGTTGTCCTTTAAATTTCTAACATATATGGGGTAATTAAGCATGCTCCGCTACAGCTGGAAGATTCTTTTGAAAAAGTATCTTGAAATAACTTCCATATCCTCTAGAAATTGGTATCCATACACTTGATTCCCATAACAAAAGCAACTGTTCACGGTAGCCTCAAAAACCTTAAATTTCGATGTTGAGTCCACGAAGATTCTTGAAAAAATTGTGACCACATTGAGCTCATAGCTGATTTGGCTAGTACCAGTTTCTCTTGAATATGATTTTTGATGTTCAAATGATGAGTGATAGTAAAACGAAGATATTTATACTCGCTTACAACTTCAATAGTGGTACCATCTAATGTCCAATTTCGTACATTATTATCTGAACGGTTTTGAGGTTTAAAAATCATAATTTTATATTTAGAAATGTTGATTTTGAGATCCCACGAATCGCAATATTGTTTAAGTTTATTTATCTGAAGCTGCAATGTCAGAGAACACCACCAGGTCATTAGCATAGAGCAAAATTTTGAAAGATAAATCGTCTTAGTTGACGCCTTCCGTTAATTTATTTCAATATCATTGATAAAAAGAGCGAACATCAGCAGACTCAATATACAACCTTGTGGAACACCTGTTTCGGTTTAAAGTATTTTGACAAAGATGTACCATTACAAACCATTGGAGACGTATTTAATAAAAGTTTTTCATAAATCCAAATAAATTTGGTTAAAAGACCAATAACTGCTAGCCTATATAAAAGTGATCTTCTGTTGATGGTATCAAAAATAGCTTTAAAGGGACGAAAAAAATGTATAGGGGCCCTTTTTGTCGATAAAACGCCTGGCAACGCTCGTAAGATCAATAATTTGATGAATAGTTGAAAGGCCCGCCCGTAAACCCACCCTAATATCGACTTACCAAACTATTTCTTTCAATCCAATTCACAAGCACGTACAAACGTACAACATTTGTGCAAACTGTTTTCTTAGTGAGCTCAGAACGGAAATGCCTTTACTTTTTCTGGTGAACTCGGACTACCCTTTTTAAATGTAGGAAATATTGTAGCCAAACGAAAGTGGCTTTGAAATTTCTCTTCTGTAAACATTTAGTTTAAAAACCCCAACACACGCTCGAGAAATTCAAGAGAACAATTCTTATAGAATTCGATAGGAATGCCATTATTTTATAAGTTCGACGAACAAAGTGCAAAATATTGGAAATAAAAGTTTACTATTTGATTTGACAAAGTTTATACTTGACAAAAGTCAAAAAATGTCATTAGCATGAAAGCTGGTTTGACAGGTACTTTTATCAGAAGTTCTATTGGCCTCCTAACTATGTATTAAATTTTCCAATTTATATTTCTATCAGAGATTTTCGAATTTTCAGAAAATATAAAACAATTCTCTTTCAGAAATCTGAGAACTGAATTTTTATTTTTCGATTTCTCAAGAATTTTCTAACGCTAAATTCAAAGAGAAATCTGAGAAACATAAACAGGCCTAATTCGGCCATAAATATTGAAATTAAAAAAAAGCTCAAATAGAATACTATATATTTCAAAATTTAGTTTAAAATTTTCAATGATTGGACCAATTGGCAAACATCCAAAGATTTGTAGTTTTATTTAATAGAAAAGTGGAAATTATTATTATTTTAGCTGAATCTAGAACACTCTTCAATATTCTAGATTTTTTGCAGTACTAAACAAAAAATGCTTCTTCAGGTATTGTTAAATTATGAATATTGAAAGTAGTAGACCAATAAAAGCTACTGGCTCACAAAATTTCAATATTAATCTTCGAAAACGATCGTTAAGTAGTACCATCAAAACAAGTATTTATATTCTGGATACAGATTCGCTTGTAAAGTGAAATTTTGAGTATTTAACCCAATGCTTTGATCTGTAGAGCCCAGGGCAGACAGACAGACGGAAAGAATTAAAGAATCACATTTTATGACTTGACTGAGTAAAATTTTGAGTTCTTGAGTTTTGTACTAATGCAATACTTTGTCGAAATTAAGAACAATTAGTTTATAGATAAGGCCGAGTGGAAATAGACGTAGTCCCAATTTTTTTCATCTTTGGATTTATTGCACTATGGGGAAGAAAAACATAAATAAATACCTCAGATAAAATTATTTTTGACGTATATAAATAGAAATTTCGGGACAAACGGTCTTTTATTATTCTTTTTTCTTTATTACTAGCAATTTGTTAAATTCACAGCACATTAACTCATTACAATTTTTATTTAAGTAATATGCCTAATCTTTTTAACCAACCTATGGTCATAAACGAGCTTAGTTCAGATCATTTACCTGTTCTTATAATATCTTTTGATTCACCTATGAAAACAAAAATGAAATATTAGACATTAAAAATGCTAATTGGTCTAGATATAAAAAAGAAATTAGATCCAAGTTGACATGTATACATGCACCTTCAATCGATGTGGTCGATCAGCAACAAATAGACTTTGCAGTTTCTTGTTTCACGACTGCTGTTGAAGAAAGTGTTGACATTTCAGTTCCTAAAAAACAAATATTATGTCATGACAGGGCCAACTTATTACCACCTAACATTTTACGTCTAATAAAAACTCGGAACAGCAACCGAAGAAAATGGATAAGAACAAGAGACCCTCATTATAATTCAGAAGTTAAGGTACTTAATATCTTAATAAAAGATTCAATTTTAGCTTATAGGAACCAAGCATGGAATCAAAAATTACAGAGATTAGACAAAGGGAGTAAACCTTTTTGGAATTTAGTCAAAATAATCAAAAAGAAAAATACGTATATTCCAGCTTTCAAAGTTGGGAATAATGTAATGATTTCAAGTGTTGAAAAAGCGAATGCCTTGGCTGAAACCTTTTATGTAAACCATTTGACTGCTACAGGTATCCCTTGTAATACTACAGTTGAGTCAGTGGTCAGTGACTCAATCAATTTTATAAACTCAAGTACTGCAAATGATATTTATGGGCATGTTTCATTTCAAGACGTCAAAGATGTACTTGTGGCACTTAAAACAAGAAAATCTGCGGGTTTTAATGGTATTAAAAATTTGTATTTAAGTAATTTGCCAAAATCGGGAATTAAGTTCTTACAACTCCTATTTAACTGTTGTTTGAAGGTGAGCTACTTTCCTAATGTTTGGAAAACAGCCAAAATAATACCCATTTTGAAGCCTGGTAAAAGTGCAAATTCACCAAGCAATTATAGACCAATAAGTTTATTAAGCTCACTAAGCAAATGTTTCGAACAGATTCTAAAAAGTAAACTTGTGTCTCAAGTGACTAGAAATAATATTTTACCGCTTGAGCAATTTGGCTTTGGGGCTCACCACAGCACAGTACATCAAGTTCATCGAATTACCAAACACATTAAAAATAATTTTAGAATGGGTAAAAGTACGGGCATGGTACTCCTTGACATTGAAAAAGCATTTGATACTGTTTGGCATAATGCATTATTACACAAACTTTTAAGACTCAATTTCCCAATGTACCTTATAAAGACCATTCAATCCTTTCTGTGTGAAAGGAAGTTTAAGGTTTCAATAAATAATTGGTTTTCTGAATCTTACAATATCATGGCAGGTGTACCTCAAGGCTCGGTGCTAGGTCCAATCTTATACACTATCTTTACCTACGACTTTCCATGTTTAACAAACTGTGATAAAGCTATATTCGCTGACGATACTTGTATCTTTTCATCAGATTCAGTTGGTTTCATTATTGAAACAAATCTGCAATCTGCTCTTAATGTAGTTCAAGATTATTTGTTTGATTGGAAGATAAAAATAAATGCCTCAAAGACTCAGGCTATCTTTTTCTCAAGAAAAAGAAAAGCCTGTTTCTTGCCAAGCAATAATCTTCAAGTTGGTGGAATAAGTACAGAATGGCGTTCAAGTGCTAAGTATCTTGGAGTTCATTTAGATAAAACTTTAACTTTTGGCTTGCATGTACAAGAAGTAATCAAGAAGTTTAATATAACTATCAAAACTCTTTATCCATTCATAAACCGCAAATCTAAACTGAGTGATGATAATAAGCTCCTGATATTTAAAGCAGTTTTTCAAGCAATTATGTTTTATGGTTCACCGTGTTGGGGGATATGTGCAAAAAGCCATATTCGTAGACTTCAAATAGCTCAAAATAAAGTTTTAAAAATGATTCTGAAGCTTCCATGGTCGTTTTCAACAGCTGAACTTCACGCTATGTCAAACATAGAACCAGTTCTGCAAAGAATTGACAAAATCAATGTACGCTATAATTTATCTTGTTTATCTTCAGATAACATATTGATTTCAAACCTAGCTTCTTAGTTATATATAATTATTATTGAAAGTACATTTTCGTTCTTTTTTCTTATTTTCCTTTTTAAGACTGATTAGTGATATTAATTTTATAATTTACTTTAAATTTAGTTATTTATTATTATTTTTCTATTTATTTATTCTTTATCTATTAATTTATTTATTTACTTATTTATTACTTATTTATTTATTTATTTATTTATTTATTTATTTATTTATTTATTTATTTATATATTTCATTATTTATTTATTTATTTATTTGATAGCTAATTTATTAATTTATTTATTTATTTATCAATTATTTATTTAAATTATTTGATTTCTTGTTTATTTATTATTTTTTTGTTTATTATTGTTTGTTCATTAATTTATTTACTATTCATTTTTCTTTTTTTTTTTCTTTGTTTGTTTTTGAACTGTCTTATATATATTTTGTTATTTATTTATTTTATTTTTGTTTATATATTTATTTATTTAATTGTTTATTTATTTATTAATCCATTTGTTAACTATTTACCATATAATGAATATATGTAAAACTTTAAGTTGGGTTTGATTTAAATACCTCACCGCCCACCCTTCTCCTCTCTAAATCCTCAAAACAATTTAATGAAGGTTTTTATGTAGCTTTTCCTTTAATATACTGTTAGTTGCTTTTCATTACTTGTATTAAAAAATTTATTATTTGTCAGTAGTAAGGTAGATTTATACCGTAACTCTGTAAATTGTGCAATATAGTTTAAGAAAAAATGTAAGAATATTCTGCTACAATAAATACAACACAATACAATACAATTGTTGCTGTCACAAATTCATCGCTCAAAAGCCAAAACTCCTTAGCCGATTAAAGTTGTTTTAGCTTTTCATCTCATCCACCCAATACCAACTACTGGAATCTTAATTTTGTTATAATGATTCCAATTATCATAATATGACAAAAATGTAAGAAGAGATCAACTTTCAATATGAGAGAAAAGAGTTTAAGAAATCTAAATCCGTCCCTGTCCAGTTGGGCTTCACTGCAGCTTTGATGTGCCTAAATGAATATTGTTTTTTTTTGTATAAATATAATCGTACATCTCTGCCTGGTTCGGTTTTATTTGAAGATTTGTTTGACCATATATTTAAATAATTATGATGCCGGTATTATTTCACACTCGTCGAAGACCTCAAAAAAGTTCAAATGAATAGGGTTAAGGTTGTTTAACCTAGTTTTACACTAATTTTTGTTTTGTTGTAATTTTCTTAATGTCTTTAATGTATCAGAAATTGTTATAGTTAATTTATGCAAATAAGTTATGTATATAATAATGAGGGTGTACACCGTTATTTTGTAATATTATTTGATAATTGGAATCAAAATCTAATTATGAACAATTTTCTAATGTCATTTGTTGTTAATTTTTAATTATTTTATCTACATATTAAAAAATGAGGGACATTCGTTCTATTTTTCTTTCTTTTAACAAGAGTATTTAAAAGTATTTAAATTAGTAAATTTATGCCATTGGAATAATTGATAACTTAAAATGACAGAACTTCTTACATAAGCTCTTTTAACACTGGAAAATTTGATATCATTAAAATTTATTTCTTGTTTTTCAAAATTCTAACACAAATTATCATCGATTCAATTTTTTAAGAATTTTTATGAAATATTTGTTTGATATTTTTCTATTTTTCAATCCAAAACTTTTTATTTATTTCATGAATTTTCTTATAAATCAATTTTCTTGCATCCACAGCCCAAACAAAGTCCATATGATTCCATAATGGTGGTTTTAACTTATTAATTTCCACAACATTCGGCAGCAGCTTGCTGAGTCTTAATATATCCACAGGTTCGGTTAGATAGTCATTCAAACTATAATGCAAGGCAATAGGTGCAGTGACTTTTTTAAGATCATAATCCGGAGGCTCATTTTGTCCATAGACCTTTTTATTATCAAGCTCACAATCGTATTGTCGAAATTTATCAGATTTTATCAATTGTAGATAATGTAAAACTTGCTTAGTAGCAATACCAGCAGGCAAATGACCCAAAACCATTGGAAATCTTGTCTAAAAGAAAAGGAACAGATACAATCTTTCTGTAGGGACCGATTTGTCAAAATTTAGTTAAGCATTTAAAAATCGACGCTAGAATAAATATTTACTCTATTAAACTGCTTGACGTCTTTACCAACGATCATAAAATAAAAAGTTATGCAAACGTCTTCGGCATTTTTCCCACTCAAGCAGGTTCCTCTGAATAAATCGGAATTTGGCAGTAATTCGTACATCATGGCTTTGACAACAGGAAGCTGAAATTATATGTATTTGTTTGAAAAACCTAGCTAATATTTATGTAAATAAACTGTAAGCAAAATATACAACATGTCAAAGGAGATATTTGCCGCCATTTGCAAAAATTACAGCATCTCTTATACCTACTTGAAAAGCGCTATCGCCGAGTGGTAAAAGCGGGGTCCGGATATGTTTCATAAATGCAACTGGTGCCAATGCATGTCCTACGATGATTTTATCGTTGTACTCAGGACGTATGGAACACATAACAAACAAGATTGTTGTTCCCTGGAAGCAAGAAAACAAAACTTATTAAAATATTAACGATGAAGGGAAACGATTTCAAAATTGCAGAATTGTTCGTCACAGTTTGAAAAATTAAAGTACTTTTGGTCTCTTCGAGCGAGGGTCGCGGACAAATATTTGATGTTAAAACAAGAAAGTGATATATGGAATATTAGGTTTAAGAGCTGATATATTCTTGTGATAACCAGGGATAGGACTTTCCAAACTTCTCCTTTTTTTGGTTAAACGGAAGATGAAATCGACTTTCTACAAACATATTTGATTGCAAATATATTTATGATATTTTGCCTTTTTATACCATAATTACATTTTTTTGCCTTTCTTCGACATTGTTTTTTTTTATAATAAGCGCACACTCAAGGGGATAATACTACCCTTATTATGTAGACACAGTGTGAGTACTAGGAAAGGGAAAGAGAGGTTGAAATGAGGTGTCAGTGTACATTGGTTTTGAATTCCTAACTATTGCAATGTCTGGTAAAGACAGTGGCAAGGCATTCTACATTCGCATAGTACGGCTAAAGAACGAATCTCTGTACTTGACAGTACGATCGAAGTTGGTCTCGAAGGTATATTGATGAGTATTCCTAGAAGCGCGAGTATTACGGTTGAGCTGTTTAAGGGAGGAATGCTACTGGATATTTCTCTAGAGCATAAACGGTAAAAGAGGGTGAGACGAGAACCATTTCGACGATTTTCAAGCGACGTATATGATCTTATGATGGTTATATCACCAATCAATCTAAATGCTCTACGTTTAATACTGTCCAAGAGGCTTAAATAAGTTGCAGCAGCACCAGCCCAGAGATTGGAGTTATACTTAAGTTTTGGATGTATAAGTCTTGTAGATAACAACAGCCAGATCAGAGGGGGAGAAAAACTTCATGCATCGCCTTAAAAAACCCAAACACCTTTCGGCATTTTTGGCGACATCACTTATTGCAATCGTTTCACCGAAGAAGAGGGATGCAAATCTGGAAACGAATATGAAAAGCTAAGAGTACTATCGTCAGCTAAACAATGCATTGGATTATAAGTTGCAGACAGCAGATCATTAATAAAAATAATAAATAGTGTTGGAGATAAAATAGAGCCCTGGGGCACACCACCATTATTTTGTGGTTTTCAGACATAAATAAATCCAATACAACTTGATCGATTCGAAAGGTTATTACTAATCCAATGAAGGAGGGATTCATTGAACATCTTTAATTAAAAATTTTGTACAGATTCGAGCACACAAAAATGATGGAAAATGTTCGAATTTAGGCATGTATTAATGTTTATCTGCGCAACAATGCTTGATACTTCTCCCTCGGCAGCGTAAAATGCATACCTGCTGGCGTACATTAAAGACAATTATGATATCTTTCAAAAAAAACTCTTGATAGTCCAATGCTTTTTTAATTATTATTACTATTATTATTTACCTGTGAATGTCCAACGTACATCAATTTTTCAGAATCAGTATTTCTTAAGATAAAATCAATCATTGCTGGAATATCAAAAACAGCTATTTCATGCCAGCTAAAATTCCAAAACGCAGTATCAGTATCCGGGTTGAGGGTTGTGTGATTCCTCGAATATCGATTACCCCGAGCATTGCCCATCCAAACGTCATATCCCAAATCATACAAATAATAACCTTTAGAGGAAGAGCATTTCCATACATAAAGCATGAGCTTAACTCTTATTGCCATTTTCCGTATAGTTTTGACATATCTTACCTAAACCAATACTTGGTCCCATTAGAATATAAGTTGCAGAACTATCCAAAAGACCGTGTTGAAGTAAAACTGGTTTGCCTCCGGGTTTTGGTATTCGATGCATTCTCAGAATATATTTATCACTTGTTATAATAAAATGTGTCTCAACTGGATATTTGTATTTTTGTATAAGTTGATCCTAAAGAATTATGCTTCACAAAATCTTTTGTTTTTATTTTTTCAAATCCGTATACCGTTTCAAGTCTTGCATCCTCAATTACATCTGGTGGATAGTAATTACTTCCCAATACAGTAGCACTTGAAATTATCCATAATGTGGTAAAAATCATGCTTATAACATCTACGAAAATCATGTTTCGTCCTTTTCGAGTTTTCTATAGAATTGAAATTCTCTGGTTATAACCCTACACACTGAATTTGCAACTGAAACAAGTTTTTTCTAAAGTATATTTGGATTTTTATAAAATGGCACTTTTTTAGCTACGCTTTCGTGCCACTGATTGATTCTGATAAAATAATAATAAAATAAATGTATAACAATTTGGAAACGAGTAATTAAAAAAATAAAAATAAAATAAAATCATCGTTTTGATTTTAATATAATTGAAAAAATATAAAAAAGTCTAAATGATACGTGTCGCGAGTAAAGTCAGTCATTCATAATAAACTAGATGAGCCGGTATGTTATTTTTTTAGGATTTTTATTGGTTGCTTTTCAACGAAGCATTTAATTTGTTTTTTATCTTTGCGTCAAATCTTAAAATATCTCATTAACTTTTTCATAACTGATTTGACGAATTTGATAATATTATTTTATTCAATATTCTATATTTAGTGTACTTTTTCCAAACATACAAAATTATAAATGTATGTAATACTTTTTTTAAACATTAAATTAATTGATTATCTCATCAGTTTAAAAAGTTATTGTATAAGTTTTTGGATTTGACAAAGTGATGCCCTAGAAGTTGGTTGTTAGTGAAATGTTAATTTGTATACTCATAATTTAATTCGTTTTTTTAAAGCCCTGTTTAAACTTTTAAACTTGTGTTGGCGTAAAAAATGTTATCAAAAAAATAAAAAGTCCTTCAGTAAGAACAGATATCTTACTGAATATGATGATTTTAATAAAAAGAAATAATTCTTAACCGTGTCATATTTTTCAAAGTGTTAAAAAGTGTTAAGTGTTCAAAGATCTACGAAAATGACTAAAAAGCAGATTCTAGGTTTAAAGACAACTTATAACATTAAATTCTTCAATCAATCAATTCAATAGAAAAAATTGTTTTTTAATACAATAAATATTAATACAACACTTTGTCTCGTTATTTCAGTCCAAAGTGAGATCATAATATAATAGATTTTTTAAACGCTTTTAGAAAAAGATTTACTTTTGTTTTGTATAACATGAACAGAGTGGGCCACCTAGCGTTCTTTATTTTACCATAAGTTATTTTGAAACTGAAAATTGTTTCCTGCTCGAAATCTTGACAGAATATCAGTATTATAATTTTGAAGAATCAAACGAGACTGATTTCGCTTTAACAACTTGGAAAATATTACTTATTTTCAATGTAAATGCCGTAAAACTTACAATAGTGCTTTTTTGTTTTAAAGAAGTTGTATCTGATATGAATCACCTATCAATGAAGCTTTCTAGACGTTTTTGAATGTGGTTTCTGTAATCGAGAATTTGAGATTCAAATTACCAAGGTCAACTCAATAGTTCACACACTACTCTAATAAAAATTCAACAAAACTCCAACTAACTCATCAATTTATATGTACAACCATCCACTTCGTTGTCGCTGCGTAGTTTGGGGCTTAGAAGAGCTTGAATTGGGCAAGGATTTTGGGAGCTTGCTGCAGCTGTGCTTGCTGCAGCACGTGTTATTGTCTTCATGGCAATAATTCATCTACAGAGTGTGAAAATTTGGGATTGCCAAGTGTGGGAACTATTGAATTATTTTTCTTTAAAAATGAGGATGGCTTTGTAGAATCATGTTATCCGATGTTTATTTCTTTTGAAGTTAAGGACATGGACTTGTACTTCCTATGATGACATGCTCCATGGTACTTAGCTCATACCCCAATGGATTTGAGCATGTTATTCCCAAATTGTGTTTGGTGTAAATTTTACTTGTGACATGAAAGAACTACATGACGAGTATTACTTACTTACTTACTTACTGACGAGTATTACATTCGTTAAAAATTAGAACTCGAGAAAGAAGACGAAAAAAGTGGGTCCACCGATTCCGTACGTCTGTTGGTCTGTCCTCACATTTACGTGATTTTTAAGATCAAAAAAGAGGCTGGGGTGCGACTAATACTGATAAATTCCCATCCTGTCTGTCGATTTGTCTTACTCAAAAGGTTTGAAGGTTTTCGTGTTTTGTTAAAAAAGTTGTTGAATTATTCTTAAAAAATTTAAATGTACGATCAATATTTTGCACGTAATGAAATAGTTTGACTTCGAAATCTATTTTTGCTAAAGAGAATTTTAGTCGATAACCAATTATAATAGAATTTTTTAATAAAATTTATTTCTTGTAAAAACATATGCAAATTGGATGAATGAAATTAATTTGAAGTCAATATCTTCTACTGTTCACAATGAATTTTTACCAAACTTGAGTCCTTTTTTTTCGTAGATTTTAGTTTTTTTGTGCAAAAACAGACAGTTTGATTTTAATACAAAATTTACTGAATATCGAAAACAATATGTTTTGTGAGATCAAATAAGTTTAAAGCCAATATTTTTAATTTTTAAAAACATATTTCAGTAGAAAGTAAATTTGTACGAACTTTAAGTAATGCTTTTTTTAGGTTTTTATATTTTGTCAAGAAACTGTCTATTGGATTTTGCTCAAAATTTGATCGAATGTTGAAATCAATATTACTTATAAGAAAAAAATTAGTTTGAAGCAAAAATCTCAAATGTTTGAAAAGATACTTAAGTCGAAAATCCATTTTTACCAACTTTTAATATTTTTTTTGAGGTTTTTAGTATTTTTGTAAAAAAAACTGTCAATCCGATTTTTCGCTAAAATGTCATTGGATTTTGACAACAATATTTTTTAAGAAATAAAATTAGTTTAAAGCCAATATCTCAATGTTTTGAAAAAAACATTTGAGTCGAAATCAATTTTTAACAACTTTTATTAATTTTTTTAGGGTTTTTGTGTTTTGTAAAAAAAACTGTTAATTCAATTTTTCTCAAAATTGTTCTAAATGATGAAAACAATATTTGTTATAAGTTAAAAATAGTTGGAAGCCAAAACCGAAAATCAATTTTTACCAACTTTTGTTTAATTTTCTTTTCAATTTTAATTTTTTGTAAAAAAAATGTCAATTCGATTTTTCTCAAAAATGTAACGAATGTTGAAAACAATATTTCTTCAAATATAAAATAAGTTTGAAGCCATAATCTCAAGGTTTTGAAAGGATATTTCAGTCGAAATCCAATTTTTACCAACTTTGAGTATTGTTTTTTTTTAGGTTTTTTATTTCTTTATAAAAAAAAATTGTCAATTCGATTTTCTCAAAATGACCAGATGGTGAAAACGTTAGTCTTTAGTGCACAAAATTGTTTTGGAGATAAAATCATTTTTTATTCGTAAAATTTTTGAGGTGACAAATTCTTTTCCAAATTTTTGATTTATAAAATAAGCCTTAATTTTATTTTTTTCCAAAATATATTTCATTGGTATCACGTAACAATTTATAATATAAAATTTAATTCAAGTCTCTAGCGTCATTGGTTCGTAAGATATTTAGGGTGAACCAACATTTTTAACTTTTTTTTTTAAACTGATATGGTAAAAAAATCCACCCTCTTAATTTTCTTGAGGGCCCTTTCTGCATCTTTCTGCATTATAACCTGTATACAAACATTTATTTGAAGTTGTTATCTCTACTGGTTCTTAAGCTATGGACGATGGAAAAACGTCGCGACGCACGTAGGAACGTAGGTACACACGCACGCACAGACATCTTTCCAAAAATCTTTTATTTTCACTCTAGGGACCTTAAAACGTCAAGAAATGTCAAAATTTTCAATTCGAAAAATCGAAACGATTACAATGAAGTCCTATGGAGGTTAAAAACGGTAGGACCAAAACAAATTTTTTGGTTGAAAACCAAAATTCTAATTTTCCCAAAAGCAACAAAATGTTCTTTATTTTTTTTCTTAACTTTCAAACACAAATAAATATTTTTGTATTACTCGAGAAGTGTACCCATATAGAACTATTATTTTCTTTTTAAAATTTAAACAGATTTTAATAAAAAATTTCTAACGATTTAAAACAAAAATAGTTCTCAAAAATTAAGGTCTTTTTTGAAGAATTCAAGTAACATATTCATATTTTGCAGGTGTATTTTTTAATCTTAAATTATAGGAACTTTTTTAAAACAGGCTCTTTGGATGCAGGAGCAGGTCATGCAATTTATTTTCATTATATTGCATTTTAAAAAAGAAACTTTTATTGAATATATGTACTTACTTTAGAGTTTCAACTTGTTTTAAAAACGATTCTATTTTGCAATTTGTTTATCTCATAAATATTTAAAAAGTTTGTTGTTGCACAAGGGCCAGAATAATGCCTTTCACGAACTTGATCGTCAGTCTTTAGTTTATTCGAATATCAAGTGAAAATCTTTCTACCATCACTGAGATTTAGTAAATTATTTTTTTATTAAATAATAATAAAGCAAAAGTATAAATTATTTCAATATATCTGATTATAAACTTCATGTTTTTAAAACGTTAAATTATATTCTTTTAACTTATTAAATTATATACATATTTGTTAATGTAAACGTTATTATTAAATTCCCATTTTTCTCAAACCTTCCCCAATTAATAATAAGTTTGATAATTAAAATGCTTAACGTTACATTTTGTATGATGTGTGAAATTATATGACACCTAACATTTGTTTAAAATTATTATTTAAAACTTATTTCATAAACATTTTTTTATAAATTTTCCCCAAAGCAAACTTAGCTAGACTTAAAATTATAATAAATACATTTTAATATTAAGTATAATTAATTTTAATTTAAATAGACTATTTTGGCAGAATTACTTCAATGAAATTAACTAACTACTACTTAATTTAGGCACTTGAAATATACTTTTATCAATAAAACCCATTGTAAGATTTTTTCTATATGATGTCCAATTTGAATTATCATCCTTAGATTGAGATGTCGCCTTAGTCTTACTTTCTATAAAAATAGGCGGCCGATTTCTTGTGCCCAAAGTTTGTCCTTTATATTGTGTTACTGATTTTACTGTTGAACTATCATTTATTGGTTCCTTGAGTTCTTTTGTGATTTCTTTCGTTCCCGATCGTCCAAAATATGGCCAAGTTTCTCCATTGGGATCTTGAGAGTAAGGAGTTGGAAAATGTTCAATATTATTAAAATGTCCTTCTAGTTTTCCCCATTCGTCAACTTCTTTCATTAAGGGACTATGTCGAGTAGAAGGTTTCTGAGATATTGTATAACCAGCATTATTAGATTTATCGGGATAGTCTGTCCATTTTCCCAAAGCAAATGGTGTAGAATTTGCGGTGGTTATAAGATAGAGGCCATTCGACATGGGATTAGCATTTTCGCCAGCTTCAACTAAATAATTAGTTGGTGGACAAAATCCTAGTAAGTATGAAATATACGAACTACAAGCCCAACCCCAGAAACCTTTGGTTGATCGGATGGATTCCAAGAAGTAAGCAGGTGCTCTCTGATGACTGCATGCAAAGATGTCTAATATGCAAAAAGAAACGTGCGAATAAGTTCATATTTTGTTTGGAATTGTGTTTTGTTTGTATTAATCTTACTTCCAGTACAACCAGGCTGATAGACCCCACCATTCATATAGAAATCCAAATGGCCACATCTTTCGAGTTTTCCCTGGACAAAGGCATTTGTGTGAATAACATCAACGAATTCAGCGTCAGTTGCATCCAATTTATCATCTAGCGAGGAAGTAATGAATAATGGCATAGCTGGATCAAGACCTTTTAAAAGAGAGAAAAGGTATTTTAATGAGTCTAATAATTTAAAATTTTGAAATTTCCCGACTATAAATCCTATATTCTAGACAATTAACAGGTCTTACTCATGTTTTCCTTCTAAACTAAGCCAAATTGAAATCGGAACAGAATTTCGAGTCTGAGTACCTACGATACTCTTACTCTAAAATTATTTAATAACTTTGAATTTGACTCACCAGTTATTCTTGGAAGCAAAAATGATCCCAAATTTCTGGCTACATAACTGGCAACTTGAGCACCAAGTGAAAATCCAATTACATGAATATCCGTTGACCCCAAATCCATAATTCGTTCCACTAATTGTGCTGTACATGCCCCACTGTGTTTTGTATTTTGAGCTGAACTGATGTAACAAGGACCGGGGCAAAGGATACTCCAATCAACGTAAATAATGTTGTATTCACCTTTTTGTAGATATTCTGTAAAAATATATTGTAAGATTATCTTTTTTGAAATAATTTAAAAATTAAAAAAAGAGGCTGAGGTGCGACCCACACTGATAACTTCCCATCCCGTTTGTCGATTGTTCTTGTTTAAAAGTTTGTAGTTCTTCGTGTTGGGTTAGATATCAGTTGAATTATTCTTACAAATTTTCAAATTACCAACAATATTTGTCATATCAAGAAATAGTTTCGTTTGAAAATCCAGTTTTGTTAAAAATAATTTTAACCAATTACAGTAGCATTTTTTAATTTTTTACAAATTGGATGAATGAAATTAATTTGAGAGATATCAAGACCCGAACATAAATTTGTATCAAATTTGCGTACTATTTTTTGAAGATTTTATTTTTTTTATGAAAAAACGGACTATAGGATTATTAAAAAATATTAAATATTGAAAACAATATTTTCTGTGAAATACAAAGAGTTAGAAGACAATATTTTAAAATTTTAAAAAGCTATTTGATTCGAAGGTTAATTTTTAAAATGTTTTAGTATTGTTTTTTTATTATTAAGGTTTTTATTTTTTCTAAAAAAACGTCAATCAGATTTTTCTCAAAATTTCACTGAATATTGACAACAATATTTTTTTAAAAGATAAAGTAGTTTTAAGCCAATATCTCAAAGTATTGCAAAGATATTTGAGTCAAAAATCAATTTTTTGCTTAGGTTTTAAGTTTTTTTGTAAAAAAAAAACTTTCAATTATATTTTGTTCAAAATTTGACTGAATGTTGAAAACAATATTTTTTTAAAAGATAAAAGTAGTTTAAAGCCAATATCTTAAATATTTTGAAAAGATATTTGTGTCGAAAATCTTTACCAACTTTTATACAATTTTCTTTTAAGTTTTATTTTTTTTGTAAGAAAAACTGTCAATTCGACTTTTCTCAAAATGTAACCGAATGTTGAAAACAATATTTCTAATAAGATAAAAAAGTTTGAAGACATAATCTTAAGTTTTTGAAAAAATATTTGAGTCGAAATTCAATTTTTACCAACTTTGAATAATGTGTTTTTTTAGGTTTTATCTTTTTTATAAGAAAACTGTCAATTTAATTTTTCTCAAAATTTTACCACATGTTTTTCGTTTTTTTACCACTTTATTTTTCGTTGCACAAAATTGTTTTTGAGATGAAATCATTTTTATTCGTAAAATTTTCGAGATGACAAATTTTTGTTTTCAGTTTTTTTTTTTGATTTATAAAAAAACATCCTTAATTGTTTTTTTTTTTCAAAAAATATGTTTATTTGGAATGACGTTACAATATATTATATAAAAAAAAGTTAATTCAAGTCTCTAGCGTTTTAAGTTCGTGAGACATTAAGGGTTAACCAACATTTTTATCTTTTTTTAAACTGGTTCTTGAGCTATGGACGACGAAAAAAACTTCGCGAACGTACGGACGTACAAACGTACGTACACACACACGCACATACATACATCTTTCTAAAAATCTTTTATTTCGACTCTAGGGACCTTGAAACGTCGAGAAATGTCAAAATCCGAAAAATCAGACTCATTACAATAACTTCAATCAATAATGCATTTTTGAATCGGTTAAATAGAAAAAGATTTTGAACTTTCCAATTTTTAATCTTCAAAATAAAGCAAAGCAACGTAAGCCCGGTTATACTTAAAGGTATCATGAATGAATCATTTCAGCATAATTGCCAACATTTTTATAAAACAAAATTATACTCACCATCTTTCATCTCAAATAACATATCAAGAAACATATTTGAATTATAACCATGAATTATAATTTTTGTTGGATGTGCTGCATTGAAAAATGAATCACTAATATTTGATTTCTCTAAAGTTGTATCAATCCAAATTCTTTGACGATCCATCATATTTTTTCGTGTGAATAAATAAAATTGAACTTCATTATCCGGACATTGTCGGCTAATGATCCATTTGCAGGGTCCAATACTCATTGTTTGTTCTGGCGGTGGAGATTCTTTCCCATTTTTCAATGGACCACCATATGTGAGATGGGAAAACGCTGTAAAAAATTGAACAAAAATATTACAAGCTCATAAATACTGAAGCATTACATTGTTAGAACAAATATTAATATATATTTTTTTAAATGATTGTAAGCAACATTCAAGGCTTTGAACAAGGCTAGATACATTTAATTAAAGTTGAACTTTAATATTAATTCATTCGTTAAATGGTTTTAGTAAAAAAATTCACATAAACAATAAACATCAACAAATATGACCCCAATAAACTTTGCATTCATTTTGTTGTATTCCAATAAGGCCGGCAGAAGTAATTATGTTAAAACAGTTTACTTATAGAACTTACCCAAAATTAACATCACCATCAAAAGAAGAACTTCCATTTTTATCCAATTGTTGTCCATGGCACAAATTTAAATTTTCTGCATTCTTTTGCTCTCAAAATCACAAGGTTTAAAATAAATGCACAACTTCTTAACATTTAACAAAAAAAAAACTAACTAACACTTTTCCCTTGAGTTAGTAGTTTCTCCACTTCATAATTCCATGAGTCTAATTTCCACTTTAGGTTCGTCGTTGTAAGTTTTGTACAGACATTTAAAAGAAATAGCATCGTATTCGTATAATCTAAACGCGTCTATTGACTACTCAAAATACAATACAAAATAAAAAGTGTCAATTTGCTACCGCATTGGATTTCAATTAATAAAAAACGTGTATAACATCAACGGCGGTGGCTGCGACGATAACGACCAACAGACAACGACAGACGGACGGACACAATGAAGAACTATCGAAGACCGAAGCCGGCAGTTCTGCAAAGAAATACAATTTCCATGAAACTTTATAGAAATATCAAAAACAAAAACGAAAAGAAAAGAAATCAATCGAGTGTGTGAGTGGTGTTAATTTAATTTGCTTAAGATATTCGTAACATGACGATTAACCATAAGTTTCTTTTAGCGAATTTAATTGGGCCATTTTGATATAAAAGAAGCTGTGATTGTTGAAGATAATAATATCAATGTATCTTACATACCTACCTTTTGCAGTTTAGGCTCGCAAAGATTGTACAAAAAAGTTATAAGCTTTATACAAAGATGACTGATATGCGGATTGCGGAAAAGAAATGAGCTTAATTAATTATACACACATTTCCAGCGAAATAATAAAAGTATTTACACTCAATCAGATAACAGCTCCAATAATTCGGTCAAGCTTTAATCAGGGCCGGCACGGAAAAAGTAGAAAAAGGGCCTTGTTGAAACAAGGTTTATTTGGTGTTAAGGCAGTATTTAACTTTTTTCACTGTCGGAATTTTTTGTAAAAAGTCCACATTCAAATTTTTATTAAGTCTAGAAATATTACAAAGTATGCAGTTTCATTGACTATTGATACAAAATTGTGAGCGCCAGCTTTGAAATATATTTTTAGTGGCTCAATGATTTTTCTGAAGAACCTTTATGTGACTCTACAAATAATTTAAACGAATAAAAAATCAAAAGTTTAATAAGCGAACCAAATGTACTTAAGGTGGACTGGATAGCTGATTACGAATGTGAAGTTCCAGTAACACAATAAGGTTCATTGTTCGAAATACTTCATTTGAAAAATTGATTTTAAACGCGTGATTAATAATTTTAAAAACCATTTGCAGAGTAGATAAAGACCTAAGACAATCAAAGAATTTTAAGAGCTTCAGATATGAAATGTGTAGACAAGATCTTCAAAACAAATACGTTGTTTTTATTAATATTTAATTCACAGAATATGGATGTTTTATAGTATAATAAAATAGCGTTTGACGTTTTTCCTTTCAAATAAATGTTTTGTCCAAAAATTGAAAATTCTAATTTTCTCAAAAACGAACATATTTTCATTAAATTTTCCCTAATTTTCTATAGTTGTCTTCTTTCGAAAAATAAAACATATTTTTGTAATGCTCCAGAGAAAGGTATCCTTACGTTGTTTTGTTTTTAAATTTTCTCAGGAACTCATGAGCCGATTTCAATTACTTTATTCTACTCAAGCTCTTATACTTAAATGAAAAATTAATATTAATATATTATAAATAACTGCATACTAATAATATTTTTAAATATAACTAAAACAAAAAATTATGTATGCAAACAAAATTAATTTAAAAAAAAATCTAACGATTTACAAAATCAAATTCTGAAAAAACATTAAGGTTTTTTTTTTAAAAATCACACATACATACATTGGCTGGCGCAACAGTCCGTTTGAGAACTAGGGCCTAGGGCCTAGTGACTGACAACTCTCAACCATTCCTGTGTGCGAGTACTGTTGTCTGGGATGGAAGGGACCTACAGTTTTAAGCCGAATCCGAACGGCAAATTTGAGAAAGCACTTTTCATGACAAGCATCACTCTTGGAGAATTAGTCAATTCCTCGCAAGAAACAGTACCCTTGAAAAAAAAACTTTAGGTGGCATAGGCAAGGATCGAAACCAAGACCTCTCGCATGACAGTGTATCGTACTAACCATCATGCCACGGGTACTGGCTTTTGCAAAATCAACTGAATTTAAATTTTTGGAGTTTAATAGCTGAAACACAAACACGATTTCAACCACAGTAATTCAATCCATGTTATCACAATTGGTCATAAGAAAACGTTAAAAGGTAAGTTATTGAAATATACGTAGAATAATTATCTAAATTTTTTCTTAAAAAGGTTTCATTTTTGTAGAACAAAAAATGAGTTTCGAAGAAATCCTTATAGATTGGAGAACTCGGTAGATTAAGCTCCCGGACTCACCAACATCTCTCAGTCTCAGTCATCGAAGCGCAGACGAAGCCGAAGCATGTTTGTGTTTCAGCCATAAATCTTAAATTATAGTAAGTATTTTTAAACAGTTTAGAAAAAAACAATTAATACAAATATTAACAAAGGTAGTAACATATTCGGATAACTTGTTAACATTTATGAGACATTATGAGTTAAAAAAATGTAAACAATTTTTAGGGTACCATGTTCAAACCTTTAAAACACTATTTAATATAAGTTTAATGTATTTTTTAAAGTTTAATAACTTAACACTTAATTCAAAACAAAATTACAATACACAATTAATATCTTAGCATTAAGCACAAATTTTATAAAAATCTATCTGTGAGGCAACAAAGCTTCCTTTCCAATGGCATAAGGTGATTTCGAATTCGTATAAACAAATATAACACCACGGGATCTGAAATAAAAACAAATAAAATAGAATAAAATAAAGCAAATTAAAATAAAAATAAATAAAAATAATGATTGGAAATACATTTTAATAATATTCAAAATTAGAAGTAAAGTTTATAACTCCAGAAAAATCATCTCCATATTTTGTAAATGCGTGTTTCTCAGAGGATGAATCAAGTGATAGTTGTTGAAAAGGCCAACCCAAAAAAAAAGTTCAAACAGATTAAAAACTACTCTTTTAAACAACGCAATTTTTAATATAACGTTAGGCACATTTAATTTTAACATACTTAACCTTTAAATCGGTGTGATTTTGCTCAAATTTTTAAAATAAAGTTTTTGTCTTGAAATTTATATAATTTAGCATTTGTCGTTACTGGAACTAGTTTTAAGGCTACTATTAATCAATTACAGATATCGATTAAAATCAATATTCATTTTATTTTATTTTAAAAATAGTTAAAGGATTTCATAAGCTTAAATTTTTATTTTATAAAGTGTTTGTATAGAAAGAAAAACGACAAAATAATGTATATTAAGAAAAACGTAAAATAGTTTTCAAAATATGGAATATACATATATTTGAATCAAACTTTTAATTTTAACTTGAAACATATAAGAACTATGTTACGAAAACAAGTTTCCAATGTTTACAAATACGAATTGATAGATTTTTATTAAATTTTCTTTAAAAAAAAATGCTATTAACTTATCTTCATTCAATAAAAAAATGTATTTTTGTATTGCTACGGAAGGGTATCCAAGCAGC
This sequence comes from Eupeodes corollae, assembly GCF_945859685.1. Taxonomy (NCBI): domain Eukaryota; kingdom Metazoa; phylum Arthropoda; class Insecta; order Diptera; family Syrphidae; genus Eupeodes; species Eupeodes corollae. The sequence goes on from NC_079149.1 coordinate 110,628,014, forward strand.
AGCGTAATTTAGTTTTAATTTTCTCAGGAACTCAAGAATCGATTGTAATATTTTTTGTATGCACAAGTTCTCAAATTGTTTTAATATTATTTGATGATCAAAAATGTTAGCATTTTTGTTTTGGATTAAAATAATTTTTTTTTTATTTAAAAATTCGGTATCTCGAAAACGGGTCAAAAGTTTAGTTTAAGCATTTCAAGTAACTGCATACCAACTGGTTTGGGATGCGACCCACACATGTAACATTAAAAAAATGTATTACAATATTTTGTATGAAATAAATAAATTAATCGTTTTAATTTTTTGTTGTTTTTAAAAATGTTGTCAGTTGATTTTTAGTGGAAATCCAATTTTAGTAGCATCTCCTGAAAGTTTTTACTTTTTATATAAACAAATATTTCTTAGATTTGATTTTTCTAAGAAGTTAAGCACGCAATGCTATCATTTTGAAGGCAATACATTCATTTATTCACGAGATATCGAGAATAATTTTTAACAACTGTTTGTATTTTTTGAATTTCTAATAATTTTAATAAACTTCAAAAACAATATTCTTTATAAAATGAAATTAATTTAAAGACAAACTCTTAAATTTCTGAAAAGATATTTGAGTCGATTTTCCATTTTTACCAACTTCAAGTGATGTTTTTTAGGTTTATATTTTTACATGCAACATATAGGAACTATTTCGCAAGTTTTGCACTCGTGTAAAATTTCGAACTAGAGATTTTAATCAAACATGACATTATGATGGTACAGAAGTAAAAAAGTAAAAAAAGCGATTTGAAGTTAAGGTTTTAGCAGATTCTCGTTAGGGGTTTTTTCATTTTTTTTTTAAGAAACGAAAATTCAAATTTTCTCAAAAACAAACCGATATATATTTTTTTAATTTTCTCTAAAATTTAATTTGTTAACGTGGCTTCTTTAAGAAAGAAGTATTGCTCCAAAAAGGCACCGCTCATAGAACCGTTATTTTGTTTTTTAATTTTCTCAGCAACTTATATTGCTGCTTTTTTTTGGGGATGAGTTGTCCTAGGATGAGTTGTGTCTTGGCATTTAACTATCTTACCGACAAAAATGGTGTGTATTCGATAAGTTCATTGAAATACACAATCTATTTCCCTCGACATAATATATTATCTAAGTATTTTAAATTTTTATTATAATAAAAAGTTAAGTTTTTTCAACAAATCCGCATAGTCTACGGAAAATTCTCTTTGTTTTTACATCTTATTTGTTAAAATTTGCTAAGTATGAGAGCATTAAAAGGTAGACATGCTAACGAAATAGAACACTTGATTTATTTAATTTTTTAAACAACTGCATAGCAAAAATATTTTTAAGAAGAAATCGAAAATTTGTATAAAACAGGTCTAACGAATTTCAAACAAAACAATTGAAAAATGGAGTTTTTTTTTGACAATTCAAATGGCATTTATATATCTTTAAAGACAAACTTATTTTACAAGTATATTTTTAAATCTTGTAAAGGTATTTACTTTTTTACCCAGACTCTTTGGTATCACGCTATATTTTATCATATAAGATTTAATTCAAGACACTGTCGTTATGGGTTCGTTAAAAAAAATTATATACAAAAAAAAATATCTATCAAAACAAGAACACACATATTGTTTTGTTATTTTCTATCGCACAATTGAAATTCAGAAGTTCAATTTTCATATGCCCTCAAAAAGTGACACTTCAAAGTTCTGATAAGCCTACCATCAGAACTTTATAAATGCGCTTTTGAACTATCAAAATATAAGGAAACACCAAGGAACTACTATTTTAATATATAGAAAATCACTTTTAACACTTCAACGAACAAGTTAATGGACTTTTTTGAACCTTTATCTTTTTTTTATGTTTTTAAGAACACGGAATCATCAAACACATGGTCGTTTGTTTACATTTTAAAACAACTATACACATAAAAAAAAAAAAACTTTTTTTCATATTTGACTTAACTGCTCAACATTTCACCGGCAAACTGTTCTGGTAGCAGTAGAAAAGTATTGATTTTTCTAGAATGTTTACTTAGGTACGATTTATTTTTCTTATCGGACATATAACTTTTATCATTGAGCTTTTATATCAGTTTTAAATGGTTATGATTTAAATTATTATTATGGACTTATACATACATGTTAACGTAAGATATGCCAATAAAAGCAAATAACAGAAAATATATATTTCTTTGAAACTCACTCTTTCGAACAGTGTTCACCCATCAGAGCAATATCTGAATTAATAATATTGGAACTATTGCCACACCAACCGAATATGTACTGAAAGTAGCTGGAGCATCGTACACCCCAAAACCCATCGTCATAGTCATCACCACCGCCACTGCCGCCGCCACCAACGTCAGGGCTTTTTATCGATTCCTTAAAGTAAACCGGTGCCATCGTATGGCTACAAAGTGGGATATCTGATGATGTGATGGAATCAACAAAAAAATTAATATACTATCTTTTTATTATGTCACCACAAAAAATAATATGAAAATACTTTTGCTATCATTGCAAGCAGGTTGAAGCTGACCACCATTCATATAGAAATCCACATGTCCACAAGATTCAATTTTACCATAAATACCAGCATTGGTATGAACAACATCAACAAACTCAGCATCAGTTCGATCGAGTTTAAGGTCATTTTGAGAAGTTCCAAAGAATGGTAGAGCTGGATCAAGTCCTAAAGATAAAGATGTTATGTGTTTCTAATACAAATAAGAAGCCACTTTTTGGATTTCATAAGAACCTGTTATACGTCTGACTTTTTTACCAGTTGATCTCTCTAAGGCATTACTAGCAAAGCCTGCAACATGTGCACCTAAGCTAAATCCAATTATATGCAGCTCTGTCGGATTAAACTCCGAGTTGTCGGCAGCAAGTTGCATAAGAAAGGTAGCTATACATTCACCAGCTTGAATGGTATTTACAGCAGCTGAAGGGTAGCACGGTACGGCAGCTAATGTGCCCCAATCAACAGTGATAACATTGGTAGAGTTATACTTTAAATATTCTATAAGTGATCCACACATTTAATTTGATTCTAAAACCATAACGTTTTTAACATGACATTTACCAAGATGAATTGCCTTAGTTTGTTCGTATTCAAGTCCTCCTCCATATCCGTGTATGACCAATTTATACTGATTACCGGGATTAACCCACTGTGGCAGAAGTGTTCGTGAACTATTTATTAAATAAGGTTCATATTGAGGATGATCACTGGTTGAGACATAAAATTTAACAAATTCACTTTCGCACTCTTCCCAATATTGCACAACACAAGAACCCAAAGTTATATTTAGTCCAGCTGATTTTTGAATTGAAGTCAATAAAACAACAACCACGATCACAAAAATAACTTTTTTATGAAATAAATTCATTATAAAGTTGTTTGACTTTTTAATACGAACCTCTTCATGAGGAATGGAAACAATAATCCACTGTATATCAACATCTACTCAACAGGCAAGACACTGCAATACATTGATCACTTTGGTTAACTTAGAAGTCTTATGCGTGAACCTTTTGGAACTCAGTTTGAATAATAATTGTATGTACAAAATGGAGAAAATGGAATTTCCTTAAAACAAAATTTAAATAACCTCACTTGGTTGATACAAGTAGGTAAGGTACCTTACCTACAATTTCAGTGGAGACGACCACCGAAGAGCGCCACAGTTCTATTTAAACTTTAAATGCAATATGTTTTTAATTTATTTTTTAAGCACGTGACAAAATTACTTAAAAAATAATAACAAAAGAAAGACTTTCACCCATTTTAAATGCAAAATATTTAACTGTTGAAAAAATCTACTTAAAGAGTACGAAAAAAGTATATTTTTTTCAAACATTTGTGTAAAAAGGTGAGTCAACATTTTGTATGCCTATAAGTACGTTCATAACGTAACCATTATGAAAATGTTATTTTAAAATTTATTTTTGAGATCTATAGAAATTTGGTAACCATATTTTGTTTGTTTGATTTCCTGACGTGCATCCACAAGTGCAAATAGTGTAAGTCGGTTAATTTCAAAATTGGAGGGAACAGTATTGGCCAGAGCATTCCACATTCTTGATGTGTGGTTTAGGAAAGAATCTCTAACCTTCACAGTACGCCCGAAATTGAGCTTAAGAGTAAACTGATTAGCATTCTTAGATGTGCTAGTACTACGGATGAACTGTCTTAGGGGTGGAATACAAGCTAATTCGACAGAACATTGCTTGTGAAAATATCGATAAGACAACGAAAGTCATGTAACATTGCAGCGATGTTCGAGAGATGTAAATGTTTCGGTTAAACATTTATCGCCGCCTATCATTTTTAAAGCTCTTTTTTGGATCATATATAAGAGATTTAGATTTGTTTTAGGGGCACCTGGGCCAATATGCGAGTTATACTCCAGTTTTGAACGAATGGAGGATTTGTAAATTACAGCCAAATCAGAAACAGTCGAACAATTTCTTACTCTATCGGAGAAATCCTAAGCACCTAGCAGTATTTTTGGCAATGTTGAATAAGTGATCATTTTATAATAAGTGATCGGTGATACGCATACCGAGAACTAAAAGTTGATTAGTTTTCTGGATTCAAGTGACACTCATGGATAATGGCATCTGGAACGGCTTACGCTTTAACAACAGAAGACAGAGTTTTTGCACCATTAAATTCTACACAGTTAATAATTCCCCATTGGACAATTTTGTAGAGATCAGAATTTAATGAGCCGTTGAAGTTGCCATCTGAAGGACAATGATGTTAATCTTGACACAAATATAAAAAGCTGAGGGTATTGTCGTAAGGATTAGAAGTGGCAAACAAGTGGTTGTTAATAAATATCAGGAATAGAGTTTGAAACAAAACGGAGCCCTAGCAATTTCACACTTGCGACCATCCAATACAACTTATAAAAGTAGTTTCTAATTCAACGTAAAAATATTCATCAATACCAAAAGCACGCATTTTCGATAAGAAAACTTGGTGACAAACTCTACCAAATGCTTATGAAATATCAAGCGCAATAATCTTACTTTCTCCTAAACGTTGTACAGATTTATTCGGTTATTAAGAACTTATCGTTTATAAGTCTAAGTAAGTTTAGAAAAATCACCTTTGTTTATTTTTATATTTGGTGTTTTTTTAATTTTACCAAAATCTGAACTCCATTAACTTCTCTGTGATTGTTTTAAAACTGCAAAACCTCTGCTTTCAACACGAAGAAGATTGATTGACCTTTAAGGGGTATTATTGTTATCTAAAAATCAATCCCTTTCTATTGCTGTGCCCATCATTGAATAAGACCAATTTTACAAGAAGTTATGGGCAAAAATTCATGGCCAAACTTAAAATGCGAATATCTCGCTTAAAATGCGTCCTATATTTTTCTTGATTCTTGATCTAGAGTCTAGACTACCAAAAAGCTGAAATTTAAGAGTTGTGAATTACGGTTGAGATGGAACTGTAGCTTGCCTGAGAGCTGTTTTGTAGACAACTATGTTGTTGGTAGTTTTTGCACGATCCACTTAAGGTAGAGCTTGGTGAATTAAAGTTCCAAGTTTGAAGTCTATGACACTTGAAAAACTAACTAGGTCTAAATTTACGTTCAAAGAACGCAGTTGACTGCAAATGATATCACTTATGTTGTCTGAACCTGTCCAATTATAATATAAAGGCTATTTGAATAGTATTTTTGTTGAATATAAGTTTTACATTTTTTGAAAAATGTTTCTTTTTTTTAATAAAAAATAAAATACTGGGAAGATAAATTATCTAAAGAAATCTTTTAAAATTTAAAACAACCTACTCGTTTTGTTAAGGGGTTTAACAATTTACTAGTTACCAATTTGCCAATAATTTCTTAATTTACTGAGGTACTCCAAAGACTTAAAACTTTCTTTTTGTTTTGCTAATTACTAAATTACTAATTACTTTTATTAAAAAACGACAATCCAAACATCTCTAAAAAGTAGAATTCCCCACTGTTGACTGGACAATTCAATCCCCTGCTCTAATATTAATTATTGTAAAGGTGTCATATGGATCTAGGAAATTGCTTAAAGCCAAAGTAGCTATTCTGGGATTTTGAATACTTTATGCAATTCTTGCAGTAGAAGTGGTACTTAGACTTTTAAAATTGACGAACTCAAATTAAGAATAAACAACCATTGAAACACAAGTTATTTTACTATAATCTAATATTTTGTTATTTTTTTTTAAAACGACATTTTTTAGATGGTGAGTGGAATAGTAATAGTGTTGAAGTTAATTTTAATGGAAGTATTAATTTCTAACTTTGAAATTCAAGAAAAATGTTGTCCTCTTTTTATTACTTGAGAATAAAACATAAACATCAGTTTTGTCAAAATAACATACAATTTTCATGAAGTAGATTTTTCAAAACTGATATATGTATTTATAGCGCACTATTTGGGCAGCTGTCATCTTTTAATATTTGACAAGTAGAAATTAAGCCATTACTTAAACCGCAATGGATGCAATTCAACGATCCATTCAAATTGTTTAAATTGGAAGTTTTGAAGTCACTGAATAACTAAATGACTATTTTCGGGTTGTCGTGAAGCACGATCTTAAATAGTTGATGAAAAGATAAGTTTTTGATTCCTTGTTAACTTCCCATAGGGAGTTATTGTAATCAGTCCGATTTTTCGGATTGAAAATTTCGACATTTCTCGACGATTCAAGTTCTCTAGAGTCGAACAAAAAGATTTTAATAAAGATTTTATATTATACATTGTAACGTAATACCAAACCAGTATATTTTTTGGAAAAAATCCAATTAAAGTTTTTTTTATAAATCGAAAAACTGAACAAAAAATTAGACAACTCGAACATTTTACGAATAAAAAATGATTTCATCTTCTACATATGGTAAAATTTTGAGAAAAATCAAACTGACAATTTTTTTTATAAGAAATTAAAACCTAAAAAAAAATTACTCAAAGTTGGTAAAAATTGAATTTCGACTCAAATATCTTTTCGAAAACTTGAGATTACGGCTTCAAACTTAGAAGTAGTTTGTTTATAAAAATCCAACAGTCCATTTTTTCATAAAAAAATAAAATCTACAAAAATTAGTACGCAAATTTGGTAGAAATTGATGTTCGGTTCTTGATATCTCTCAAATTAATTTTATTCATCCAACTTGTAAAAATTTAAGAAATGCTACTAAAATTAGTAAAAATTTGTTTTCAACTGAAAATCTATTTAACAAAACTAGATTTTCAAACTAAACTATTTCCTCAAATGAAAAATATTGTTGGTAACTTTAAAATTTTTAAGAATAATTCAACTGATAACTTTTTTAACCCAGCACGAAACAAACTTTTAAGCCAGAGCCAAGTTATAAATGTGGGTCTCATTTCAGGTCTTTTTTATCTTTAGAATTATGATTTGTAGGCATTTGGCATATAAATAACTTGGTCCCACCGATCTTGTAACGCAAGAACTCAAAGCGAAAGACGTCCAGACGATATTACATTTACTTTCAAAAACATAGAGCTACTTACCATAAAATCTCAATTTTAGAAAAACAACTTCTACCTGGCTTTTTAATATACCAATTCTCCACAATCATTCATGCAGTAAAGATAAGATTAATTCGTTACTTAGTCATGTAATGGTGTCAGAAGTGGGATTTAAACCCAAGTCTGCTTTGTTTTTCATTTCAATCCTTGTATAATCTTTAAATATACGAATTTTAATTTAATTTCATATAAAGAACTTAGAATATTGAAAATAAATTTGTAAACTTAAAAATGTCCTGAATCAAAAAAATTATTATTGTTTTATGTTCATAAAGTCATAGAATTATTATTCTGTTATTATATTGTTCTTATAAGATTATGAATTCAAAAGTAGTTAGAGTCCTCGCTACGCTATTGAAAAACCTTGTTCAGGAATTTTAAACAAACAAAAATCGTTTTTCGTTTGACACATTTGGTTTCCATATTCTTCCGTAACCATTTATGCAAGAACTATAACTTTTTTTAAAGAAATTAAAAATGAACAATAATAAATTCTATCCAAAAATTAAATAGGTTTGTGCTGAGTCCAAAGCAGAACTATATACATATTTGACCAACTACCCTATTTTCAATTTTTATACTAAACTGTGTTCATTTTGTGCTGCAAATAAATGGAACTTCAATTAGTTATGAAAATCACGTCTGTAAAACATGAATTGCATATTAAATTTTCTTTAAAACTTCTTTGAAGCTTACATGAAATTATAACAAAAAGCAATCAGAACATAAAGCAAAAGGAACAAACATATTGGAACTTGGAACCCGATCGAAATTAAAACTGAATAGAATTTTTATAATTTATTGGTTGACATCATTTCGCTTGGAAATAAAAAAAAAAACAAGTTGTTTTAATTATAATGAGACATAGATGTAAATATACACATATTCATATTTGGAAGAAAAAGCTGCAATACCCTAAATGTAAGTCAATCGAATATTTGAAGTTAAAATTTGGAGAAAATATTTAAGTTTGTATTTTAAACTTTTGATATCTTAGGATTTAAAACTATAAAAAATTGTGTGTTGTAAATGAAACCAACCACTTTAAAGAATTAAAAAAAATCACTTAATTAATTCCAATGTAAATTGTATTTGAGTTTTCATTTTGTCAAAAAACTTAAAAATATATTTCCCTAAAAATAAAGTACCATTTTTATCCCTTTAACATTAGCTACTTATACTTAACTATACCACTGTTTGTTTTCTTTTCTAAAACTTCGATACTATTATACTAAAAAATTTATAATTTTTTTTAATGAATTTTACTTAAAATAATCAAGTCTTATATTGAAATCGAAATTGTGTTGTAAAGTTAGACTCTATTGAAAATTCTTAAACTAATCGTCTAAATAAACGCAAACTATTGTCAGTGACTTCTTCGGCCGCATCAGCTAGACAACATCTAGGGTCACCAATATCATTTTCGGTTCTTGGACAAAATGGTGTTGCATTGTCTTTCAAACAATAAGATCCAAAAGCACTTAAAAAAATATTCAAAGCTTAAAACAGTATGTTAAATTTAAATTGAAAAATACTTTATACCTCATTGGTGTATGCATTCCCATGGGAATAGCATTTCGGACATTATATTGAGCTTGACTCCTCGAGATTCTTCTCAATCCTGATGGACAACGCCTCGAACATGGTTCTGCGTGTGGTTCTTGATTTGTATAAATACTTTGAGCTAAATAGCATATTGACCAAATGTGACTACATAGATTTGCATCTGAAATTAAAAATATGGTTTATTATTGGTTAATATATGTATGTGTATTATTATATTTCGATGTACGATTGAAAGTTAATCCTTAACCCTTGGTTGAAGCGAAAATAGTTACTATTAATGTTAGGAAGAATTTGTATTTGAATAATTTTTAAAACAGGAGCAATTTAAAAAAGCTTACAAGTTTTAAAAGAGAAAATTTCAAAAGTTCACAAGTCTTTGTTATGATTTTTATAGAAAAATAATCTTAAGTGATAAGTAATAAAGTAAAATGTTGTTCAATTGTTATACGGGCAATTGGTTTTTGCTACCGATCTTTAATTTTTGATTTTGTATATCAGTAACCTCAAGTTATAAATGTGGGCAATAAAGTTTATTATCAACAAGATGGTAAATGGTTGGATGGAAGCACTTGGATTACGCGGACGATGTTTGCTTACTCTATCATAGGACAATGGTTCTCCATCAAATGGCAACAAGTGTGGATGAAAATTAATTCCGGCAAAACAAAAATGATCTGCCTCGGAACCCGACCATCCTCTCAAATAAATATTTCCTCGCAACCGGTGGAAAAAGTGGAGAGCTGTCAGTACCTTCATCGGCCGCAGGCCAAGCAATGCAGTTGGATCCGCTTACACAAGAAGGAAGAAGAGCTAATGGAACCGAGAAGCACATGTCGCAGAACAATCCAGGTGGATTCAGCGTCATTAGGTAAAAATTGCAGGGAGCTGAAACAAATCTCCGATGGCGCGTAGGCGTAGTAGAAGCCCTATGCCCCTTAAGGGCTTCCCAATGGACTTAACAGGTCTCAGGACCTAAGTAAGTAAGTAAGATGATACAGCGCAGTGTTACCTGTCCTAGACAGACACTATTAGAATTGTAAAAAAAAGTCTCCTTCTAAGTGTTCACAATTAGCCTTATAGATTTTGGGATTTAACACCTATAGAATTATTCTGTTACTCTAAAAGTGCTTTAAAACTAGCATTAATAAAGTTATGGTTAATATTCCCCTTTTTGCGAAAAAGTGGCTTCCAGAGGGTGCCATTTGTATAATATTGTTTTTCACACTTTTTATTAACTTCCCATAGGAACTTATTGTATGAAAATCTTGACATTTCTCGACGTTTCAAGGTCCCTAGAGTCGAAATAAACGATTTTTAGAGAAATGTATGTGTGTGCGTGTCAGGAATGGATGGGACCTACAATTTTAGGCCGAATCCGAACGGCTAGTTTTGAGAAAGCACTTTTTCATGACAAGAGTTACTCTTGAAGGATTTGTCAATTCCTCGCAAGAGGCAGTACCCGCGATTAATTTTTTAAATTAAGGTGGCACAGGCAGGGATTGAACCCAAGACCCCTTGCATGACAGTCCAACGCACTAACCATCATGCAACGGGTACTACTAGTACTAGTAGTACCCGTACACAGGAATGGTTGAGAGTTGTAAGTCACTAGGCCCTGGTTCACAACGGACTGTTGCGCCACCCCATTTGATATGTGTGCGTGTGAACGTACGTTTGGGAAGTTTTTTCGTGGCCAATAAACCAGTAGAGATATCAGGTTCAAATAAATTGCGTTATATAGATAATAATGCAAAAAAAGTGAGTGGGTGGTTTTTTTACCATAGCAATTTTTAAAAAATGGTGAAAATCTTGGTTAAACCAAAATATCTCATAACCAATAACGCCCTAAAATAAAATTTTGTATCATATATATTGTACCGCCAAAGAAGTATTTTTTTTTTTAATTCAATTAATGGTTTTTTAGAAATCAAAAAAAACTAAAAAAAAATATTTCCCATCTCGGATATTTTACAAACAAAAACTGATTTTAACTCCAAAATAATTGTATGCAACAAAGAATAACGTTTTTGACATTCTGGTTAAAAATTGTAAAAATAAAAACCTAAAAAAACATTACTAGAAGTTGGTGAAGATTGATTTGTGACTCAAATATCTTTTCAAAAATTTGAAATATTGGCTTCAATCCAACTTTATTTTATAAAAAATATTGTTTCCGCAATTCAGTTAAATGTTTAAAAAAATCGAGTTGACATTTTTTTACAAAATAAAAGACCTAAACAAAACATTACCAAAAGTTGGTACAAATTTATTTTAGACTCAAATATCTACTTACAAATTTGAGATATTTGCTTCAGATTAATTTAAACTTATAAAAAATTGTTTTCAAGATTCAGTAATTTTTTTAGAAAAATCGAATTGACATTTTTGTTTACAAAAAATAAGAACCTAGACAAAAAATTACTAATAATTGGTAAAAAATTACTTTCGACTCAAATATCTTTTCAAAAATTTGAGATATTATCCTCAAACCAATTTTTATCTCACAGAAAATATTGTTTTAGACATTCAGTAAATTTGTTTAAAAATTCAACAGTCCGTGTTTTTTATAAAAAATGAAATCTACAAAAAATAGTACGCAAATTTTATAAAAAAAATATGTTCGGTTTTCGTTATCTCTCTTTTTCTTGTTACTTTCTTAAAAAAAAAGTTCACACTACCCTACCATTTCTAACACTGAGTAGCCATCTATACGCGATTATGAAAACTAATTTGTAGGTTCTGAAATTAAACCACGCATAGGGTTAACCAGGGTTAAATTTTTTGTTTACTTACAAATGTTTCAAAATAGCTCTTACCTTCATAAAGGTTATATTCGATGATAAAAAGCGACTAATTGTATTTAGCTAATACATTATTTGAAAAATCAACACTACTTTTCAGATGGACGCAACGCTCGACGTCTTCGTCGATAATTAAGGTATAGAAAAAAACAGTTATGCAAGTATTAAATTTAATATGAGACATGAGAATATATGAATGAAATGGGAATGATTTGAAAAAATATAATAGACAAGTATTAAGAAAAAATGCAAAGTTTCTTGATTCAATTACTTTTTATTTGACATTTTAAGTTAGTCAAATTGAGAAATTCAATTCCATAATGGATCCACCGTTTTAATTAGGGAGTTTCTGGAAAGTAATGGGCCGAGCGGGTTAGCCGTACCTAAATTCTTGTTTTGTTTGTAAAAAAATAAGTATTTTATAACAACAATAAATTTCAACTTGTGTAAATTCTTACCAAAGAAGCAAGGACAACAAACGAGAAAATTGTATAAATCAAAATTTTAGCCATTTTGATGCTTTGAATTAACTCTGCTGACACTGCAACTGACACTGACAATTTTCTGTCTGAAAAACCAATCTATTTATATTAAATATTTTAACGTTAATCTGGTACAATTTGGAAGTTTTATGACGCTTTACCATTAATAATTTAGTAAGTATATGGAAAATATAATACTTGCCTACAAAAAATTAACTACACTGCAATGTAAGGATGTATGTAAATTTTATTAAATTATAATAAGACTCTTAGATTTTTATCTTAAGAGGTAAAAGTGGTTAAACCATTTGCCAGATAATTGCCAAGTCTATATCTTGATCTATAATTACCTATGATTAATTTGTATAGTTCAATAAGCTTGATTACCTATACCTATTAATTATAAGTAAATACTTAACGTCATCATAGACATTAAATTTAATTTATTACAGTTAAGGGTCATAAGTTTATAAAATGTAATAGATTCATATTCGCATATTTTGTATAAATATATATTTTTTTTTAGACAGCTAAGTGTCAGTGTCAGTTGCAGTGTCAGCAGAGTTAATCCAAACAATCAAAAAAGCTTAAATTTTGATTTATACAACTTCCTCTTTTGTTGTCCTTGCTTCTTTGGTAAAGATTTACACACGTTGAAATTTATTGTTGTTATAACATAAATTTGTTTTTATAAAAAAAAATAAGAACCCCATCGCCCCATCACTTTCCAGACGCCCCTTGGATGCAATAGATCCCTTATGAAGTTGAAATTTCTTAATTTAACTTCAAATGTCAAATAAAAAATAATTGAATTAAGAAATTTTGCATTTTTATGCAATGGATTCATTGTGGAAACAGCACTTTTGTACCTAAAGAACAATTTACAAAAAACCGGGTAAAAGGCATATTTCTTTAAATCGTATTAAAAAATAACATTTTAACAAAGTAGGACGATGTACCATTTATAGCAGTTAGTTATCTTTTTAGAAAAGAGTTGAAATTCTGCCGATTATTAGAAATATTTGATATTCCCTTAGAACAAATTTTGCGTTTGATAAATCTTGGCAACTAAATTTTCCATATTTATATAAAGTACAATTAACTACGAAAGGAGATATCAAAGATTTCTGTACTTCAAGGTTTGAAATATATGAACTTTTTATACCTTTTAAATGACCCTTCTATCTTGAACATTGGACATAAGCAGTTTTTTTTGGTGTTCCATATATAGTATAGTTAGGAATTGCCAAAAATACGATTCGCAGTAGTCCGGTTTTTATATTTGAAAGTTGATACAATTGAATATTTGCCACAATAATTTATCAAAAAAATCAAAAAAAAAAAATAGCGAAATTGATACCAGGATTGGAATAGTGTAAGCTGATTTTTGATAGTTGACTACCAAAATCTAAAAAATACGTTTGTGTAATGTGATAGTCGACTTCAAAGTTTTAACCAAACAATTGGACACAAAATAAAAACTTCAAGGAGGGTGTGGAAGCGAGCTTGAAGCTCGCCTAAATTCTTTATATACCTGAATCGAGTTGAAATGAACTTGATTTGCCTCGATTCCGGTGAGAAGTTGATTTTACAAATAATGCGTTATGGTCGGTTTATTTCCATGTTTGTGTACAAAAAATATAGTTTGGTTTTAATAAATTTTTTTAATAAAACTGCACATGGAGTAGGTCCCATATTCTTATATGGTCCTGAACTATTCCGTTTTTCATTCTTTAACAAGAATCAAACAATCAAACTCACTTGCACTTCATAAGAAACATCGAAACACCATTTGCATTTTAGAAAGTGCTGTCAAACTTTATAATTTTTAAATGGTGGAAACACCATGAAGATATATTTAATTTAAACTGAGGTAAACCTTTGGTGGAATTATAGAAAAACTTAATTATCTTTTCTATTGTTAGTTATTCCATTTTTACTAACAAAACCAAATAATATCAACAGTAACAGATTTTTTTGTTTCCAATGGAAAACAATTGATTCACAATGCACAACAACACAACGAACATAGCCATCGAGATATAAATCAATCGTACCAACATTTGAGAGAAATCACATAAGATCCATTCGAGACTCGTATAAATGTCAAAAACCCATTCTACTTTAATTTTTTTAGTATGAATACTGCGATGTTTTTGTTATTCGTGTAAAATCCTACTATTATATTGATAGATTTTCCAACAAAACACGGGTATGGTCTTAGACCTCACCAAAGCTCAGCTTTTTCGGATTTTTTTGAATTTTTGTAAAAAGAGTGGAACAGATTATTGTAAAATTTGAAGTTTCAGTCTTAAAGTGAAAAAAAGTTAAGATTGTAATATTTGATTTATCTTCAATTATCAGTTTCGTGAAAAAATGAAAATGTTTTAAATAGTTATACCATATTTGGAAAATAAAAAAACTTGTTTGAAAGGATAGATATTGGAATTTTTAAGCTTTGTTTGTAATTATGTATGAATTTGTAAAATTATATGAAAGCATGTCATTATTAAATAGTGTATGAAATTTTAGCTCTACACTCGTTTAAATTAAAAACAAAAGCAAACTCAAACCCCTAAACCTTTAATAATGCCATTATTAAATTTTACCTTTAATTTTTTGACGTTTTTCAATAATTATAGAAGTCAAAATAAATTGGCTTTTCTTGGACTTTGGTTTAAGAATTAAAGCTGAAATTGAGTACAAAAAAATGAGAAGAAACAGAGTTAAATCATAAAATTCTTTCAAACGTCTTTATTTTCTGTAAGATGTTTTTAGGAGTATCGTAAGGATAAAGATTAAAACAATAAATCTTGTGCATTAAAATGACGGCCATTCATTACCAATCTGCACTTTATTCCGGAATTTCAAGTAATTGAAATAAAAATAATGATAATGATAATAATGACTTCTTAAAAATTGTCAAGTCATTGGAATCCTAAATCATGTGTCTCCACTTTACTCATAAAAAATGTGTCTATAGAAAAACTTACTTGAAGTACCACCACAATATGGTTGACGTTTCCCACCATTTACACAAAAGTCCACATGTCCAACCTTACCAGTTTCACCATAGAAACCAGCATTTGTATGAATTACATGAACAGCTTTAGCATCACCACTATCTAATCGATTAGAGTTTCCTGGTTTGATAAGAGGACGAGCTGGATCAAGTCCTGTTTAAGAAAAAAAAAATTTACATTCACTTTTATAATATGATCTATAGTTGGATTTATTTACCAATAATTCGTTCTACTCTAAAGTTCAAATAATTGGCCATCAAACCACAAATATGTGCTCCCAGTGAATGTCCAACACAAGTTGTCCTATCCACTTTCATTCCAGAATTTCGCAAGAAAGTGAAACTCTCAGCCAAACACCTTGCGACGGTCTTCAAATTATGTACAGCAGCAACATAGCACGGTGGTAATGCTAATGCACCCCAATCAGCAACAAATAGATTGTAATTACCATGACGAAGGTAAGCTTTAAAAATTTGTTAATATTTTGTTTACAATTATTTTTTGTATCTTCATTTCGGTATACATGATAGCTAATTCAAACAACTTTATATTAATTTAGTTAACATACCATCGCGCAGAACTGACATGGGAAGCGTGTTATCCCCTCCAGCATAGCCATGAATTAATATGATATTTTCCTTTTGTGGATCCCATTCGTTGTTCCGTAACCAATCACCTTGTTCAATGTCTAACTGCAATAAAATCATCATTGAAAATTTGTAATGATTAATTTCATAATAGTTCTTAGATTTCAAAACCTATTTGAAGTCATTGATTATTTTCTTAATACGAATGATAGTTAATGGGTGCAGGGCTGGATTAGACACAACATAACATCTTGAAAATGTAAGTTAAGAATAAGATTAAACATAAACTCCACGAACTACAGAAAGTTGACACATTTTATATTATCGTGAAGAGAATGTCCTAAAACTAATCGAATTTACAGCCGTTTGTGAAAAAAGTCTTTCAAATTATCTCTCACCAGATCTATATACATCAATAAGACACTTCTAATTTAGGTATTTGTGGAGCTGAAGTTTGGCCCTACTTAAACAACTTTTGTCGTCTTTTTCGTCTTTGTTGAAGGATAATTTTGACAGGAGGAAAATTTGATCAATTTCGAATTGTTAACTAGGGTTAAAAAATGGAACTTCAAAGTTGTCTACAAGTCTTATGAAAAAAATACAGTTTCGAACTATTTGTGTTAAACTAATCTTCAACATCTCTTAACCCCCTAAACACTTGTTGCTCTCCTCCGATTTCAAATATTTTTCAAGAATTATGAAGAAAGTAATGTTCGCTAAAAAAGTTCAGCTTTGAAGGAATATTTTCAAGTGAATTTTTAATTTTTCTGGTAACAATACAAAACTATTACTCCAGTTATTATCTGAATGCTTCAAGTATTACTAAATAAATACAAATTGTTTTACAAGAAGTTCTCAAAACAGTGATGTACATTTGAGTTAGCAACTCTTAAAAATAAAATAATTTGACAGTCAAAAGTTACTTCGATTTTATTTAAGGGCACCTTTTATTTTCATTGGAATGAAATGAAAATTCTAAGAGCTTAAAATCGCAAAAAATTGTAAACTCAAATTATTCCAAAAACATCAAGTGATAATCTCCCTTATCAAACAATTAGTTTTCAACTGCATGATGATATTTGATTTGGAAAAAGAAAATGAATACATTATTTAAACCTAGAAAATGTAACTCTGCCCTTGATGTTTAATTTCATCATAAACTTACGACTTACATCTTTTACTAATTGTTAATTAACAGTGAATTATAGTTAGATAGAGGCGAAGTCAAGGTAATTTGCTGGCCCTTTTGCTATTGTTTAAACCATTCTTGAATATGACTTTATAAAATATAACCAAATAAAGCAACCAAAATATAACCAATAGAGCTTTATAAAATGTGTACTTTCTAATGTGAGCTTTAATTTTTCATAACTTTACATTTTAGTCTGAAAAGCGAAAATTGATAGTTAAGTTAGTTAGTTATGTTGTCAGATCATTCAGAATTAAAATTTATTTTAGTAAAAAATTGTCTATTCATAAAGTTAGAAAATTTTGGCCCAAAATCCTACAAGGTCAGCTGGTTGGCTAATTGGAGTTTGAATCCCTTTATCACTTTTTCTATTATATATTTTAGCGAAGGAAATTTCAGATGTCTTAAACAAGCATAACTCACCATTTCAAATATTAACACACGAAATTGTATATGTTTACACGATTCTAAGACCTTTCGAACAATTTTTGGACAGAAAGATTGACAATATCAATATAAAATAAAATCTAACAAGAGTTTATAAATATATTTACGTACATTTATTTTAGCTGCCAAAAAATGTTATTAACTCCGGAAATAAATTTAAAAAAAAATAAAAAGAAGACCTATGACACTAAGTTTTAAAAAACCTTATTATAAAAAATAAACTTGATACTTTAAAATAAGTAGTTTTTCCCTTTTACAAAAAATATAAAAAGTAGGTACACAACGATTCCTCAAAAGCCAGACATTTTTTTTTTAAGATTATCCTTAGATATAAATTTTTGGTAATCTTTCGGCTAAATATCATAAACATTTTGTGCAAACAAATTTTAATTTGAAAATTAAATTCATATAATTTTTCACACATAATATCGTCGTCGTTCTATTAATACTCCCTAAGTCCATTTTTTGTGTTTTGAGATATTTGCAATAAAAGTTTGAAATCAATATGCAAATTAATAGATTTTGGGAGTTTTAATTCTTTTTTATTTAAAAATGGTGCATTCTTAAACTTAGGGAGCTTTGAAAAAAATATAAATTTTGTCATTTGCATGAACTTAGTGTATTTATTTCATTTTTGCGAAAAATGGACTTAGGGAGTTTTCATAGAACGACGACGATATTTTGTATAAGTTTATGTTTTTAAATAAAAATTGAATCATACAAAACATTATTTTAGAAAAGTGTACAAATATGTACACAGTGTTTTTTGTAAATTAAATATTCAATTAAATTAATTTGTAGTTTTACCCTTTTTCAGACACTGACTCTAATTCTTTTTCATTCAGATTTTATCAAAATATTTAGAAAATCTTGAAAATTAAGACAAAAAAAAAACAGTTTTTAGGTTATCGTCAATTGTAAGGTCATACAAAAAATCAATTTAAGTCACAATTGTGAAATGAATTCTGGAAAGCTGAATTTGCTTCATAAAATAAAATTACAAAATTTAACATTTTTGGAAATTGTTTGTTTGGCTTTGCAACAATCTTCTATTTTCTACCATAAAAAAGTCTATAAAGTTTAAATAACCTAACAAATTATTATTATTTTTGTTTTTTTATTGAAGTAAACTAATAACCACATATATTTTATATATTTAAACAATATATCATAAAAACCTGCTTACATTAACATTAACACAAAAAAAAAAAAAACTTTTAGAATAAATTAAAATATTAAACACTGAATTTTAAAACTAATTAATTTATACATTTAAGCCGTAAAATTCAACATTAAAAAATACAATCAATAAAAATGTTTGAAACCAAATCAAAATTGAAGTTTAAATAAAAATGCGTTATTTGTAATGCCTCATAAACTAAATGCAAATTAATAGACCGTGTAGGTCGCGGATGGTGGAAACAATCTGCTTTTTTTTCCATTTTGCTTATGCAATTGAACTTTAATCTTGAACCAAAACATTATTCTCAATATTTGAATTTAATTGGGTTCATTTTTATTTTAACTTATTTGTATTCGTACACATTCACAAACTGTTTTTATATTTAACATAACAAAAGTATTTAGAAATCATTAATAAAAAAAAATGTTCCACATACGCCCGAGTGAACCATACACAATTACATGAATCTTATTTAAATAAATAGAAAAAAAAACACTCACTTGTTGTCTTGTTCCATTCAATTTCGTATATAAATAAAGATTTATATCTGGATCAGGACATTTGTCATACAAATCATTACCACGTTTCCACACGCAATCCTCTCTCGATGTATTAAAATTAGCTGAATCTCCCAGATACAATGATTGCAAAATAACTCGTTGAGAGTTTCCAACTAATATAAAACATAAAAATGTTTAAATTAAAATTTTAACCAAAAAGCAGCAAAACTCGAATCAATATTATTTCTTACATTTGCCACAGAAAAAAACTATCACTACAAGACCAATAAGGTATCTTGATGTTGCACCACTTGCTGTACGCATTTTATCAATTTAAAAAACCAAAACGTCCAAAAATTTTTTTCACTACTCCAAATTTTAAGCAGATTTTCGTATTCGAATGTAAGACTTCAACATATCAGATCACGCACTATTCAACTTTTTTAATTTTTTAAAATTATTTAGTTTTGGTTGATGTAACTTCGAGTGGTGGTCACAGAGTTATGATCCACCAATGCTCACTCCAGTGGCAGTAAACCTCCCGAACGTGAGCCACCGATAACCACCGCCGCCGCCGCCGTGGCCACAGCCGTTCCAGCCGCACCAAAGTCGCTGAAGTCATGCTAACCAGCAATCGTTTTTTAGGTTTGAAAAGTTTTGCAGTGTGAGATACTTTATTTTATTTATTTGTTTTATATTTTTCAGCGAACAATTCTTCAGGCTTTAATCCAAACGCAAGTCATGACGTAACGCCTGCAGTGTGAGTCTGAGCTCTGGTTCATCTGCGGGTATTGGCGGGTTGGCCGGTGCTGTGTGCGGTTGGGTAGGATAGTCAAACAACATGTTGCATTTTTTATGTTCACAGACTTAGCATTCCATTTCCATTTCCAAAAACAAAACAAAAAACATGTGGGGAATAACTAATAACTCCAAATGAAGACTTTGCATGTGTTCCTATTTGGCCGAGTTTAAGTCTAACTTTGCGATTTATAATTATTGTATTGTTTTACCTTTGACTATTATGTATCTCTGCATGAATTTTTATTATCTGTTGGCTTGAATGAACATTGACAGCATGAATTTATACAAGACGACGACTACGAAGATGATGATGATGATGATGATGATGGGAACTCCTAATAAAATTTGTATTTATGGCGTATTGAATGACCAACAAAGTGCTGTTATTTGATAGACAATAGATTTATTTGTAGTAGAAAATATACATAAATTGATTGAATACCTTTTTGGATGTCTGATGTACATATAGAAAATTCAAACTTTAGACCAATGGAGACTTTACAATGGTTAAGAAGGAAGTCGAGTTCAGTGGCATTTATACGATGACACTGATTTCCGTGAATGGATAGTTTGTTTCAATGTTTTTTTTTGTTTTCTTCAATCTCAAATTTATATGCACTTAAAGTTTGTCTTCACTGCAGGTGATATTAAATGCGGAAAAATATAAATTAAGATATCAACAATACGCGTGTTCGTCGGAGTTGGTTTTGTTTATACATATTTAATTGTTAGGTATCAAATTTGAAAACATAAACCTAGTGCAGGTGCAACTTGAGAAGGAAATACACGGCTTATCTGCAAGAATAGATTTTTGCGAGGAGGGTAAGAAAGGTATAAACAACAATCTGAGTTCACCTTTTCTTTTTCTAAAATAAAACAAAATGTATTGTTCCTTTAAGGAACATTTAAAATTGACAACTTTATGGAGTTAATTAGAATTGTCTCCCTGTATCCTCACACTGAAATCGTTATTACGGGCGAATTTTAATGTTCACGCCCGAAGGAATGTGTGCTGTAATTTTTGCTGAGTTTAACCATCTTACTCAGGTCGAGCAGAAAATACACTTGACTTGTTTCTTACTTCTAATACTGTTAAATACACAATCAGTGTATTGACGCATCTAGGCACATCGGACCATAATGTCATATCTGCTAATTTCTCTTATCAAACAAATCCAGTTAAAAAAATAGCTCCAAAGAGAACCGTTTCGCAGTATGAGAAAGCCAACTGGGACGGTCTCAATAATTTCTTCAGGATCTTTAACTGGTTGCTAAGCTTCCTCAGTAGCGAAGTAGATTCCAGTGCAGATATGATTTGTAGTATGATTCATCTGGGAATAAAAAATAATATCCCGAATAGTTAAAAGTATTAAACCCAAGGTTAAATCAAGCTTCGATTTGAGCTGCAAAGACGTTATCAAGGAAAAAAAGGTGAGCTTCCGAATTTTTAAAACCAACCCAACTGAGTAAAACCGGAAAAGGTTTAAGCAAGCCACGAAGACTTGCAACGCCTATATTCGAAGGACCAAATTTTTACATGACCAAAAATTACGGCGAAAAATACTGCAAAGTCCCAAAGGCAGTAAGAATTTTTGGTCATTCGTAAAGAACATGAAGAATTCTTACTCTTCCTCGGTTCCTACGCTTGTTGTCAACGACACTCTTTTAGTTAGATGTATTGATAAAGCCAACTTATTTTCAAGGCAGTTCGCCAAAAATTACACCTTACCAGATAGTGTCATGGCTCGCCCAGTTCTTGAACGTGTAAATGATTCTATAGGACCAATATTTTTTCGTACTCGAACTGTTGCGAGAGTTCTTACAGATCTCAACATTCATAAATCTGCTGGCCCAGATGGTATCCCCGCTATCATTCTAAAGAAGTGTTCTTCCACGCAAGCAAAACCACTGAGTAAGCTTTTCCATCGATCCTATTCTTCTGGGCTCGTTCCGAGTGGTTGGAAAACTGCATTTGTTCAGCCAATCCCAAAAAAAAGGAGAATCTTCTTCTCCCACAAATTATCAACCAATAGCACTAACGTCCCTTTTTTCCAAGATCATGGAAACGCTGATTAATTATCAGCTTAAGAAATATTTTGCGGAACGGAAGCTTCTTAATGACCATCAATACGGCTTTCGTCCACTGGTGATCTCATAGTTCATCTCAACAAACAGTGGAACAAATCTTTACATCGTTTTGGAGAAAGTAAGATTATTGCACTTGATGTTTGAAAGGCATTTGATAAAGTCTGGCATCTTGCTCTTTTATTGAAAATGTGTGCTTTTGGTATTGACGAATCTGTTCTTCGTTGTATAAGAAATTTTCTTTCGATCCGTTCAATACAAATTGTTTTGGACGGATTCAAGTCTGAAACCCATAATATAAATGCTGGTGTGCCCCAGGGCTCCGTTATGTCTACTACCCTTTTCCTCATTCTTATAAGTGATCTCCTGACTGCTACTTCTAATCCAATACATTGTTTCGCTGACGATAGCACTTCCAGCTTTTCATATTCGTTTACAGACTCACAACCCTGCTCTTCGGATGTGGAACTGCAACGGCAAAATATGATAACCTCATTAAATTCCGACCTACACAGCACTGTACAATGGGGGATAAAAAACAGCGTGAAATTTAATGCTTCGAAAATCCAATGTTAAAGTGAGATATACCCCCTTTGCCACTATCCATGAGTGGCACTTGTATGAACGAAACTGAAAATCTAGACATCCTCGGAATGTGCATCAGCAATCACCTTTTGTGGAGCGATCACATACGCGATGTCGTCAAAAATACCGAAAGATATCTAAGCTTTCTGAGCAGATGCAAGAAATTTGTCTCCCCGTCTGATCTTGCTACAGTTTACAAAACCTATATACGCTCCAGTAATTTATTTAAGCTTCTTAGACAGTATTGAAAGAAGAGCTTTTAAGGTGATTGGTTTCTTGTCTCACAATTTCTTACCGTTTTTTTAATGGACTTCGCTACAGTCAAATAGCCAGTTGCATTGCATAACTCATAAAATTTAACCGTTATACCTGCGCTTCTAGAAATGCCCATTAGTTTACAAATTAGCCCATCTTCGGCCGTACTATGAAGAACAGGGAATTATTTTTTAGCCGAACTACTCGAATGTGGAATGCCTGGCCACGCTTTCTTTCCCTGTCATTGCAATGTACAGGAATTCAAAATCAATGAACACCGAAACCCCCTATGCAACCCTTCCCTCTTTTCCCTGTGTCTTTGAAACATTAAAGGTATACAAACATTTTAAGTGTTCGCTTATTATAAAAAAAAAACAATATCAACGAATTCTGCACAAAGATCTCGATATTATTCGCTGACAATGTCCAATCGACTCGGCGATTGAATTTGCATGACATCCGTTTATCCATCGTTATTGCTTCATTAAATATAGGCTTTAGAACAGCTCTACTTCTTTTAGCGAGTTTGGTAATAATTTATCAATAAATAAATATAAACTCAAAAGTCCAACTTTTTTAAAGTATGTAATTATAAAAACACCAGTTTTCTTTTACTCACCTGCATATATTAAAAAGATAATAATTATTGAATCACTTAAAGTAAAACGTGTGCAATTCACCCACATTCTATCTAAAAAAGAATTTAACGACAAAAATTAGTATTTATCTATCGAATTTTATTGAATTTTTAAGTTCGGTACAAAAGCAGTTGATGACGTATTTAATAAGGCATTACAATCAACTAATAAATATAATTAGGTATAGCAGCTATGTTATCACATTTTGTATAAATTAAAAATTAGCACGCGCAAATTGATTAACAATCAATGCGAAACTATTTAACTTAAAAACAAGTAAGTTCATTCACTTTTCTATTGATATTATATCTCCCACGTGTAAATTTGTTACAATCAATATTTTTGTTAAAAGTACCAAAAACGTCGAGGTTTATAATTAAAATAATTGCATGTTAAGCAAGAATATCGAAATTATATTGCAGAAAATGGATGAATTTTTAATAGTTTTGGCTGGTTTTAAGCTGTGAGCATATCAATTAAGATTCTAGAGTTAAACCACAGTCGATTTTAAGATTGATGAGTCTTTTTTTTTTATTAAAATACAGAATAATTTTTAGCTCTAAGAGATATGTTCTTGGGGATCGGATCAGAGTGCTGAATTTTAAATTATTGTATGGTCAAAATTTTGAATGATACTGTCGGATACTGTATGATCATTTTATTTTTTTAATGATTAATATTCTGTATTTCAAAACACTGTTCATTTATTACATCTCAAAATGCTGTTTTATCAAAATACTGTACCTGATCATATTGCATCTACAAGCTACTGTATGTAACTTAAATTAGCAAAAGCTTTGAAACATCATCGAAATGCACGAACACGTGAAAGTTTTGACAGATCATCTAGTTTGGTGCAATTTCCTATGCAATTGTTGATAAGAATATAAAATTGTAAGAGAAATACAAAAACAATTAAGAGGAAAAAAATGAGGAATAGCTAATTATTTTTTCAAAACACAACAAAAAAAGTCTATCAATTTGAAATATAGTTGTTAAAATTAGTCCGATTCAATATGTTGACGTTTCCGGGTCCCTAGAATCAAAATTAAAGATTTTAACGAAAAAATCTGATACGAATACAAATTTTGACATTCGTTATAATATATTATTATTTATTATTATAAAAAATAATTGAACAAAATTTGTTTTACTGAAAAAAGTTACGTTAAACTTGAAAAGTAAAAACATTTAAGGGGCACAAAATAATCAAGTTTAATTAGAGAAAATTAATACATGTTGTTGCATTTAAGTGTTTTGGAAAGTTGTGTTACTCAAAAATTACTATGATACATTTTTCTCAAAAACACTTTGTTTTAAACATTCTGTATATTTACATTATATGCTACTAAGAAGAAAATCGTGTTGATATTGTAAATAGTGCACAATTTACAGTTTTAAATAAGAATTTTGACCGAGCAGAATTTTGTCCTACACAGTTTTGACTACACACAATATTTTATATAAAAATTTTACTTATACTATTGTAAATACGAGTACATAAATATGACCCATACAGTATTTTGATCCCGACCCACAAACAATTCTAACAAATATTGTTAAAATTGACTTTTAACTCGAATATTAAAAAAGAGGCTGGGATGCGACCCACACTGATAGCTTCCCATCCCGTCTGTTGATTTGTCTTGTTTAAAAGTTTGTAGTTTTTCGCGTTGAGTTTAAAAAGTTAGCAGTTAAATTATTCTAACAAATTTTAAAATTACCAACAATATTTTTCTTACAAATAAATTATTTAGTTTGAAAATTTAGTTTTGTTAAATTGATTTTAAGTTGAAAACAAATTTTTACTAATTTTAGTAGCATTCTTTAATTTTTACAAATTGGATGAATAAAATTAATTTGAGAGTTATCAAGAACCGAACATCAATTTTTACTATTTTTTGTAGATTTTGTAGATTATGAAAAAACGGACTGTTTGATTTTTATACAAAAAGTACCGAATATCGAAAACAATATTTTCTGTGAAGTAAAAAAAGTTTGAAGACAATATTGTTTATTTGTGAAAGCTACCAAGTTTTAGTATTTTTTTGTTTAGGTTTTTATTTTTTTTAAAAAACTCAATTAAATTCTTCTCAAAATTGTAATGAATAATGGCAACAATATATTTAAAAAGATAAAAGTAGTTAAAAGCCAATATCTCAATGGTGTGAAAAGATATTTGAGCTAAAAATCAATTTTGACCACCTTTTATTAATTTTTTTGTTTAAGTTTTTATTTTTTGTAAAAAAAACTGTCAATACGATTTTTCTTAAAATTTTTGCAACTGTTGAAAAAAATATTTCTTATAAGTTTAAATTAGTTTGAGGCCATAACCTCAAAGTTTAAAAAAGATATTTGAGCCAAAAATAATTTTTTACCACCTTTTATTAATTTTTTTGTTTATGTTTTTATATTTTGTTGTCTATTAGATTTTACTCAACATTTTTCCGAATATAGAAAACAATATTTCTTGTAAGTTAAAATTAGTAAGAAGCGATGAGCTCAAAGTTTTGAAAAGATATTTGAGTCGAAAATCAATTGTTACCAACTTATGTTAAATTTTCTTTTAAGTTTTTATTTTTTGTAAAAAAACTGTCCATTCGATTTGTCTCAAAGTTTAACTGAATGATGACAATAATATATTTAAAAAGATACAATTCGTTTATAGCCAATATCTCAAATGTTTGAAAAGGTATTTGAGCCAAAAATCAATTTTTACAAACTTATATTAATTTTTTTGTTTAGGTTTTTATTTTTTGTAAAAAAAAAATCGATTTGATTTTTCTCAAAATTTCTCCGAACATCGAAAACAATATTTTTTATAAGATCAAATCTGTTAGAAGCCATAATCTCAAATTTTTGAAAAGATATTTGGGGCGAAATTCAATTTCTACCAACTTTGAGTAATGTTTTTTTTAGGTTTTTATTATTTATACAAAAAATATCAATTTGATTTTTCTCATATGTCAAAAACGTTACTTTTCGTTGCAAAAAATTGTTGTGGAGATAAAATCATTTTGTATTCGTAAAATTTTCGATGTGACAAATTTTGTTTCCAGTTTTTTTGATTTATAAAAAACCGTTAATTGGAGTTTTTTCAAAAAATATACTTGTTTGGTATCACGTTACAATTTATTATATAAAATATAATTCAAGTCTCTAGCGTTTTTGGTTCATGAGATATTTAGGGTTAACAAAAATAACAGCTATGGTAAAAAAAAACACTCACGCAATTTTCTTGAGAGCCCTTTCCGCATCTTTCTGCCTTACTTACAGATGTGTAACAAAATGTTTTTGAAGTCCATATCTCTTCTGATTTTTGAGCTATAGACGAAGAAAAAAACGTCGCAAACGTTTAGACGTACGACCGTACGTACAAACGCCCGCACAGACATCTTTCTAAAAATCTTTTATTTAGGTTCTAGGGACCTTAAAGCATAGAAAAAAATCAAAAATTTCAATTTGACAAATCGGACCCATTACAATAACTTCTTATAGGAAGTTAATAAATGACGAAATGTTGTTATAAACATTTTTATAAAAAAAAGTCAATTAATTATTTTTTTTACAAAAGTTTACATTATTTTTTAAGATTTCTATGAAAAGCATTAACCTTAATTTTGTATTATGTATGTATTTATACATATGCATTTTATTTTGATTACATAATAATTTGATTCATCACCAAAAAATGACATTTGTAAATATTAAATGATCTTTTTTTCAAAAAAAAGGTTTTAATTATTTATTGATTGATTAGTTATTATTTTCTTCCTTCATAAAACGTAAGTTTTTGTACAGTCAGCAGTTTAAATAAACAAATTGTTTTTACATATTAAAGAAACAATACATTTTGTTTTGTAACTATTTTTTAGTTAATTGTTTAATTACTATCACTAACTTGCCCGATTTTTTTCAAAATATTTTCTTTAATTCTAATTACATTGCATTTCTAATATCTTACCTTTTTTTCCTAACAAAAATGTTAAAATTCACTAATTTAATAGTATGTTCTAAATTGCATTAAAAAAAACTTTTTTTTCTATATTTTTTTAAAAGTTATTGTATTTACTTATATTAACAAAAAACCTTCATCTTAAATAATTTCATACTAAATTTAATAATTTCTTACTAAATTTGTATTTAATAGTGTCTGTACGAAAAATGTTATAACTTCAAGAAAAAAAGAATGTTTATAGTTTTAAATTGTATTTGTTTATTATTCTTACTTAGGAAATAAAGGTACAAATTAAATATTTGCATAGCAAATATTATTAATAATTTGACTTATATTTTATATTATCTTTACTTAAATTTCTAACATTGCAAATCACAATCTTAAGTTTCAATAAAATAAATAAGGGAATACTACAAAGATTTTTGCAAAGCAATTAAAACTAAATTTCAAATATATAATAATATTTTTAAATTTAAAAAAAGATGAACACTTTCGTAGATTAAAACAAAATAAAAAAGAATGTTTATTCAGCTTGGGTGAATGGACAATGTTTGGCAAAGGGCACGTCGAGACAAAAACATCCACGAGCACTAAAAATGTTAAAACAATAAAATAAAATTATATTTCTTACTCTTTTCTATAGTAATCATAAACATTTACTTATCGGGTGCATCATTTCCCATTCTATACTCTTGCAAGAGTGTATCAATTTTAAAGGGATTCCTCGTTGATACTGGCAATCGACCTGGACCTGATATTTTAACGCAGCCATTTGGACAAGGAACTCCAATGAATTTCTTGTGCTTAAACATTGCATTTGCCAGAAAACAAATGCTCATAAAATGACTGCATCGAGATCTTCCTGAAAAATTGACAACAAAAATGGGATTTGGGTAAATTTCCTCAATGTAATCTTTGAGTGCAAAGTGAATGTACTTATTGGATGTCCTTTACAGTAGGGTTGATATGTTCCACCATTGATGCAATAATTCAAGTGTCCTGTATTTTCACTTTGTCCCAAATAACCTGCATTTGTATGAATTACTTGGATAACACTTGCATCGTCTAAGGTCAAACGGAAACTGTCGGTTTTCTTTCTTTCAATTAATGGTCGAGCAGGATCTAATCCTAAATACAAATCAAAATTAAATTGATGTTAGATTTAAATGTTTATTAGAAATTAATAGAATTATAAATATGCAACATAAATTATCCTTACCAATTATCCTGTATTGTTTCTTTGTGAGGTGATTGCTTATCATTCCACAAATATGAGCACCAAGAGAATGTCCAACGCATGTTATTTTTTCACGAGGTGTGCCATGATGTGTTATGAAAGAGTAAATCTTAAAACAAAATATGCAAAAATTACAAAACGCCCAAATTAACAAATTAATTTTCTAATATTTATGAAAATTGTATAAAACTGTTTTCTTTTCTTTGATAAAATGATTTAATGAAAAAGGTGGTTGCACTGTATTCGCTGAATTGCAAAGCTTAAGAATAATTTTTTATTTTTTCGATTTTTAAAAAAAAAAACTTTAAAATAAATATATTTAATGTTAAAATCAAACAAAAAAAAACAAAATCACAACTGGAATAACATTTTGAGATTTTTTCTAAAAACTAAAAATTTTACTTATCAACGTTTGTATATCGATAAGCTTTAAAAATTAAATGCATGAGTGGGTTGCACGAACTTGCAAATGCAACTAAAGAGTCTGTTTAAAAATATTTCCTACATTTTAAGATTTTGAAATGTACCTACAAAAAGTTTGTTTTCAAAAACTTAAACCTCATTTTCATTCTCGGAAAAAAAACATAAATTTGTAAAAAATTGTATTTTAAAATCGTTACAAAGTTGTTGTTAATTAATTTCTTATGCATACAATTTTAGTTTAAAATTATTGTTATATAGATCCCATTGTTACACGTTTTGCATTTCGATTTCGTAAAAAAATGATGACCCATTTTCAATACAGATATCGAATTTCGACAAAATGTTTTATTTATCTTTGAAAATCAAAAACAATAACAATAATATAACTGCAGACAAATTATTGAAATCTGTTGTTTAGTTTTTGAGAAAACTTCAAAACAATACAACGGTTGGGGGGTATCCTCCTGGAGCAATACAAAAATATTTTCCTTACTGAATGAAGCCAAAGTAAGGAAAACAAAATTGTAGATGTAGAAGAAAAATTATATCACTTTGTTTTTGAGAAAATTTGAATTTTAGATTTTTGACCAAACAATTTGTATTGAGACTCCTTTAATTTTTATTTTTTTTAAAACCTTAATTTCCAAATTTGAAGTCAATCGACCCAATGCTTTGGGCTATTGGATAAAGGACAAACGGAAAGGCAGACTGCATCACTTTTTGCGTTAAAATCTCGAGTTTGAGATTTTTTACGAATGCAATAATTGGCATAAAGTTCCTATATGGAATACCCCCTTCAATTGGATTATAAAAATATCAATTACTTGTACCATGTTTTTACTTTGTCGTTCTTGTAAGTGCCAATTATTTTGTGTGGTATATGAACCATAAAAGTCTCAAGACCTAAGTTAATATGCAAAATACGATTTAATTGCGATTTGGAAATCTTAACCTTGAAAATCGACAAACTTAAGTCTTCCTGAAATGTTACGGGATAAGCTAAATGAAAAAAAATTGGGTTGTGAAACAGTCCATTGAGAACTAGGGCCTAGTGACTTACAACTCTCAATGACTCCTGTGTGCGAGTCAGGGATGGATGGGACCTACAATTTAAAGGCGAATCCGAACGGCTAATTTGAGAAAGCACTTTTCATGACAAGAATTACTCATGGAGAATTTGTCAATTCCTCGCAAGAGGAGTTCTTTAGATGGCATAGGCATGGATCGAGCCCAAGACCTCTGGCATGACTGTCCAACGTACTTACCATCATGCCACGGGTACTACTACGGGTACATGAAGAAATTATTAAAACAGTTAAAATGTTGCCAACAGTTTTACTATTGCCTGCCAAAAATCTGCTTCAAGACGATCTTAAACTGCTTTGTGTACTGTGACTTTAAATATTAATATTTGTATGGTCATTTTTGACAATTTACATTCGTTTTTGAGAGTAAAACGTTCTATTTTATAGTAATGGTGTAGTTTTAACAGTTGAATAAATAGTTCAAAAAGCGAACTATTCAAAATGCAAATTCTTATTGGAAAACCCTTTATAATAATTTGATGTAAATGGTAACTACTTCCCATGGAGACAATACTTATGATATCAGCGAAAATATTTGGCATCACTTAAAATCTGAACCAATTAAACCAAAAAAAAAAGGACTTAAGCAGTAGATTTTTGTTAAGTTTGGCCCCGAAACAAAAGGTTGAAGTTGGTAATGATTTAACTCTGGCATGAAGGCGAACAAAATTAAAACATAAAAATGTAGGCTTATAGATACAGATCAATCTTTTGTAATCAATTTTATTTATATTAAATTTCAGTTAAACCAATAGGTATACACTCAGGGCATAAATAGTGCCTTTGATTTTTAAAACTATATATAATAATTAAAAAAATAAAATTAAAAAAAAAACAAAATCCTTGTTTTAACTTTTCTTTATTTTACATTTTTGGTTCGTAGAGTTTAAAAATCCAATCACTATTTTTATACCACCGACTCAATATTGCATGAACAAAATGTAGTAAATTTTTAGGTTCATACAAGTAGTACATAATATACATTAATGCACATCAATTTTGAGCTGCCTTCTTTGGCAAGTGTTGGGATGATTTGAATGTCATGAATAAACTCCGATGATACTGTAACTTATTTCTCCAAAATACTGATCATATTTTATGTTCAATCTACTACATTTTTAGAACTTTCTGACACTATAACTTTGCTTTAAGTTTAATTTTCAAACTTATTTAACTATAAAACTTAATTAGAACTTATTATAGATCAAGATAGACTCGAAAACTAACTGGCAAGTGGCTTTGAAATGTTTGCCTTTTAAGATAAAAATTGTTATAATCATAGGATAATTACATACAATTTACTTACCCTTTCAACCGCTATTTAATTTTAAATCCCAATTTAAAAAGGTAAGATTTTTTAATTTAATATTTTAATAATTGATGGATTGAAAATTGATAAAGTGTTGTAAAAAAATTGGATTTCAGTGAACTTTGTTTTTTGTCGGTCGTATACCAAAGTAATGCAGTAAAAGCGTCATGCAATTTTAAAATTGTAGTAGATTAATCTATAATATTTTATATAAAAAGATCGACTCTTCACACAGCTAAGTATCAGTGTCAGTTGCAGTATCAGAAGAGTTAATTCAACATTTGAAAAAATGGCTAAAGCTATTATTTATACAATGTTCTTTTTTGTTGTCCTTGCTTTTTTGGTAAGTTTTTTTTTTAAACTTCAAATACATATTTTTCAAATTTCATAATTTTATTTTTAAACATAGAATTTTGGAATGGCTAGCCCCGTCGTTCCAACACTTGGCAGACCCGGGAGGAATCAAATGGAATGGAATGATTGAAGTTGGATTTTTAAATCAGACCGACTAAAAATGTGAACTAAAGAAAATAAAAACTTATCATTTTGAATTAAATTTTTTGTTTATGTTTTTATTTCCATTTCCAAAATTTTCAAAAAATGCCCTTGAAATAGGTTAAAAATTTCGACTAAAAAAAGAAGATATATTGAAATGAAACTTATTATTTCATATATGCAACATTTTTTTTTAGAAAAATCCAAACAACAACCATTCTTCTTATTTTTGTAACACAAATGTGGTTATTAACGTTGTCTCCGAGGTGAAAATATAAAAGATGATTTTTCATGAAAATCCGGATCATTTTGATTAATTCCAAGGACCGAAAATTCAACATTGCTGGTAATCGACCTGTTTGAGTTTTTGTGTTAACTGAACCTTTAAGAAAGTGATTGTAGATGCTCGAGAGAGGACTTTACTGGAGAGTGATGGAGAAGATATGACGTATTGGCTGTACTTCGACACTGACCTCGTTAAAAATATAGAAGTATAACGACTTAGATGGCTGTGACATGCAGATCGAATGAACATCAACGTTCCAGCCCGGAAGGGTTTTGACTCAGGCACATATGTAGGTGGCAGATGACCTTAACAAACTTGGCGTGCGTAACTGGAGACAGCTAGCTAGAGACCAAACTGGCTGGGGACGCCTGTTGATTGAGGCCCAGTTCTCAGATTTTGGAATGCCCAAATTTCAAAATTGACGATTAATCGTCGCATTGTAGTCGGCAAAAAATTTGAACTCGAGATTTTAATTTTTTAACGATAGCAGGGTAGTCGACAAAAGTGGGTCCCCCGATACACCGATTTCAGTAATATTTTTTGCGCAAAAGCTCTTATACAGTCATAATAATATTTGATGATCAAAACTGTGATTGTTTTTGTTTAAATTTAAAAAAAAATATTAAAACTGAATTTTCCAGAATTCTATATTTTGAGAATGGGTCATGTATTTTAAAATACAGGAAATGTATTTTACCGAGATTATTTTATTACACGGGCAAATCGTTCAACCCAGTCTTGCATTTAATTTTGTTTGTAGTGACTCTGACAGTTTCAATGCGTTGTTCAAGAATATAATTTTTTATTTTTAGTAATGGCTTTCTTTTAAGAGTTTTAAAATTAATCGAACGACGACCGACATGCTATTCGAAATGAATGTCAGCAAATAGGAAAAAAATAGGACCAGTCCGTAGTCTCTTACAATTCTCAACCATTCCATGTGCAAGTCCTGTCAGGTTTGAAGAGGACCAACAGTTTTATGCCCGAACCGAAAAGTTATTTGAAAAAGCACTCTTCTTCGCAAAGGCCAGTACTGTGGCATAAGCAGAGATTGAAACCATGACCTCTAGCATGACAGTCCTAGGCACTAATCATCACGCCACTGGTACTTATAAAGGGTGATTTTTTTTAACTATTATCTTTTTGGCTGACAACTGACGCACGTTTCGTGTTGTTTTTCACTGTCAAACATCTTTAATTTGGTCTATAATTTAACCACAAATCGTCTTACAAACAAACAACGCTTGTAAATGTGTGCTTTGTTAATAAAGTTCATCGCGCGTTTCTTCCATTTTATGGTCAGTTTAATCGACTCACTGAAGCGGCTATTCGGACTTTAAACCACCAACACATTTACGTAGAGTTTGAACTGAAGAAAAGTTCGCAGCTGTATCGGCCATCAATTATCGATTCGTCGCCGTTCGCAGCAATTTGGCCTCTGTTACTCAACAACGTGGACAATGTTGCGGAAGGATTTAGGTGTGATGCCTTTCCAAATACAGCTGGTGCAAAAATCGAAGCCGAACGACGTATTGCAACGTGAAATTTTTGGTGAATGGGTTCTTGGAAAGTTGGCCGAAGATCTACTTTTTTTCACCGAAAAATTATGTTCAGCGACGAAGATCAATAGTACGTAAATAAGCTGAATTGTCGATTTTGGAGTGAATATCAGCCAAAAGCATTGCAAGAACTATCAATGCATCCAGAAAAAGTCACAGTTTGGTGAAGTTTATGGGCTGGTTTCATCATTCTTCAAAGATGATACGAATCATAACATAACTGTGAATGGTGAGCGCTACCGGGAGATGATATCCTACTTTTTTTACCCAAAATGCAAGAACTTGACTTGCATGACATGCGGTTTCAAGAAGACGGTGCCACACAGCCTCAACAATGGACTTATTGAGAGGCGAGTTTGGTGAATATTTTATTTCACGTTCGGGACTGGTCAATTGGCCGCTTAGATCGTGCGATAAAACGCCTTTAGACTAGTTTTTGCGGGGCTATGTTAAAGCTCAGATAATCCCGCTTAAATTCACGCTTTGGATGACAACATTGAAGAATTGATTCGTGAGATACCTTGCATGCATTTTTCTGAATTTTATGTTTTTTTGGAAATTTTCCTATAGCTTTTAAAAAATCACCCTTTATTAAACCAAAATATTATTTTGCATTCACATTTTTATTTCGTTATTTTCAATCACGTCTGTTGTACCCACTCAATAATGTATGTATGCATAAAATGCTTTAGATTTTTAGTTTCATATAAATAGTTAACTGACAAATTCTATTATTTTTTTGAATGTTAAACCTATTTTCTCTTTGAGTTTAAACAAATTCGAAATTTATTTCCAATTATGACGTTGACATGACAATGACAGAGGAAAAGATTGTGGATATACATTGCATTGGTGGGGCAACATTATTTGAAGATAGGTATAAAAAACTTGAAAACAACTATTAATACCAAACCTCAGGTCTATAGATTAAGCCAACTTGGAAGTCTTTACACTTTTTATAATAAATAACAGGAAAATAGAAATAGCTGAGATCAAAGAGTACGGATATAATTGCAGTGTCTCAGGTTGTGACCGCATTCAATGCACCGAGGTTACTGGTTGCACCACTTTCGCATTCACAACCTTATATGTTTGCCTATCAAGTGCAAGCCACAAGATTGTCTACACTTTGCGGTACAGCTTGGCGAATTTCGTGGTATGAGACTTTTTTAACTTAGAGGTTTTGATCAAACCTGACTGTATAGATAAGTGATAGCTCTTCACCGCCAATCAAATATTTGTGACAGGCAGACAACAGCGGTATATTTCTTTTTTGAAGAGTACATTGTCAATCTAAATTTTAAAGAAGAATAATAAATTATCCACTTAAAGTATACCTACAAACAAATAAAGTTGAATAGACTGGAAGGATGATTATTGTCAAGACTTGAAATGTTTAACTCTTAAACCATAATAGTATTTTATTGCAAATATTTTCTTAATTTTGAACAAAACTAAAAAAGAAAGACTCACCTGTGCTGCACACTGAGCTGCTAATCTTGTATTTATAAGTGCTGTCAAATAGCATGGATATTGTGTCAATGGCTTCCAATCAACTGTAATCACATTATAATCCCGTGACAGATAAGCTTTAACAAAAACGAAATAATAAATCGATTAGAAAGCTTGAAAATCTAAAATTGTTTATGAGCGAACTATACCATCTCTCAGATAAATTAAGTGGTTGTCTTGAGCAGTTCCATTAAAACCATGTATAACAAATACCAATTCTCGACTTTTACTATACCCGGCTTTATAGAGACTCCATGGTGTCTTAATACTTAGTTCAACCCCAAGTCGTGGTCCTTTCCTGAAACAAAAACGAAAATCAAAACAAAAATTAAATTCAATTTCAAAGTATCTCATCTCTTAACCCTATACTAGAGTTTAATAAATTATACAATATAAATAAATGTGTTCGTTAGAGCAGAAATAATTCAAAAAAAAAGATTAGTCGGAAACATTTACGGAGATATGCAGAATAGTCTGGTGCTGGCTTCACTGTAAAATGAGTGGAAACAAAAATTGATCCGGCCCAGGTACGACGAGCTTCCTCTTTCTCGCCATGCCTCACTGACTGATGCCTCATGATGTTTTAGTAGAGGAAAAAAGTGAAAGGTACACTTTTATTTCGCATGCAGCACGTGAAGAAGGCATAAAATCATTTTTCAGACTCGTCGAGCTGAATCAATCATAAAAACGTACAAATATAAGAAGTAAATAATATTAAACGCTTGTCTACACGCATATTATTGAATTTTAGCTTTTTTTTTCAAAATAAACATTGGTTTTAATCACTGGCATTAATTTGCAAATAGTTAAAATTTATAACTTATTAACAAGGTATATAGTCTTAATTGTAAATAAGTCCTTAGGCCTTTGGCGAGGCTCATTGAAACGATAAAAATAAAAAGCAGACTGTATAAATCTTTTATGACGATTTAAGGAGTTCATGTTGCATTTTTCATGAGTTTATGATTATTTACACACACTTTTGGATCCATGTAAGTTTAAGGAGTTTTTAAAGGGATTTATAACAAATGGGTTAATTGAAAACAAACGATTTATGAATGAAAAACCTATACGTATGATGATTTAATAGACACTTATCAGTTAATCATTGAAGCAACAAAAATCAATTATAAGTACAAAGAAGTTTTCAAATTTCTACCACATATTAGACTATTAATTTCACAAACATTATGAGATTAATAATTTATGGTAACTTGCCTAACATTAAGGCAACGAATATGTATGCAATAGATACTGGTCAATGTATGTCATTAAATTCAGTTTACCGCTAATTAAATCAGTTTCATCATCACAACACATAATACGAAGCCCTAAGAATGATCTTCATAAAACATTATAAGGCAAACTAATGCATTCTATACGTTTCATAAATAATATAACTATTTTAATAATAATTTCAACCACTATTCTACAGGCCATGAGATTGTCCAAGTACTGACTCCAGTTTAAAAATGTATAAAAGTTTTTGTAGATTCTTAAAAAGTCCTTTTCAAATAGATAAAAAGACTTTTATACTAGACATAGTCGCCTCCATTCCTGGGCCTATAAATATTGACATTTATGCATGTGACAATTTGTTAATAAACATCTTGACAACAGTCAAAATCTGTTTCATAAACAATTTGACAGTTTTGTAGAATTACAGTAAAATACCCGACATTTGGCATCTTTTCATTTTATAAAAAAAAATTTAATGGCAGTTAATTGTCAAGTTTTTGCCCGCAATTTTCAAGAATTTACCGAATAATTTACGTTGACAATTAATTTCTGAAATGCACAAAAATACAATTAACAAATTTGTCATTATTTAATTAATTGAGACCTTTTAATTAGTTCTGCGATATTCTTCCATTTAATAACCTTCGTATCTCAAGGTTTTACTTAATTTTTCGAATAAAACATATTTTCTCAAAGAAAGTTTAGAATTTGTAGACTCTCAATTTTTTTATTTTCTATCCACTGCACTTTTTAATAATAAAACATGGTTTTGAAAACTGTGACGTTTTTAATTATTGAAATACTGCTAGCGTTCTGTTAATTCTAACATCAAAAAAATGACCGCGAAACGATGAAAATTTAAACAAAATGTAAAGGTCTTCTTCCATATTTTATTGTTTTCCGATCATAACACATTTCAAGATTATACAATAAAATGGTCACGACAAATTTGTCAGTATATGACAATGATAAAATTGTCATGACAAATTTGTCATTTTATTTTTCTGAAATAGTTTTCACCCGTCAATATTTTATAATGTACTCGCATAAATGGTTTAAAGTTGAAGGTAGAGCCGATTTTGATGTACTGTAGTATTTCTTCGGGCAATGGTCATATGCTTCCCATAAGTGTGACTTAAACTAAACTTTTTTTACAGACATAACATCAAAGAATGCAGAAACGTCTTTCAAACAAATTTAGCGGCTGTTTTCTTACCATTTAAATTTAATTTATTTAACCCGAAATATCTCTCGAACCATAAACGTTTTTGACATTTGGCATAAATTTAAAAAAAAATATAAGTGACTTTCTTTTTTTTTAAAGTTTGTAAAAATTTGTCAACTTTAATATGATTTGAAACATAAAAAGTTTACACTTTTAAAGTGATTTAAAACACAAAATTAAAATATTTTAAATTATGCTAGCCTGATACACCATACACATTAATATTTTTGATATGATTTAAAACATATAAATAATAACAATTTTAATATGATTTGAAACATAAAAACGATCAATTTTAAAGTGATTTGAAACACAAAATTAAAAAGTCTTAAATAATGGTAACTGGTCGAATGATTAGACTTTACGTTGGGAATCTATTTCGGAAATGTAGGACATACTTAATCGTCCGCGTATAGCAAAATTTTCACTTGGATATCGGCAACGAGTAGTCCTCCTGGAAGTTCATCACAAATATCGTCGATAAACAAAACAAACATTATTGTGCTCAAAATAGTGGAACACCAGCTGCTGTTTAAAACCAATCCGAAAACTCTGATGACTCCAAAAATTTAAAATACATAATCAGGAATTTTTGGGAGATCCCTATTAATGTGAGCTTATACATAAAGCCTGTCTGTTGACCTTATGAAATGCTGCTTTGAAATCTACAAAACAAATTTTGTTCAAAAATTGTATATAAAATGAGTTTTTGAAAACAACGTAAACTTACGAAAACAAAGAAAAAGTCATTAAAAATGGTTTTGGGGTTATTAATATTTTTGTAAAGCTTTAAGAAATTTCGACAGACGGACACAAATAGAAAGTTACAGTGTGGCTCGCTTCCCAGCCTTTTTTTCAAATCCAACTAAACTTAAGAAAAAATCATTTTATTATCGTCTAATAGGAAATTATTATAATTGGATCCATTTTTTAAATTAAATTTTTTAAGGAATCTCTATAGACCTTGTCAATGAAGTTCAAAATTTTATGTATTTGGAATACTTTCCTTTAACCTTCGAAGCTCTTAAATAATCAGAGATATACAAAAATAGGAAGCATTATAAAAATAATAAATATCTTTCTCGAAAGATACATTAAAAAAAGGGCTGGGATGCGACCCACACTAATAACTTCCCATCTTGTTTGTCGATTTGACGTGGTCAAAAGTTTGAAGGTTTTCGTGTTGGGCTAAAAAAGTTGTGAGTTGAATTATTCTTAAAATTTTAAAAATTAAAAACAATATTTTTCATATCAAGAAATAGTGTAATTTGAAAATCTAGTTTTGTCAAATAGATTTTTAGTCGAAAACAAATTTTTACCAAGTTTAGTAGCATTTCTTAAATTTTGACAAATTGAATGAATAAAATTAATTAGAGATATATCAAGAACCGAATATAAATTTGTACCAAATTTACGTACTATTTTTTGGTGATTTTTTTTTTTTATGAAAAACGAACTGTTCTTTTAGGTTTTTATTTCTTTGTAAAAAAAACTGTCAATTAGATTTTTCTCAAAATATAACCAGATGTTAAAAACGTTTTTTTCGTTGCGCAAAATTGTTTTGGAGATGAACTCATTTTTTATTCGAAAAATTTTTGAGGTGACAAATTTTTCTTTTCAGTTTTTTTTTTCGATTTATAAAAAAACGCTCGCACAGACATCTTTCTAAAAATCTTTTATTTTGACTCTAGGGACCTTGAAACGTCGAGAAATGTCAAAATTTTCAATTTGACAAATCGGACCCATTACAATAACTTCATATAGGACATAGGACATTTTTTTGTTTTTAAAATATTGGAGGATTTGATAGATGGCAATAGCGATATTCGACCAAATTTTTCAAATGTTTCAAATTCCCATTAATAAAATATGTAATCGATCAGAATTGTCAAATTGAAAATTTTGAAATTTTTCTTGTCGTGTCAACAAAATTTATAAGTGATAATTTTTTTAGTTTTTACTGAACATTTGTTGTCTTTTGGAAATAAGAAATAATTTAGCGTTTTTCCAATCTAAATTAAATCGAAACAAACGCTTGTTTTTGTTTTTTTTTTTTTGTTTTAGTAGTAAAATATTAACACTTACAGAAATTATAACCTTTAAACAAACGTATAGCAATTTTACACTATGACATGGCGTATTTTGTTTCCAATTTTCCCACTTGATTATTTTTTAAAGACTGTGTAATTATAAACAAAATAACGGTGGTAAAAAGAATGCAAATGGATCCCCTAGATGTGTACACGAAAATTAGAAAAAAGTACCTGCTGCCAAAAATTAATCTATGAAATTAACACCCGCATTATCTATTTTTAAATTTTGTGTTTAGCTTTTATCTTCAGTTTTTGTCACCAAACTTGTGTAACTTTGAATTTCTAGGTCATGAAAATTTTGAAGCTTTCTTTTAAAAAAAGATTAGACAATTATTGTTAATTTTCTAAATTTTTATTTACGATCATAAATTTCGGGATTATTAAAAAATGCTTAATTGAGAAATAAACGATTTGGACTTATAAATCTTTTAAAGGTATCCTGATGATTCAGCAAATAATTGCGATACCTTGAGCTCTATGTGGCATTTGTATGTATGTATAGTTAAAAATAATAGCAGAAGAACTAAAAGCTATCAAAGTTGCAACGTAATTTTCTAGACTATTACAAGAAATGCGTGCGATATAAGCAATTGAAATTATGTTGTTGATGAATTTACAGAAAGGTCAAGTTGATGAGCTCTTAGTCAATATTATGGTTTGTGGTCATGATTTTGTTTTTGGTTTCGCATCGTTTGATTTTATTGTGCATTAGTTAGTCTTAGTTACTTATAGCATATTTTTATTTATAGTGAGGAGTTGATCTTATTGATTGTGCTTTCAAGACTGTTGCACAGAAACGGATGGCTAATTTGTAACGTGTTTAATGTGTGTCTTGTTAGTAAGGTAAGTAACTAACGAGCATTTCAGATAGAAGGTGGAGAAAAAAATGGCAGATGCATTAATTCATCTGGAACGTAAGTTACACAATAGAAATAGGAAGACATAAACCACATACATAAAAATTCAATTGATATTTAAGTGAAGTTTCTGTTTTGACGGAAATAAGCGGCACACGTCAACGACTTAGCAGGAGTTGTTTCTATAGACAAATTTAAAATTTCAAAAGATGATACAGGCAGGCAAAAATAAGAATGGCTGAGGTTTGTTAAATTGTTATAGAAAATAAAATAATGGCACACTCAATATTAAAACTGACAGATCTAGCCCTAGTTGCGTATTTTAACAAACATAATATTTTACATTATAAAATATTAAATAAACAATGCGGTTATGTTAAAATGGTTGTGCTTACAAGAAGCTTATAGTTAAATATTTTAATGTTTTAAAATGACTATCATAGATACATGAAAGTTAGTTTTAAATTGTAAAATCTGCTTTGTAAAGTTAACAAAAGATATTTTATTATTGTGAAGATGTGCTACTGATGCAACTTTCCCACTTCGCCATTCACCTTCTTTCTTTTTATATTTCTTTAACATGTTTTGTATTTAAGATTTTATAGACTAAAATTATGGTGTGACGACAATTGTTACTTTTGTTAACCCACAAATATGGTAGACAACAAATAAAAATAACAAAATTAAAATGAGTAGGATGACAGTTGGTGTTCTGATGATGGCAAGTGAATATATTGACTGCTGCACCTTTATCTACTTAAATATACACACGATTCATACATTCTAGGTCTTCATTAAACCTGAGGACATTCCGCAAGCAAAATATAAAAAAATTTCACTTCTTCACATACCAACGAACAAACGAACATAGTGTCATCCTGATGCTGCACTTTGAAGACAAAAAGCGAAGACGCTATGACTCCACTAAGACGCCAAGACTACGACGACAACGCATTTAACATCTGGCTCAGTCTTTGATTACCTACTTAAATATAGGTAAACTGGTTGTAAGCATTAGGTCAATAGAAACTGGTATCCTGTCGTGCCTCTGATTCTACTCTCTGATGATGTTTTCATTTGATGTCATGGTGTGTAACCATGAAAGT
Organism: Eupeodes corollae; assembly: GCF_945859685.1. Classification (NCBI taxonomy): domain Eukaryota; kingdom Metazoa; phylum Arthropoda; class Insecta; order Diptera; family Syrphidae; genus Eupeodes; species Eupeodes corollae. The sequence continues at coordinate 110,670,102 of NC_079149.1, forward strand.
TAAAACTTTTAGAATTGATATCAAAAGACTAAGGGGGTAAACGTGTTTTTTGTTTTCTTTTGGCACATCTATCGCGTGCAGAATCTTAAAATGCCATTCATATAATCATAACACTCTAAAGTATAGAAAACCTACTGTTGAAAAAAGATCAATAAACCTTTTTTTTACGAAAAAATAGCAAAAGTATAGCTTTGAGGTACAAAACATGATATAACCTTTGCCTAATCAAAAAATGATCAAGTTAATAGCACTGGAAAATTGCTACAGTTTAATTGGTCTTTTCCATATTTATACTCTCACATAATAACGAGTAATTTAGTTTGTCTGAAGAAATGACAAATGTTGTCATTTTAATTCTGACTTCTGGGCTTGCGCACGTCTTCTAAATTACCATAAAACAATTTCTTTAGTAAGATTAATTGAAAAGAAAATTATGTCTAAAGTGACAGTTTGTTGAACAAAGTGGTGACACGAAAAAGAACAAACATTTCCATATTGTAAGTACAATGTAAATACTACACACTTGTTAACGTTTATCAGTTTATACATTTTTGTATAGTTAGTATTAATAATTGTACCAGTTCGAAAATATTTACTATTAACTTTTGAAGTTTTGAAGCTGACAAAAAATGTTGAATTACAAGAAATGAATGATTGATAATAATTGGTCAAATCACTCAGCTTTGTACTTTGAGCCTTAATTTTAAATTGATACGTACAACGATCGAATGTGTGCGATTTTCAGGTTTTATTTAATTGCATGTAAACAAATTATTTTTAAACTGAGTTTCTTACTATCATTCAAAGGCCAATGAAAAAAAACATCTCTAAGGCAAGGCAGAAACTTAAATTGGTATTTATGATTATGAACTCTAGAAAACTTGAAAGTCAACAGTGTCAGATGAACACTAACGTTTATTTCCAAGGATCCTACATTTTTTGAAAACTAAACAAAGATCTTATCGATCAAATTTAATTCTAAAACTGTCGTTTTCATATTAAATTTCTATAAATTGCTTTGTGAACAAAATTGCATATTTCTAAAGATTAAGGAGACTGTCTTAAAATTGATTTCGTCTAGAGCAAGCACTACTAACAAAAGTTTGAATTATTTCACTGGAATTTAAGTGTTCCTAATATTGGCACTTGAGATTTTGAGTTCAATTGTAAGTTATTGAAGAACTGCTATTGTAGTTATTTTAATTATTTTTCAGGGTATTACATTTAACAGGTGAAAACTTCGCTATTACTAAAAATGGTGCCTAAAATTGACTTCGAAAATGGTAAGCACTCAAGCAAACAAACAAGTACATTTAAAAAAAAAAGTTTCCTGACCCTAGAAGAGGTGATCATAACTAGCAACCAAAATCTTGTTATATAGTTCCCAAGGACCTGAGGCCAAGGCCTTAAAGACAGCAATAGAAAATAAATCGAAGACATGCAAATATATCGGTAGCATATGTTTTTCATTGATAACGCATACCTTCCTCTTAACAATTTTTTCAAATTTTAAAATAATTGTATTTTTAATAACAAAAGGAATCCGAACATAAACTCGGTTTGGTACTCAATTTTTAACTTTAACAAAGAAAATGTATTTCTCACATCAGCCATTCATGATTTTGCAAAATATTTGGATTGCTCCCATGAGACTTATGTTAATTTTTAGTCTTTTTAAGATCGAAGGGCATTTTTTTCATCAACATCTTTGAAAATAAGTCAAGTGAAAGTGACGCTTGTACATTGAAAGGAAAAATGTTTCTTGATCTTCATCATAACATGAATGTACATTTTTTAACAAAACTCATTTCATATTACATTCATTTTTCTTTTCATTTGTTTAGACAAAAGTTGTGTATCAAAAGTCATAAATTATTCTCTATAAAATACTCGTAGCTTTGATTTACATATTTCAAATTGTTCTTTCATTAATTGAAAATTTTAAAAGTAGGTTCAAAAAGAACTAAATAAGATTGTTAACTTATTTTTGTGTTCACTTATAAAACAAATTAAAGTTTAATTTTGTTTTGTATAACTAAAGTTATTACGACAGTAGGCAGAATAAATGATTAATTATTTTAATTTTTATTTAACAAACAGTAGAATCTAGTTTAAAGGAGTACGTTATAAAAATTTGGCGACACAGAAGAAGAATAAAGTGTAGAAAATTATTCCAAAAAGTACACTTTTAAGTGTGAAATTATTCGTTTTATATTTAACCTGGTGAAGTGCTTCAGTAGCTTTAATATTCCAGCTACTTAGTTTCAATGCATAGAAAGAATTATTCTTCCTACCAGTGCATAAAAAAATATTTAAATATGATTTGCTAAGTGCGTTAAATAAAAACTGAGAGAAAAGAAAATAAAAGCAACTATTCAATTAAATATTAAATTACTAAAATAGTTCAATTTCACTTATTTTAAAATTAGAAACTAAACAAAACGAAACTGTTAGATTACTATATTATTTGAAAATTAGTCCTCTACTAATTTGTTCTTTTGTGCTTAGACAAATTATAAAAGCTATTTTATGCTCAGGAGTTTGAAAAATTCAAAATATCGTAGCTATAAGTTAACTATAATTACATAAGTTCTATAAATTCGTTACTCTCCTTTGAACTGAATTTTATATAAAAAAAAAAGAAAACAAGAACTGATTAATTTATTAATTATTCAGCCTTATGTTTATTATTATTAATTAATTAATTCAGCCTTATGTTTATGTTAAGCAAAAGTTCTTAAGCATATTTTCAAAATTTTTCAGAAAGTGTATTTTTATTTTGATTCTTAAGTGAGAAGTTACCTTAAACTATTTCAGGAATGGATATAACTTTCTTGTTTTTGAAGATTAATTAACGAGAGTAAGTAAGTTTTTGACAGATTATACAACAAAATAATAATGGACTTAACACTTTTTTTCACAGAAATGACATTTCTATAAGAATTTAGCTTGAAATTAAAATAAACGAAAAACCTTTAATTACTTTTACCCTTTTTTGGCAAAGTATTAAACTCCATAAAATCATGTATGATTTTTGATATAAAGAACTACCCGTGTTTTGTTGAAAAATCTATCAATAGTATAATAAGATTTTACACAAATAACAAAAACAATATCCGCAGTATCAACACTACCGATAAAAGTTAAAGAAGAATCTAACTACGGATGGGTTTTTAACATTTATACGAGTCTCGAATGGATCTTATGTGATTTCGTTGGTATGATTGATATTGCATCGATTGATATTGCATTTGTATCTCGATGGCTGTGTTCATTGAGTAGGTGTGCATTTGGAAATGTGTATGTGTTTTCCATTGGCGAAAAAAAAACAACTTGTTACTGTTGATATTATTTAGATTTGTTAATGAAAATTGACTAACTGGGCTTATTTTGCAATAAAAAATAAATAAAAGATAATTAAATTTTTCTATATTTCCACTAAATTTTAATCTCAGTTTAGATTAAATAAATCTTTTTATTGTTTCCACCGTACAAGAAAATTTAAAAATGATTAAGTTTGACAGCACTTTTTAAAATGCAAATGGTGTTTCGATGTTTCTTATGAAGTGAAAGTGAGATACAATGTTTGATTCTTGTTAAACAATGAAGAACTTATTAGTTCAGCACTATATAAGAATATGCTACCTACTCCATGTGCATTTTTTATTTCTTTTTAATTCGACAGACCATAATGCATTATCTGTAAAACCAACACCTCCACACAGGTTTTTCTTCACAAATTTTGAATCGACTCCGAACCCCGATTCCCGACCGGTCAAAATCAAGCTCATTTCAACTCGATAAAGAATTGAGACGAGCTCGCTTCAATACCACATGTTAATGTAGTAGTCTACAAACAAACCCCCTTCTTGAAGTTTTTATTTTATGTCAAAGCTGCAATTGTTAAATGAACTATTTTTATATAATCTCAATTTCCAGATGTTTTCTTACTATTTATTCTTGTAAATTGTCCATTTTATTAGTTTTAGTTAGTTTTTTTTTTGCTGAAGTTAATTTTAACTTTTGATTTTCACAAAACTTTCTTCTATTTGTGTGTTTTTTTTATTATTATTTTGACATATCTTCTTTGAGTTGTACCAATTTTGAAATGCGTTTTCTTGAGAATTTTTTGCTATACTATTTATAGAATCCCAAAAAAACACTGACTTTCTATAAATAAAATTGGTGAAAAATCCATTGTAATTTCAAATGATGCCAATAAAATTTACTTGCCCTAAAATAAATAATTATTGTCAATATGATATGTATATATATTTCAACACTTCCAATTCATGTCATGGAGACGATATGGAAATCGTTTTTCTTCGACATTTATGTGGCTTTCCATGAAAAATTTCAGATTTTCTTCGAAAATTGATTTTTTCTTTGTGCCGCATGGAACACAATTAGAATTGTTTTTTTTTTTAATATTTTTAGTGTAACTTTGAGTACATTTTAAGGAATAAAATAAAACTATGAGATTGACGCTAAACATTTTTTTAAAATTGTATTACAATTGACGCAAAGTGGGGTAAATCTGTAAAGAAATCCAGACCTTTAGAATTGATTTTCAATTAAAATTAAATCAATTTATTTTGCAGTATGGATATAAAAACAGGTTAAATTTGTATTTTGACAGATCTAGATCCAAAAAAATTATTTGTTTTACCCATATAAAAACCCACTAAAATGTTATTTAGCAACAGTGGAATAACGCAAATAATACTAGAAATTGTCATACGTTTTTCTTAATATAAAAAAAAGCATTTTAAATAAAACTTAATACTGATTGTTTATTTACATTTAAAAAATTACGTTTTTACTTTTCTACATTTCATTGGCTAAAGTAAATTGATTTTGTATTTACAATTAAAATCGTAGTTCTAGATGCTTCACGAAATTTACCTTTTTCTTCAGCAACATTTATATGTGTCAGTTTTTGATTGGTTTTTGATTTATTCTCCATGAAATATGAAAGCAGTTATAAACTAGTTCGCATACCAAGTTCATTTTATTCTTCTAAAATGCGGCGTAGTCAAAAATTCAAATTGACTTGAACTGCATTCCATTGGCCAAGAAAAGAATAATTTTGTTCAGTAAATTGCAAATTAATACCAATGCAAAACACTTCTGTCAACTATAAATAGAAAAATTGGTTCCAAGTAATTCATCAATACTTTTAAGGTAATAAAATTCACTGTTAAATCTGTTTCACAATTTACAACGTCTCAAGCCTATTTTAAAATCACATGACCAAGTCTTTTTTATCTTCCTCTTCGAAAATAAATATGTATGTTTATCAGCTGTTTTGAGTATTGTGCCCGATTTGTTTTGAATTTTGCAATTGTTGTTTTGAAAATTCAAAGAAAAACAACAAAATCTTAAAGCTATTGCAAATTTTTGAACTAATTTCACTAATTTTTGCATTTTTAATCAGAAAATTACCCACAATTGTTGGAAATTTTAAAGACGAAGTGGTTTAAGTTTTCTATTATTCAATTTTTGAAATATTGTAGGTCTCAAAATATCCAGTCAAAAATAAGTCAAGTCAATTATATAGAATCTAAGCGTTATGTCCATTTTGCCTCACTGGTTTGCGTTACCCATCGATGGGTGTTACTAAGAACATCGTTCTGTTTGAAAACCAGCCATAAACATGATTTACTTGGGACTTCTGTACTTAAAAGTTCTTTACCATAAAAATGTAAAATATTCCTCACCAGAACCCATAAGTATGTAAGATGAAACACTGTTTAATATCGTGTGCTTTAAGCACAAAAGACCAAACCTTTGAAGCATAACATAAAACAACTGCTTAGCATGGAGATTATATCATTTTCTATTCAAAAAATATTTGTCTTTTATGATCCTAGTGCATACCCCATAATAAAAATTTACAAAGACCAAATAAACATCTTAGATTTAGTAATAAATTGTGTTCTTTGGATGCAAATTGTATAAATGAACCTTTCCTTTATAAAGAGATACTCCTTCGTAAACAGCACAAAACACAAATGTGAAACCTGTTGTTGGTTGTGGCGAATCTGCCTTTAGGGACTGTTTATTGTTAACCTATAGTCACCATGCCGTCTAAAGGAATTTTAGTTGGATCACGACTTTCAAGTTATACACAAAATAGCAGAGGCAAAGGAAAGTAAGAGGCCATTAAAAATATAAATTGGTCAAACAATTTATACTTGATACTGAATCACGGATGCCAAAGAAATTGCATCAGTGCAGAGTCAAATTGCAATTTAAACTAACTAAATTACGGATACTTTCGAAACACACACTCTTTATATATGATAAGACTGGTAGTTTTAAAGTACATTATCGATTCATTGGTGGTAAAAGTAATAATAATTATTTTAAGTATTTCATCGATTAAATCAAGATTATAACATGTATAGTTTTTTCTTTGTAAATAAAAGACAATTAAAACTTACGGTGTATAAACTCGAAAATTTACATCCGGATGTGGACAGACATTTGTATTATGAACAATACATCGCAATATATTTAAATCAAGAACTCCACTTGTAAAAAGATTTTTTAATGCACTTTTATCAAAAAGCAATCCATCAGAACCTAAAAAAAATTCACACGATATTATTTTTGATTTTCAAAAAAAAAAATATTGATTATTTTTTAAATCCTTTCACTACCTCCAACTGTTGTTAAAAACACTGATATAACAATTAAAACACATTTCATTGTAATCCTTTTTTAAATGGTTTAAATGATGTTCAGTAGGGTGGAGTTGGTACTAAAAAATTTCAATTTGTACTAAAAAGTTATGATTTAACTTTTTCGATTTAGATTTCCACTTTTCAAACATAATATCATCACTTTTATTTTGAATTTATTTAATTTTTTTTTTCAAAAATGTATAAAAGAAAACTAGGTAACAAAACCGTTGAAATTTTACTACTTTTAAGTTGAAATTTTTATTTTAACCGCACGAAGAATTTATGCTCATATTACAAGTGCACGATCGCGAATGAAATTGTAAAACGAAATTTCGCAGTTCGCACTCACTTTTGGTATTGTGGTCTTTTCTTGAGCAAACGATGCGATTCGATGCGATGTTGTTGAGGATGATGTTGATGTTGATGTTAATGTTGATGATGGTAACTTCGACGACACGGTGCGGTGTTATATCTTAGAATCATTGGAGCGTGGTTCTGTGCAGATTCAAGTGCAGAAACAGAAGCAGAAGCACACAAAAGACCACATTTTAGCTACCAGTTTAATTTTTTTTGTTCAAGGAAAAGGAAACGCAGAAGTGTTTCTATTTATGCATTTGATACACTATGCGTATCAGAATGTCTTCTGGAGTATTTCCTTCTTCTTTAAAATTGTTTTCTTCATCTTACAATATTGATGAATGAACCTTAAGGTAGATTGTTTCAACAGCTATACACTCCGCATCCTTTGATGGTTTCCTAAATTTGGTAAAAAAAACTGTAATACAAATAATCTGACAAAATAATGATTAAGGGACCTGTTATAGCTATCATTAATTTTCATCATTGAAACCAATCATTGAAATTCTTTCGATAGGTTGGATATAGCTTTCATTGAAAATGTCTGTCATTGGATAAATATTTCTTGTTTGGAGTCAAGCACTTCCTGATTGGAATCAAGCATTTAGGGGCCAGTTATAGCTAATATTGAAATCCATCTGGAACATTTTTTGAATCGATATTTGACGGTGTTTCTCTTTGATTAGAAATGAAAATTAGATACTGAGAAAAAAAGTGTAAGTACCCATACATTTTTCTATTTTCTGCACGGAAATTCATTTTCCTGAACAGCTGATCCTTTTATGTTCAAAAGTGTTCAAAAACGAATCGTTCCACTTATTTGTGTTCCAATTTCACACAATTCCACTTACAGATTGCTGTCAATAAAAGTTTTTCGGTGAATATCAATCAGGAATTTTTTTTCAATTACAGAAAATTTTAATGATAGCTATAAACGACCTGTCAAGAAAATCCCAATGTTTGTTTTCAATGATGAAAACCAATTATAGCTACGAGTATAACTGGCGCCTTAAGGTAATATTTAATCACTCACAGGTGGGAATAGAAATAAAATGGAACACTTTCAGTGGATAGATTGGGCGCGTTTACAAAACTATTGACTACGTAGCCAAAATTCAACTAGCTTTGTGAATACAAAATTGCACTACAAAGCTAGTCAATCCAGAACTGTCATATTAGGGACTATTACAAATACATAAAACAAGAAACATTTGTGTTTTCAAATCTTTAGATAGTTTGTTTTCTTTTTAAATTCTATAAAACCAAATAGAAGATATAATATGATTGATTTATATTTGTATTTAAATATCGAAAGATTTCATTTTGAATTCCTGTGTCCTTACCAAGCATCTAATTTTGAAACGTCAAAACCAGTGTGCCCTAACTTTGTAGCTGAAATTTGTACACTACGTTGAAGGGGAAATTCCAACTACTTTTGAAGTTAGATTTAGCCAATCAGAATCCCTTGACAACGTAGCCACTAGCTTTATGAATGCGACCATTGTGTTCCAAAATGTAAAATCATTCAAAACGAATCTTTATTGAGAAAATAAAAATGAACGAAACGAAAAGTTTTGGGTTAAATAAAGAATTTTTGTTTTTGTATACAAAATCTACAACTCATCAACTTTACATCGATACAATCATTATAAATTTGACTCTGTTTACAATCAATGGTTTCAATGATGAAAACCAATGATAACTATTACTGGCACCTACTATTATACATATATTAAACAGTCAACAATTTAGCTTTTACAAAACTGCCAGCTGTTTCAAAAATGCTCTTTTTAATTTCTTTTAATTTCGCAATTTTAAAGAGACTAATAAAATAATTTTGTTGTGGTCATTTAGTTAAAATTATCAATTTGGTTGTAGAATTTGATTGGCCATTCAGATATAAGACTCTTGATTAATAAAAATTTGTACAATAATAATTTGTCAAATGCGTTCTAAGTAAAATTTACTGACATTGGTTAAATACACTTTAAGGTACTAATGGGCGTATTCAGAAAACATACCCGACTTGGGACTTTACTTCAGTAGAATAAACCTTCTTAAAATAAGGAAATAGTATCTCCGTTCCTATTCCTTAACTTATTTAACTTCAAATCTTTGTTTATAAAAAAAATCTTTAATGAAAACTTTGATTTGACATGTTGAATACTATCAACGGATATGAAGTGTATTTATTTGTGAGGAATGAAAAGAATATTAAAGCAACTTAGTAACATAACTGGAATAAGGTACAACAGGTGCTTTGGGTTATTTTTAGTTCAGTTATATTCAAGATGAAAATGCAATCGGAAGAAAAAACATATTTTGATTAAATCACTTGAATAAATACCAATTTATTGTTTCATTTTGTTTTGTAAGGTTTTCTTTAAAAAAAAACGAGAGCAATAAACTTTCATTTAATACGTGTTTAATGTGTATCCTGTTAGTCTAGTTAAAATGTAAATGTAAAGTAGCAAATGTTGTTAAAAAAATTTGTATCTTCTCCTCCTCAAAAACGACGTTTAGAATTCTGGTTTAGAAAATTTTGAACAAATGCAACGTTCTGTTTTTAAATGCACTAGAGCACTGGAAGTTGATTGTAAATCGATAAAATTTAGATGGTCATAAATTGAAAGTCATTAACTAATAAAAAAAACGTTTTTAAAGGAAATTAGATTAAGTATATCTTTATATCGCTCATATACAATTAAAAACTCATAAATTTACGATGCATAGACATTGGCTGACAATTTTTACAGTACCTTTATAACAATATATTAGAAAGAGAATATATTTCACTAATTTTGTGAATAATTATTTTGTCTATAATTTTTTTTTTTTCATTCTTACGTAGATTTTCTTTTTATAATAAGCACACACTCAAGAGGATATTACTACCCTTATTATGCAGACACAGTGTGAGCACTAGAAAAAGGTTGGTTTTAAATTCCTGAATATTGCAATGAGTAGGAAAAAGAGAGTGTGATAAGGCATTCCAAATTCGCGTAGTACGGCTAAAGAACGAATCTCTGTATTTTACAGCATGGCCGTAGTTTGACTCGAGTGTATACATTTCTAGAAGCGCTAATATCACGGTTGAACTGTTTAAAGGGAGTAATTTAGCTGGCTATTTCACTACAGCACAAACCGTTAAAACTCGGTCAAAAATGGTCAGACAAGACAATGAATGATTTGATACGAACTTATAAGTTAAAGTAGAGAAATATTTTCGTTTCTGAATTACGGATTTTTTCTAGTAATTATGGTTTCAAGAATTTGTATTGAAAAAAATGTATGATAGTAAATTGTGTTAAATAAAGAAACATTTAAAGGTTAGAAAGTTTGAGTGCGAGATGCGGCTTAAACTGCTAATTTACCATTCCAGCCTTTTAAAATTATTATTTTTTTCGCAATATAAACTCAATTGTTTTTAATAAACTCTGAAATGTATGAAATTAATATACATATAAAGTAACCAAAGTTTTTTGTCGGGGAAATCAAACAAATTTAGTGATATTTTTGATATATTTCATTTAATTGTTAAAAAATTGTCAATTGATGTTTTTAATTTTACCAAAACTTTAGAAGTCAGTTCGATGTACATATTTTTAACTTACTATATTTCCGTCAAAACAAAAAAAAAACGTTTTTATTAGTTTTTAGTATTAGGTTTTCTTAAGTTTTTATTTTGTTAAAAAAAACAACGTCAGTTGGATTTCTCTAAAAAAACGTATTACATGGCAAAACGTTGTGCTGTATTTTTAAAGTTTTTTCGGACAAATTATATTTGCAGTCGGTATGTCTTCTCTTTCTAGAGATATCGCTGAAGAAAATAGGTATCCCGAACATACGGAGCGGATGTACGAACGAGTGTACGGACCTAGAGAGTTTGGAAAGTTAACTATTTTTTTTAAACTGTTAATTCCAGCTAACTACATTCCCAAAAATAGTCAATTTAAAAGGTTTAAAAATGTATTTAAAAAAGTAAAATGGTATACAAATTTCCAATTTGATAGATAGTTTTTGAGCTCTTAAGAAAAAAAATATTGGCATCATGAGTTTCTTAAAAAATCTTGTTAATCAATTTTTCGTCGAAAATCTTGTATGTGTTAAAGTTATTTTTAATTTTAAACTTATGTTTTTTTTCTATCATCCGACATTTTGTATCGGGTTTTCTATAAAAGACTTAACATAAAGTGTTTATGTTTGAATGTCGGGGTCGTTAATACACTTACCACGAAGTTAAATTTCCTGAACAAAATGTTCATGGCTTACTCACTCACGTTTTATATTGGCTCTAAAGCTCCTTAACCTCCTTAACTCTTGCTAGTTAACATACAAAAATATATAACTCTCTTACAAAAAAAAAGCCTATAGGTGTTACTTAACTAAAAACGGTCATTCACCCGAAAGAACAATTTTGGAAATCAGATGTTTATTGTATCGAGTTTTCAATTAGTCAATAATTTGTGGCTTTATCTTTTTAAAACCAACCATTTGAACTTGAAGCAGTCTCATTAGGGGTAGTAAGGCGTTGGAATATTCTTTTCTACATGCACATAGTCCAAAAAGTCTCCGAAACGCAGCTTTCTTTTTGTTGATTCTGAGACAAACTATAACAATTTTTCAAAATGTGGTAAAAAGGTGGGGGTGGACCCCAATTTTTTTTCAATATTACCATTTTGGGTTAAGGCTACTATGCACGGAGACTTTTTGAACTAAGTGTATGTCTGAATAGTTTGACCAAAAATTCGTTTCACCATAGTTTTATTTTTCAAAACTCTACTGATGATGATTAATTTGTTTTCACTGAATGTTTTAACATTCAAAATGCAAGTTCAAAGTTTTGAAATTAAAATTGAACCTAAACCCTACAAATATAATTAAAACAAATGACATTGGATACTCCAGCGTATGTGGAACAAAAATAAAACTGTGTGCGAGTCATTTTTGGGATGGAGTGGATCTACGGTTCTTATGCCGAATCTGAACTTAAAATTTGAGAAACCACCTTTCATGACAAGAAATACTCTCGGAAGATTTGTCAATTCTTCACAAGAGGCACAGCCCACGAAAAAATACTTTAGGTAGCACATGCAGATATTGAATCCAAGACCTGTGGAGTGACAGTCCTATACGCACTAACCATCACGCAACGTTTACTACTTTATACTATTTTTAAATTCCAATTTCAATTTAAGATTAACAAAATATTTTGTCTTTATAATTTTTAAGAAGCATAAATAAAACCATTCTTCAGGACATTTATGTTATCCATAAAATTGTTATGAAATATAAAGGTTTTAAGCCCGTTTTATTGTTGATTGCAAATCCATTAATTCGTATTATGTTTCGCGATACCTTATGAACATAATTTATTAAAGGTGTGTACATAGATAAGAATCTTAAACAAATAATTCATCAATGTTAAATTATCGCAACCATATTTGTATGAAATAATTAAGAAAAGGAATTTTATTGTTTGTAAACAAAACCATTTTCAATGAAATTCATTTTGTTTTTTTTTGTTATTTTTATTATAAAAATAAAGACTCAAGGTAATTAATAAAATAAAAATAAAAATTAAATTAAATGAAACAAAATAAAAATAAATGTAGTATCTCATATTTCTTATATTTCACAATGCCCACAATTCCTCCATTGGGCATCGTCGCGTGCGTCGGTCGGTCTTCGTCTTCATCGTTCCAGATGGATTATTGTATTATTTTTAATTTTGTTTGTTTTAAATTGGAATCATTTTCACTTTATCACTTTACAACGATCACAACTTCTCGAGGATGAACAATAATAAATTGGACATGGACAATAGTAAGTATGATGATAAAGTGGTACAATGTTAATTACTCTTACTTGTTGTTTAGAGTTTAATAACGGACAATCTGAAGGTATCCAGAAGATGATGATGCACTTTTATTGTTGTCTTCATATAGCTTTGACAAGTATCGCATGGAAGATAATTACACGTTGCGACTGAAATGGTGTGGCAGTTAGTGGTTTGAAGACGCAATGATGAAAAAAAGGCGTTAACACCAAGAAGTAGACTATTGGAGAGAGAAATAAGAAGAAGATTTGATCATATATGGAAATCTAACTATGAACACATGTATGTAGTTTGTTTTATGACATATGACGGACGTGTTCTTATCTTATGGTATAAAATTTTTCACAATAATTGTGATTGAATAAATCACTCTGAAACACGCACCTGTGAATTGTGTAGTTATTGTCACTTCACCACTCACCAGACCAGCAGCGAATCATTGAAGATTCATGAACTAATCGTGTCTGCACGATTCTGGTAGTACCCACATAGCTAGATGGCTTACAATATGAAATGATAGAATACAAAAGATTTTATTTGGGTTAGCCACCAGGTAGCGTGTGATGTAGGAAATGCAAATTTTTATGATTCCGGCGTTATTACGTTTTTTTTTTAATTTAAAATGTGAACAGTATTTCAATTAAATGATTTGTGCATTGAATACGATTTTCTTTTTTTTTCATGACTCCTTAGGACACATATTGGTTTCAGTAAAAAAGAAAATTAAAAAAGAGGCTAGGATGCGACCCACACTGTTAACTTCCGTTTGTCGATTTGTGTTGCTCAAAACTTTTACTAAATATTCATAACAATATTTTGTGTGAGATAAATAATTTGAAGTCAATATCTTTCTTTGTTCTCCTAATACTTGAGTCGAAAACCATTTCTTTTCAGTTTGTTGTTGTTTTTGTAGATTTTTGTGTTTTTCTAAAAAAAATTTGTTAGTTTAATTTCTCTTAAAGATCAACTAAAAATCACCAATAATATTCTTCATATAATGAAATAGTTTGATTTCAAAATCCATTTTCGTTAACGATATCTTTAGTCGAATCCCAATTTTCGTAGCATTGCTGAAAATTTTGTATTTCTTGTATCAGGTTTTTCAATAAGAGCGCTACAAAAGTTTTTTTTTTTAAATAAATCAAAAGCAGTTTGGAAAATCAATGAAATTCTTTATTCCTGTGAAAGAAGGTTTGATGGCATTATGTATGCAACTCGATTACTTTTGCATAGCCACCACGGGCACTCTTGCAGAAGTCCAGACGCTGAACCCAATTTCAGTTTTGACGGTTTCCAAGCCTACATTTTTTACTTTCGATATTCGTATGCCATATTGTTGCCATAGACCATAGACTTGACGTAGCCCCACAGGAAATAGTCTAACGGGCGGCGAGTTGTCAAATTGCACGACCTTGGCGGCCAAGCGACTGGACTAAATGGGTCATCGTGAGATAACACTTTCTCCGAATTTGGTTTCCAATAAATTGTGACATTCGCTGTGTTCCTTGTGTCTGACCAATACCGTATATTTTGTTTATTAACAAACCCATTGAACCAGAAATGATCCTCTTCGCTGAAGACGATTTTTCGATTAAAATCCGAATCATTTTCAAGTTTTTGCTCAGCCCAATTCACGAACATACGACGACGCTTCTGGTGGTCAAGCGGCTTCAATTCTTGTATCAATTTAATCTTGTACATTTAAATGACTCAGAATGAGACACAAAAAGAACTTTTCATGACAAGAATTGTATTAGAATCATTTCTGAATTGCTCGAAAATTTTTAGATTACATGCTTTTATTTATTCGCGAGATAACGAGAATCAAATATCATTTTTTAAAAATTGTCCGTACCATTTTTTGTAGATTTTAATTTTTATGAAGTATACACGTACAAATTTTCCTGAATGTCGAAAATAATATTTTCTTTGAAATCATTTTTTTTAACTGAAAATTTGATTTTTCTCGAAATTTTACTGAGTGTCAAAATATCTTAAAAACATATTTAAGTCGAAATTCAATTTTAACCAACTTTAAGTTATGTCTTTTTTAGGTTTTTATTTTTTTGAGTTCAAAATAAAAAAACAGTTAATTTGATATTTTTTTAAAAATTTTGTCAAAACGTTATTCTTCGTTGCATACAATTATTTTAGAAATACAATTATTTTTTGTTCTCAAAATATTCGAGATGACAATTATTTTTTTTCAGTTTTTGTTACGTTATAAAAAAAAATAGATTGAATTTTGTTAAATATTATATAAGTTTGGTATCACAATATATAATATAAAATTTTATTCAAGTCCATTTATTTGAAGTCAATATCGTTTCTAATGCATGAGATATGGACGCTGAAACAAAGCTTTTTGAACGTACGCACGTATGAACGTACGTACACACGCACTCACAGACATCTCTCTAAAAAACTTTTATTTAGGTTCTAGGATCCTGGAAACGTACTGATCGATCGGAAATTACACAGAGATATTTTTGGAGAATTGCAAATTTTGTTCCGTAGTTATTTTTCGCAAAAAGGCGAAATGTGCTTTGTGCAATAGCGATACTAAAATCGTTGCCCTTCGAACATACCAATTTTCCTCCGCCCCAAAGTTTAAATATATAAAAAAAATGCTTACATATGGGTTAGAATAGATAGAAGGTCCCATTCATCTATTAATTTTCTTTGTTACCGAATTCATTGTATTTTTTGAGTTTTTATTTTCATTTTATAACAAAACTGAACTACACCGTAACGTTTTTACTTCAATTTGCTAAGTTGTCAATGGAAATTAATAGCAGACGATACCGACTTAGCTATCGTGCAAATGCTATCGTTTGGACGATATCACTTTGACGATTATCGTCTTACGTGAAGTGAGACTATCGTCTAAACGATATCGTCTAACGATTATCGTTTTACGGAATGACCCCCCTGAACATTTGATAGTTTTGAGTTCAAAAGTAAAGCGAATTGTTCCAATTTGATTCACACAATTCCCATGACAGATTTCTGTCAGTAAAAATTTATTGGTGGATTTCAATCAGGAAGGACAGTCATTTTGAATGATAGCTATAAACGACCTGCGACAAAAATTCCAATGATTGGTTTCAATGATAACAACCAATGATAGCTATAACTGGCCCCTTACTGATGTCATCAGTATCAGATTCCTCCTGTTTAAATTTTTACTGATGGAATTTACTGATAGCTATAACCGATCCCTAAGGATGAGCAACTGTTTTTTTAATTTAGGTTATTTCTCAAACTACTTCCTTGACTTGTACGTTTAATTTTCATTATGGCTATAAAAATATGAAGTTTGATATTTTGAAGTTACATATTACGAAACTTGTCTTAATGGGGGCTATAGTTATTGGAAATGTTGGATATTCCATTATTTTTCTACTATTATTTGACAGCTTAATTTGTTAACATTGAATATACACGTTAAAATAAATTCCCAAGGAATTTGGAGAGATTCCGTTTTTTTTTGGTTATTTTCCTCATATCAATATGTTGGACATTGCACTAAAAAATATCAGTTTTCTCCATATATGTACCAAAGTGTGGGAGGTTTTGGATTCAAATGTTCAGTCTTATCAAGGTTGACTTATTTTAATTGATTAACTATTGATTAAATTTATTAATCAATGGATAAATTGGTACCAGTTTAATTCATTTTGAATAATGAACAAAAATAATTTATAAATATAAAAGATTGTTTTTTTTAGACGTTCGGTTTTCAATTATTAAATTTAATTCAAGAAAAATAAACTTTGTACTTAAATGGTTTCCACTTTGTGGTTTATAAAAGTTCTACTCTTTGCTAAGGACCAGGAACTAAATATGAGTCGAAAATCCAGATCTATTCCAATCGTGCCGCAGAAATTCATCTTCTTTCAGACAATGGTGTGTCCAGATGGGGGTGATATAAGGCACAAAGCTCATACTGTTTAGTTGTATAAGCAAAGATTTTGTCTGCAGATTTGTTTGTAATTTAATGCACCAAAAAAGCGATTTCTTCGTCATAAACAACTAAAATATTTGTAATAATCATAAAGGTATTTTCAAAAATGAAAAAAAAATCATGAAAACCCGTCAATTTGACCAAAAAAAGCCAGAAAATTCTTCTTATTGAATTCTATTTTGTTTTACAAGGAACAAAATCAAAATTTTCTGGCAAACGTTTTCATTTTCTGACTTTTTGCATCAATATTTTCATAAAGTTCTTAGAATTTATAGAAATGGCAAAAGTAACGTTTTCACACAATTTCAAACATTTCTGCACGAAATTCACAAAAACCTCCTTCAAACTATTGTATTTTAGTTCTTAAAAAGGTCATATTTAGAGAACTATCGAAATATTAGAATGCTTCCGTTTATACGAAGTCGTCCGGTTTCTGGACAGCAGTGTTCTAAAAAAAATCTAATAATTATAAGTGTCACTAAAGTCCTTTAAATTTTTACTAAATGTTAAGTTAAGATACACATTATGTTATTTATTTTAATTTTGTCGGCCTCCTTTACAGAATATTAAGGACATTTTTTAAGCAGTTCTCAAAAACTCGTATTTATGTTAAGTTTGTGGGTACCTCTTTTTAAAATGTAATCCACATACAAATTGATGCCAAAAGCTCTGAAAATACTATTTTGTAGGTTGGATTTCTCAAGAAAAAAAATTACAAAGCTCTTTGACTTCTAGATGAGGAATTCTGTAAATTCATATTCAGTCCATCTGACTGAAATAAATTCCTGGAAATATGTATCTACATTAGTGACTAAACTAGTCTACGACTTACCGCCTCATTGAATGTAGTGCGTTTTCTTAAAAAGAGACCATACAGAATGAACAACAATTATTGTAATATTTTGTGTGCTTATATTTAGCTTCCAATAATAATAATAATAATAATAATAATACAACAAAGAAATTCACTTCTAAAACAATTTTAAAATATCATATATCATAAATTTTAAAGAAAATACGTAAATGTATATATCTTCCGTTATTAAAAGCAAGTACTTTAGATAAAACATGAAAATTCTAAACAGGAAGAAAACACATTACATAATAATTTTAGTTTAAAAATACAATTTCTATGTAACTTATTGCTATGCATTATTTTTTTTTGTTTTGTTTAATAAATAAATATATGTAAAAATGTAACGTCGTGGTTTAATCTTTGTTTATTTTTTTAAAATGCTTTTTCTCAGGTTATGTTTGGTATCTTCAACTTTTTTCTTCTTTTGAGCTCGTGTCTCTGTTGCTTGAAGTTCATCTTTCATTGTTTGTTCTCCTTTAACTGCGTTAGCTGCTATAATTTCTTCAATGTTCTCGATACCTTTCTTACTTTCAGATTTTTTATTTAAGTCTTCTACTTCTTCTTCCATTTGTTCGAGTTCTTCTTCTTTTTGTACTGCACTCGAACTATTACTACTACTATCAATAACTAAATGATACAATTTCTTTTCTTCATCAGAAATCGGTACAGGCGCCTTAGACAATGGATCTTTTCCATTGAGAGATTTTGGAAAGGCAATAACATCACGTATGGATCTTGCTTGACATATAATTGCCATAAGTCTATCGATACCCAATGCAATACCACCGTGTGGTGGGCAACCACTTTCGAGGGCACTTAATAGGTGATGCAGGTGTTCGTGTGGAATTTTTAAAACTTCTTCTAAAACAAATATTTGCAAGTCTTTGTTGTGGATACGAATTGATCCGCCACCAACTTCATTGCCATTGAGTACCAAGTCGTAAGCTTGAGATTTGATGTCTTCGAGATTTTCTTTATTTTTCAGCTTTTCCAGATCTTCGTCGCGGGGAGCTGTGAATGGATGATGGGCACTTTCGTATTCGCCTTCGGGGGTCTTGAAAAACATCGGGAAATCGACAACCCAAAGGAATTTATTTTGCTTCTTACGTTTCGGTAGATAATCGTTGTCTTCCAGCAAGTCAGCGTAATCAAGGCGAAGACGACCCATCAAAGTTTGCTAGAAGTAGATATAAAACCAAGCTTTTTAGAAACAAAATTATTATTCTAGAAACTACTTTGAGTGCAATAGGGCCTAAAATTTTATCTAAATAATAAAGTTTTGGAAATTGAATGAAACAATAAAAATGTAGTTAATTTTCTACGTACTGTTTCAACTTTATCGCCAATTCCCAGAAAAACTAAATCGTCAGTATCGATTTCAAACTTATCAACCACCTCCTTTGCTCCATTTGGACCCAAATATTTCGCCAGTCTCTCAAGTGCATCTGTGCTGCCCTAAAACATGATCATCAAATTAAAAAATAGAACAATATCAAATATAATTATTCTTACATTGAATTTCCTAAAATAGAATGTTCCATTAAAATCATTGCCAATTTGTTCTAAATGCTTTCTAGTTGGGGCGTCAAGTAATGAAATGGATTTGTCAACATAAATCAAACACACCCCGAGATTATTGAATTTATTCTTCACATTCTCATTCACTTCTGAGATATCTGTGATGTCGTTTAACTGGATAAAAGAAAAACATTAATGAATAGCACAATCTTTAGAGACAAGTCAAGGTTTAAATTACCAAAAGATCAAATCGAACATCAGGCTTATCACAGCCATACTTCGACATAGCTTCATCATAAGAAATAACCTGGAATGGTGTCTCAATAGTGCCACGTTCTTTAGGCCAACAGAATTTCAAAGTCTCCTCAATCATCGACATAACATCTTGACGGGTGGTAAATGACATTTCTATATCCAACTGGGTGAATTCGGGTTGACGATCGGGTCGGGTGGCTTCATCACGATAGCAACGGGCCACTTGGAAGTATCGATCTATTGCACCGGCCATGAGCATCTGCTTGAATTGCTGTGGACTCTGCACCAACGAATAGAAGTGTCCTGGCTTTCGAGTGGGCACAACAAACTCCTGGGCTCCTCCGGGAGTTCTCCGGAAGAGAGTCGGTGTCTCAACTTCCACAAAACCCAAATAGTTGATGAGGAATTCACGCATTTTCATAAGAATCGATGATCGAAGACGTAAATTCTTTTGCATATCAGAAAATCTAAAACAAACAAATTTCTTGTTAAGCTGACAAAAACTAAAGGATTGCCGATCCAATACCTTAAATCAAGATACCGGTGTGTCATGCGCAACCCTTCATTCGCCCTCTGATGACCACGTACTTCGAAAGGCAGATTCTTCTTCGATGGATTTAATACCTCAACATCTGTTGCTTCGATTTCAATTTCACCTGTTTTCATAGCCGGATTGAGCATATTCGACGGTCTTGGGATCACAGTTCCTTCTACGCGAACAATCGATTCCAGAGGAATTCCATTTGGATATTTTTCCGATAGATTACATTTGTCAGAGAGTAAAACTTGTGTTTGACCATAACCATCGCGTAGCACCAGAAATTTGCCCATCCGTTGAAATTCCAACCAACCAGCTATGTTGACTTTTTCCGCAACATTTGCCCCGCTCAATTCACCACAGTTGTGTGTTCGTGTTGTAAATTTGTTTGTATCGGCAATTCCTGAAGCTCGATCAGATGATGTTTTATTAGAACCATTGGCATCGGTATTGCCATCAATACTTCCACCGATGGGTTTCTTTTGTAGTTTTTCTTTAACGGGTCCTTCGTATGGTTCATCGGGACTGAGAATTTTTACTGATTCCACTTTCACCTCGACGTCACCGGTTTCAAATTTCTATTTGATTGAAAGATAAAAGTAAGAATTTTGTGACGGTTATTGGGAACACTTTTGTCAAAAATTCTATGTACATAGGTAGAATAGAAGAAAGAGGGGCAATAGAGGGGTAAGATAGATAGATTTTCATGTCATCAGCGGAAATAGATACACTTGATTTATCAATGACATTAATACTTTGTTAACAGTTAAAACAAATATTAAAGGACCAACGCGGCTCCCTTGAGGAACTCCTCAGTTTGCATAAACTTGATCAGAGATTGAGAACCTCAAAACATCTTTTTATTTGCGATTATCTAGGTGTGATTTGAACCATGAAACAAAAAAGGTGGAAAATCAAGGGCTTTAAGTTTAAAATAAATAATTTCGCGACTGACTTTATCAAAAGCTTTACAAAAGTCTACGATGGGAACGTCCACACCATTTCCTTTCTCTAATTTATTTAGAGTTCACCAAGATTTGTTGTAGTACCTGCCTTTTAAGAAGCTATATTGCTGTGCAGAATAAAAGGTCTATGAAATCAAAATAAAGAGAGAGTCGTATACAACGCTTTCAAAAAGCTGGTAAATTAAAGAAATTTGGGCCTGTAGTTGGTAACATCAATTTTTAGTACTTTTTCATAAACAGGAAAAATAGAGTAATATTTCTAAGGCTTTGGGAAGATGCCTTTAGTAATTGACAGAAGAAACGGTAATCAAAAAACTATGGTCAATTTTTTAATGATGATTACTGTAAGATTGGCTATAAAATGAATCAAAAATAATAATTAAAGGTTTCCAGATGTCATATCAAGTAATTTTGGTATTAAGGAAACTTAAAATACTTACAGTGTCGGGCAAAACAATAGCACTTAATATCATTGGGTTATAATTTCTTTAAATAAGTTTCAAAACTTGCCTATTTATTAAGTCAGCTAAGGTTAGCGCTTGTATTACGAACAAAATAAATGTACATTACTTACGCACTTATTTACTAACTTAAGGTGGCGCTTCAGTCCTGTGTAAACTAGGGTCGCACGCCTTCTCCATCTAGATCGGACCCTACCTAGATGTCTCCAGTTTCGCGCTTCAAGTTGTGTGATGTCACTTTCCACTTGTGCGCGCCACCTGATCCGCGGTTTTCCTCTACTGCGCTGTTCAGTGGGTGTGAATTCGATGACTTTCCGTGCCGGAGCATTGATTTCTATGCGCTCTACGTGACCGAACCATCTTAGTCGTTGGATTTTTACTCTTTTGGCTAAGTCTACGTCGCTGTACTGCTCCTCGTTCCATTTTTACCTCCACTCTCCTTCGATGCATACGGGACCGTAGATCACACGAAGAACTTTTCTCTCGAACCGACACAAGGTGCTTTCATCCGCTTTTGTCATAGTCCATGCTTCTGCACCGTATAGCAGGACGGGGATGATAAGTGTCGTATATAGCAACACTTTGGTCCCTCGAGAGAGGACTTCACCACTCACCACTTTCTTAGTCCAAAGAAACAGCGGTTAGCAAGATTTATTCTGCGTTTAATCTCAGCGCTGGTGTTGTTTTCTGCGTGTACAGCCTATTTAGACGAAGTCCTTGACTACATCAAAGTTACGTCTGTCGATGGTGACGTTTTGACCAAGACGTCGGTGTTGTATGTCCTTTCTTGATGACAGCATGTACTTTGTTTTGCCCTCATTAACCGTTAAACCCATTTTTGCCGCCTCTGCCTCAATATTATACCGATTATGTCAATGTCATCAGCATATGCTAGTATTTGGACAGACTTTTGAAAGATAGTGCCTCCAGTGTTGACTCTGCACTATTCTTTCAACAACGATGTTAAAAATATCACATGAAAGCGCATCACCTTGCTTAAAACCTTTTTTGACATCGAAAGGTAATGTTAAGTTGTTTTCAACCTTTATGGAGCAGCGTGAATTCTCCATGGTCATCCTGCACAAACGAACGAGTTTGGCAGGGATGCCAAAACTAGACATGGCTCTATACAGCTCCTCCCTGTAGAGGCTATCATATGCGGCCTTGAAATCGATAAAAAGATGGTGGGTGTCGATTTGGTGTTCTTGGGTTTTTTCCAGGATCTGCTGTGATGTAATCATTTGATCGACTGTGGACTTTCCTGGCCTAAAACCACACTGATAAGTACCTATCAGGTTGTTGACGATGGGCTTTAGACGTTCACATATTACGGCAGAGAAGATTTTAGAAGCGATGTTAAGTAGACTGATTCCTCAAGGCAAATAATACTTAGGTTCCATTCATCGGGCATGCTTTCTTCCGACCATATCTTACAAATAAGCCATTCAAGCCATCCGCTGGAGCGGCTTTATTAGACTTCATCATAGATATGGCAATCTTTACTTCTTCTAAGTCGGGAGGACGGGATTGTTGGCTTTCATCGTCTATTTTGAATGGATCATCCATGGAATGGAATTCGGTTTGTCGTCGCGGTTATACAGTCTGCAAAGGTGGTCCTTCCATATCCTCAGCATTGACTGCGGTTCCACTATGATATTTCCAGCGTCCACAACTCTTCTTGGATAGTCCTACTGGATACAGACAGGTCACTGCTTATTGTTCTTGCAGATATAAAAGGGTCCTTTTTAACCAGCCGGACTTTAGTGTTATCATCTCGTATAGAGGTTGTTTTTGGCTTTCCCCCACGATGTTTTGTTTCCAAGGAACCTAAATTGCGAAATCGGCTTATTATTCGGTGAATCGCGTATTTGTTCTGCTATACTGGTCACCGATTGACCTTCATTAAAATCCGTAATTATCTTCTTTTTTAAAATTGTTGGAATATTTGTTACGAGCCATTTTCATAAATTTTACACTTAACAAAAATACAATTACTCTGTGACTTTTATATCAATAAGATGATTATTGTGTTAGGTTAAATTATTTAAATAACAGTAAACTTTATAATAGAGTAGAAAGAGACAAAGCTATTGTTGATAGAATGTGTACGTACTATAGTTTTGTCGCGGTTCAAATGCAAAAATATCTCCATTTGTTGTTGCATTTACTTTGTATGAAAGTATGACAGTTATTTTTAATATTTTTTAAGAGCTGAATCATCTTTTTAATCTATTCAACTTTAATAATTTTATTCATGAAAATAAAGCTTAATTTAGTGCTATTGCTTTGTCCAACACTTTATATCTTAATAAATAAAGACTATTGAATGGTGAAAGCATGAATTTAATGTTACTCACCATGTTAACGTTTGTCTTAGGCCTAGCTAAAACTATTCCCTTAACTTGTATAATATCAGTTGGTGTAGCAGATGTAAAGACATCCAACAACTGAAAACAAAATGTTTACAAATAAATAAAAACGTATGAAAATCCAATCGACTTACATTCTTATCTTCAATAATAACTTGAGTCTGTCCATAACCGTCTTTTAAATGCTGAAATTTCGTCTTAGTTGTACTTGTAACCCAACCAACTAGGGAAACATTTTTTCCTGAATGATTTTTCCGCAAATCATTGCAAGTAAATTCACGATTTTCAAAATATTTTAAGATATTTTCACTTTCTGAAAAGAAAAAAAAAACAAACGAGATTTAAAAAATAGTTTATATACAATTTTGTTTTTGTTGTTTCTTACTTCCTGCTATTTTATATTCTGTACTTGTAATACAATTTTTATTTTCAGCCATTGTACTGTAGGATCGTTTTTCAGCTCCCCGACGACCAGGAACTCGAGCTAAATTTAGAATGTCTTCAACTTCTACTTCGATTTCACCGGTTGGCATTGTTATGTTTCGAGAATTAAATGGTCTTGTCAGAACTGTTCCAACAATTGTAAGAATACATTCAGGTGGCATGTTTAAGAAGCGCCGGGATATTCGAGGGTTCTAAGAAATGAAAACGAACACATAAGTTACCTATTTTACGGCGGATTCAAAAAGAAGTGAGTAAAAAGGTTAACCGATGAAAATCAATTTTGAAGGCTGAGTGAACTCAAGTGAAAGACTTGAATTCTATAAACCGCCATCAGCTTATAGACCCACAGTAAACACCCCAAAAAAACGCTAATTGAATTAATAAACTTACCCTGTCATCTGAAATAACCAATTGTGTAGCTCCATTTCGATCTCTTAGCTCAGCAAAACGCCCAATTCGCTTTTTGATAAACTTCCCAGTCATCTCGACATACTTCCCTTCGTGAACAGGACGAAGTTCACCACAAGTCACCACCAAAGGCGGTGGGGGAGGAGGATTTGTGTTTAAATTATTCGAGAAAAAAGGAAAATTTGCCATTGGAAGAACGTTATCATCTAAATTAAGGAACATTTTAAGTTGATGATGAAATAAGTTAAGCCAATTTTAAACATGATAGAAACATACACATGTTTTTGTTGTTGCCATTATTAGCCCAAGGACCTCCCCGGTTGTTATTCTGATGATTGTTGTTCCACATTGCTTTATTGGTTTCTTCTTTTTTTCCCTACCAATTGGAAAAACAAAAGTAAAATGATTTTAAAAGAAATAAAAAATACAAATTTCTGTCTTCATGGGATTATAATTTATTGATAGGAAGCATTTAGTTAAAAAAATCATTGTTTTAATCATTATTTTGTATGTTTTTTGAAGATATTTTAAGACTTTTTTTAATCCTACTTCGTTTTCTATTGGAAATGGCGTCTTGTAGATTCGAGAAATCGAAGAACTAGCACCGAATATTGCTCGTTTATTTAAAGATCTAGAAATTAGATACATTATTTGAATAAAACAAAAACTAATTGGAACTAAAAAAGAAAATTTTAATCTGATTTAAAATTTTGGGCTTAAAAAAACTGATAAGATATTAAAAAATATTTTGCAATAACCTCACCGGTGTTTTTTTTATCAAAAAAATAAAACAAACGTCAATAAATACAAAGTGACAGCTAAATGTCAATAAAGTGAACACATTCAGTAGGGAATAGATTTAAGGGCAGCTTGGCACTAAGAATCATATTGATTTTATTTTTTAACTAGATTTCATGTTTTTCGAATATACATACGTACTTTTGAAAGCTTTTTGATATATTGGGTCATATTCATAGGCTGCATAGTTAAGGCTATTTATACATACATTTAAAACTTAGTTTAGGGCTAAACCTGTGGTTTAACTGCAAACATAGGAATTGCTGTGTTTAAGTAGTTATTATCACAGACAAATGTAATATTTGATTTTTGTTTTTGAATTGAAAAGCTGAAAAGGAAAAGTATATCAAGTAAATTTTACGTACATTTGCTGTCCAGAAAAATGTCAATTGATATCGCAATTGAAGAAGATACGGAGAAAATATGGATATCTTAGAGAAGTTTGAGTTATTTGGTGATCTGCAAGATATGCCACCAAGAAAAAGAAAAATGTATAAAACACGGTTCAATCCATTTTAATTAAGCGACAATGATTTCTACTAATGATATCGTTTAGATAAAAAAAAACAGTCACAATTATTTTATAATTTTATACATCCAATTTGATAAGTTTGAAATTATAGCAGTATTTTTTTGTTTAAACCTGTCATTTGAAGTATACTTGTTGTAGAATACTATATACAGCATGAAAATTAACTATGACTAAGAGCTGTGTTCATTTAACCAACAAGCCATAAACTATAAATTAAGAAATCACGACTGTAGAAACTCTCCATAAAAACGCTCCATTGATTTTATAATAAAAGATCTTTTTAGGCGTGTGGTTTTCAATCAGGTAATCCTTTTTTTGAATTTAGTCTTTATGACAACAGTCACTTGATTTATAAGATAATGAAACTTTGCCAATCGTGCAAAATTGATAACTAAGCCCTTATCTTTATACCACATGCAAATCTTGAATCACACTTAATTTTCATACCTAATCTACCAGAATTGATTAGTTAAGATTTTTGAGTCATTGGTTAAGGAGCCATACCATTACTTTTGCTTTTTTGACATACTTTCAAGAATATTCTATAGAAATTTCAAAGAAAAGATTCCAAGAATCTGTATTGAATGTATAAGTAAAGTTCTGATTGGTTACCCACCACTTAAATTACTTTCTAGTTGTTGTTTTCTGCTATTGTGTTCTTCATCCAAAAAATAAGTTACTCAATAAATTAACTCCTACCTACCCAGTCATAGTGAAACACTAATGGTAGATAGATATTTTTATTCAATAATTTTAAGGTTCTTGTTACAAAAACTTTTTGGTTTAAGGAATAAATAATAAGGCATGACAAATATGTCGTCGTTTAAAATCAATTTAAAAACATAGAATTTTTAGTTTTTTTTTTCAAGTAATTGTTATTTATTGACTCGTGATTCTTCTTCTATAGATCAACACCTCGGTGGTATATTTTTGGATCTGCAATCAATCTTCTCTATTTACGTAACTTACTGTTTCATTGTCGCTTAAATAGCTTTTTCGAAAAAAAGAGTCTCCTTAGCTCCTTTAATATTTTACATACATCGATAAGGTGGATAGGGCTTTCGTTCACTCCCATATTGCATAAGGAGCAAATATTAACCAAATTGTGTCTGTGTGGCATACAATTTAGGTTAAGAAGTTCACCTCTTACTTTAAAAATAGTTATAATAGTTTTTTTTTTTTTGAAAAATCGAGCCTAAAGTAATTATGTTCATTTAGATTATAGCTAAGTTTCGAATAAATGTCCCTTTCCCATATTTGACGTTTGTTTAAAGTGAGAGTCATTCCCATATAAACATAATCCTTGACTACTTCCAATACTACTCCATCATATCTCCAGTTTTCTCCTCTTGCGGTCCGACCAGCACCGATTTGGAACACCATTATCTTGGATTTTGCAGAATTATCTTCTAGTCCCAAAATGACAATGTCATCAGCATACATAATTACTTTTATTTTTAAGCATTCAAACTCCACTCCACAAGGAAGCAAATCAACCAAGTCATCAAGAAATAACGCAAATAACATGGGGCTGAGATTGCATCCTCAGCGTAGTCCTCGATTTATTTGGTGAAACACTAATGTTAACTGTACCTGCGGAACAAGTCCTAAACCAATTATGATCTCAATTCATTAGGTCCTTGTGGTAAATTACCCCTGGAAGCCTTAGCATCTTAATTTAAGAACTAAAGTGCTTATACAAAATAAAGTGTGATGTCGTTTGTGGAATGTTTAATTTCAAAAATCGACTTGCTTGTCCCAAAAACTGTAATTTTCTAGCAGTTTCGCTATAATTTATGGTGGGAAGTGTTTCACGACGATCAAAAAGCTGCATAATTTTCAACATTTTTGTAGTGAATTTCAAAGCCTTGTTTAAGCTTGTATCATTCTGTTTTCCTTAATTATTTTTGACATGAGGTCTATTAAAAATTAAACCTCTTATTGGAAAACCTTTTATAGCATTGAATAATTAAAAATTAAAACAACATAGTAACAACATTTATTTAAAGTTTTAATGCAATAAGTCATGATTTATATTTTATTTTAAAGGCATTTTTCTAAAGTTACTTTTTTGTTTATTATTAACTATCATTATATTCTGCACTTGTAAGGGCATCTTTGTAATTTGTTACAACATAATCATGATAATACATCATAATACAAAGCGGTTGTCCAAGAATTATAGATGCCCACACCACAATATTACCCATTCGAGGACCAAATGTTCTCTGCATTGTTTTCGAGAAGGATGACAATGGAATTTGACCCATCATTCCCATGAATGCCCAAATCTTATAAGTTTTTAAAGGAACGCTTACCTAGAAATAAAAAAAAATATACAGATCAATAAATAACATTTTATGACTTCTATTAAGTTCTTACCAAATATTCATGGAAAAATGCACTTATAAAGAAAACAATAACAGATGCATTTCTTGATGAGTAACCCATTTGAACAACAGGAATGTATAAGTGCCGTACGCACCATCTTTTGAAAAAAAGACAAATAATTTGTTTAAAAAAATAAGTAAAAGGATTTTCCGTTGAAAAAATACCTGTGTACGGGCATATTCCATGTCCTCCAAAAGGTATCAATATTATTAGCATTCCACCAATCGCAGTAAAAATTTCTATCAGCAAAATGTAACAGCTCCCCACATAGATTGAGAAAAGAATGGAAAGTTAAATAGAAGAAGCATAACCAAACCAAATGATTAGGAACCTAAACAAAAAATGTTTAACAATTTTTAAAAATTATATAACATCATGATAAAACAACTTACAGCAAGTTTGAGTAATCTTTCAGTTGCTAAAACTACATCCATATTTGAAAATGGTATGAGTGAATTACGAACAGACGGAATGATCCATTGCTGAAATAAGGCCATAAGGACGTTAACACCGAAGATGACTTCCAAAAGACGTTTCAAAAGGAAGCGTTTCCGGATTCTGTGGAGGAGAAAATAAAATTGGTTTCAAAAGTTTAAGGACTTGCTGTTCAATATTGAGATTTATCCGTGGTGTAAGGTTTAAACATATAGTGGAAGATTAATTCTCAAGTGCATTTTGGTACCCTATTTGAATAAAAGACAGTTCTGCATGGCAGAAAAAGACGTAGAGTGGTAAAGCATTAAACATTCACGTAGTATGGCGTAGAAACGAATCTAAACCTCGAATCAAATATTAAACCACGGTTTGGTAATCAGCAATTCAATTCAAATTCAAACCTTGTTGTCCTTGGGAAATTCAGTTCATAGCACAATGTTGGAGCTCCTAGGAAGTAAAACAGGTCTTTGTAGTTCAAATTGTTTGGATACTGAACCAATTCAGGAACATCTTTATCAGTCTCTTTGGAATCATCGGAATGACCATTATGATTTTCTAAGATGGAAAAGATTTAATAAAATGTAGGGATAAGATATCTGTTCTTTTCATTTTATATTTCTATATGTTATGCATATTTAGTCCAAAGTTATTAGAGAGTTACTTACGAAGTTCAGCAATGGATATACTTGGTCTTCTCTTCCGTGGTCGCTGTTGTTCTCGGAAACTTTTTCTACACCACATATTAACTTGAACATAACTCCAAGTTTTTAAAAATAATATTGAATATAGAAAACAAACTGTTGTAGCTCCAACTAAAAATGTTTTTGTGTTTAAAAAGTCATTATTTTTTAATACTATGTAAATAAAAACCTACTTATGCTAAAAGCATGTCCTTTAACATGCAAAATAACCATCGGCAATAAGATAAGAACTAAAATGTTTACAATCTGAGAGAACATTCCAGCGTTTTCTGGGATAATATCCTGTGGAATAAAAGAAAACATGATGCATTTTAAAAATTTTATTCAAAAATTTCAGACTAATATTGCAGAAAACTTCAAGTTTTCTTAATTACAATTCGCTTGAACAATTAATAACAGATGAATAGCTCAGCAGTATATAAGCGTTTATTTGACGTTGATTAATTTGTATAAATAACAAATAAGTTGTAAAAGGTAAACAATTTGTTTGCAATAAAATTGTCTACAGCATAAATATAAAAATTTGTATTCATAAAATTGGTTAGAAAGTTGCAATGGTTGTTTGCCAAAGACATTTTTAAAGTTTTTAAGTATATTTCGCCCAAAGGATGCAATAATGTAACAAGTTGTTTGTGGTCAAAAATTTAAAAAAAACTTGGAAGATATTCCTAGCAGACCTAGAGCCCGCGTCTGGATACCGATCGAACCTGCTGGTATCGAGGACATTCTCGAGATGGTCAAAGTTTGTAACCCGTCCCTTCCAACGCATAACTGGAAAATAGCCAAGCTAGAGGAAGTGAAGGGTCTTTATATTTAGGAGCGCCATTGTGGTACTCAATAAAGGCATTTTGTAAGAGTTCTTTCAGGGTGTTAAGATGCTTTCCTGAAACTGCTATAGGAACGTCGTCCGCATAGGCTATCACTCTGAAGCCCTCCGCATCCAGACTAGTTAGGATTTCATTCACCACTAGGTTAAAGAGGAGAGGGGATAGAACACCACCGTGCGGTGTCCCTCCACTAACGAATTGTCTACCAGAAGAGTTGCCCAGTTTTGAGTTAATTATTCTGCTAGAAAGCATTAAAAGAATTAACTCTCGAAGCGAACTTTCTAAATTTAGAGATGTTAGTGCAGATGTGATTGCAGATGTGTTCACGTTGTTAAAAGCACCTTCGATGTCAAGGAAAGCAACCATAGTGAACTCTTTATGATGGAGGTAATATTCGACGGTGCATACTAAGGTGTGTAGCGCTGTTTGCACCGATTTATCTTTACAATAGGCATGTTGAGACGAAGACAGAAGTCTTGTATCAATACTTGCCTTTAAATGGATATCAATCAAACTTTCCAAGGTCTTAAAAAGGAATGATGATAGACTTATACGTCGTAGATCCTTACGATTAAGTTATTCTTTTGTGAAAAGTGCATTCTCAAATTTGCCGTTCGGATTCGGCTTAAAATTGTAGGTTCCTTAAATCCCTAACAACAGTACTAGCACACAGGAACGGTTGACAGTTGTTGATTAGTTGTCTCTAATAAATTTCGCTAAAAAGATTTAAAAAAATAGACCCTATAAACAAATTGTACGTGTGCTTTTACTCAAAAAAAAATAGAGTGTTTAAACCTAAAATTGGATTAACATATATCTCCATAATACAAAACAGGAGTGGGCGGGGCAGATG
Organism: Eupeodes corollae; assembly: GCF_945859685.1. NCBI lineage: Eukaryota > Metazoa > Arthropoda > Insecta > Diptera > Syrphidae > Eupeodes > Eupeodes corollae. The sequence continues at coordinate 110,701,305 of NC_079149.1, forward strand.
TATGTTGAAACCCAGAAGTGCGACAGAATACGCCACTGGTTACTCTGTTTTACTTCCCATAAAACACTAACTTTTTAATACCACCATGTTACCGAAAGCCTTCGGAAAGCGTAATGATGTAATACAAAAAAACCTTTTTATTTGTCTTCTATTATAGTTAAATTTTACTTTTAATTCTTTAAATCGTAACAACGCTTTATTAATGGCACTAATTTCAAAAATTGCAAGTTATTACATTTACCCACAATTAAAAGGAAATTTTAATAAAATTCTTGAAAGGAAGTGTGAACAAATTTTAAAAAATGCAACAAGTCGCAAGAATAACAAATAGAGCAGAAATGTAAAGCTTTAATTACAATTTTAATATTTTCTATCCCATAATGATCAATTTAATATGGAGCATCTCTTGCAGAAAATGAATGCAGATCCATGTAACTCGACTACACGTGATAAGCGGTAACAATAGCGATTTCGCTTTCATCGGTCCTCCATTGTTAAAAAATAAAATAAATATTTCCTTAGGCTAAAGACATGGTACTTAACCTTAATTAACGTTTATTTAAAGAAAACAAATATTTTCCTATTTAAATTCTTACTCCTTACACGTTTTAAAAACTCAAAACAATTTCCAAGAGTAAAACTAAAATGTGCTACTTGTGAAACCTACTCCCAAACTTACTTCTTTATACTTCACAAAACGCAGCCATTTAACTGCTTCCTCAAAAATCACCAACCATCCCTGTACTAGCATTTGACAGTTTGCAAATCGCTGCCATCTTCACTTAAAATTTAAATTACGAACGACTAGCAAAGCGGCAAGCTGCATTCCATCATTTCTCTGTGCAAAAAAAAGTAAAAATCAAATTAAATTTGCTTCCTTTTTTTAAACTACACACGCATTATAAAGTGACCATTTTTTACCAAGCGACGCTAGCGTTTAAATTTTAATTCTTCACATAAAAACGTTCACTTTTTCTATTGGAATTTGTTCTTTCTAAAAGAAAAATGGAAGTCAATGAAGCCAATTTGCAACAATTAGGTGGTTACTTGCTCCACACTTTAAGCCCTGATCCAACTGTCAGACGACCCGGTAAGCGATAAAGAAACGATCTTTGCAAAATTTTGCGATACAAAATCCCGCTAATCCAAATTGATGGACTCATTTCTTTTATTTCTTTGAATAAAATGCAATTAATTTATTTTTATAGCTGAACAAATGCTCGAATCAATCGAGGTGAATCAGAATTATGCTATTTTATTGTTGAACCTGATTGACAAACAAGATTTGGAGATGCCCATTCGAGTCGCTGGAGCGATTGCATTTAAAAACTACATCAAGAGGAATTGGGTTGCACATGAGGTAAGTTGGATTGATTGGTTTTGGGAGTAACAAAATATTCGCGCCAAGCGAATTAAGAGGGTTGCGCCGCATGTCGCATGTTATATTCTAGAACAATGCATACTTCCTTAGTATGACAAGTTGAAGGTCAGACTGTGCATTTCACTCTCCTTATGTCCAAAAACTAAATTATTTTGAGACGTTTTTTTTTCCATGAAGTTCTTCATCAAGTTGAGCAGAATTATTTCAGACAGTTTTGCATCTTCTGACATTCAAGCTAAATGTTAAATAAGTTCCTAAATTATTTGCCTAGCAACTAGAAATAATATAAACTTAGCTATTTGGGATATAAGTGCGATCTTTGCCTTCCTACGATAAGAAGTCTTGAATGTGTAGACGAGAGTTTGATTAATTTTGTTTTTCCACTAGGACACCGGCGGCCCTGATAGAATCCACGACGTCGATCGTAATGCCATCAAATCCCTCATTGTCACCCTCATGTTACGCTCCCCGAGTGCATTGCAAAAACAGCTCAGTGACGCTGTGAGTATCATCGGAAAATACGACTTCCCCAAGAAGTGGCCCCAACTCATCGACGAAATGGTTGATAAATTCTCCACTGGTGACTTCAATGTCATCAATGGAGTCCTACAAACAGCCCATTCACTATTCAAACGTTATCGTTATGAATTCAAGTCACAATCACTTTGGGAGGAGATCAAATTGGTGTTGGATCGCATGGCAAAACCTCTTACAGATCTCCTGCTGGCCACAATGAATCTTACAAAAGTCCATGAGAACAATGTTGAAGCATTGAAAGTTATCTATGGAAGTTTGGTCTTGGTTTGCAAGGTTTTCTATTCCCTGAACTCTCAGGATCTGCCTGAATTCTTCGAGGACAATATGCAAACTTGGATGAATGCCTTCCATGAGTTGTTGATTACAGATGTGCCGTGTTTGCATACGGGGGATGATGAGGAGGCTGGAGTTTTGGAGCATTTGAGGTCACAAGTGTGCGAAAATTTAGGTCTCTATGCACAGAAGTATGACGAGGAATTTGGGACTTATATGCAACAGTTTGTGACTGATGTCTGGGAGTTGCTGGTCAAGACAGGAATTCAAACTAAATACGATGCGGTAAGCTTGTGTTTTTCTAAAACTCTTTTTCTTTAAAGAGAAAAACATAAGATTCATTTTTTGTTCTTCGTTTCAGTTGGTTTCGAATGCTCTGCAATTCCTCTCGGTCGTGGCGGAACGAAATCACTACAGAACCCTCTTCGAGGACCCGAAAATCCTCGCTAGTATTTGTGAGAAAGTTGTCATTCCCAATTTGGATTTCCGCACCTCTGACGAGGAGTTATTCGAAGACAACCCCGATGAATACATCCGTCGCGATATTGAGGGTTCTGACATTGAAACTCGTCGACGAGCCGCTTGTGATTTGGTCAAGACACTCAGTCAGAACTTTGAGTTGAAGATCTTTGGAATTTTCGGACAGTACTTGGAAATTTTGCTGGCAAAATACGCTGAAAATCCAAAAACCAATTGGCGGGCAAAGGATACAGCAATCTATCTGGTCACCTCACTCGCCTCCCGGGGAGGAACACAGAAACATGGAATAACTCAGGCCTCAGAATTGGTGCCTCTGCCTCAATTCTGTCAACAACACATTATTCCAGAACTCGAAAGGCAAAACAGTGAGGAATTTTTTTTTAACATTCTAAAAGATTTTTTGAGTAAAAAACGGTCTTTTAAATTTTAGTTAATGAATTGCCTGTTCTCAAGTCGGATGCCTTGAAGTTTGTGATGATATTCCGCAGTCTGTTGGGACCACAGACAATTGTCGCATGCATTCCCCACTTGATTCGTCATTTACAAGCAGAGAGTGTGGTTGTACACAGCTATGCAGCTTGTGCAATTGAGAAGATATTAATTATGAGAGATGAGAGTAACAGTCTTTTGTAAGTTGATTTTATCCTTCCCCCATAAGCAGTTTGATTAATTTAATTTGTTGTAGAGTTTCCTCGGCTATTTTGGCACCATACACAAATGATTTGTTAGGAGCACTGTTTGGAGCACTATCTTTGCCAGGATCACAAGAAAATGAATATGTTATGAAAGGTGAGTCTTTTCGTTTTGACTACAAAATAGAACTTTGATTAAAGAGAAGTCTTCCTTTTTTTTTAGCAATAATGAGGAGTTTTAATACACTGCAAGGGTCAACAATGCCCTACATGGCTGTTGCGCTTCCTCGACTCACAGAAATCCTCACACAAGTCGCAAAGAATCCCTCGAAGCCACATTTCAATCATTATTTGTTTGAAACCTTATCTTTGGCTATTATGTTTGTTCTTATTTAAGGGATCTCTTTAAGATCACTAACATTTCCTTTTTCTTTTAGAATTGTTTGTAAAACTGAAGCAGCTGCAGTTGGGTCATTTGAAGAAGCTCTCTTCCCAGTTTTCCAAGGCATACTTCAACAGGACATTCTAGAATTTATGCCATACGTCTTTCAAATGCTCTCATTGTTGCTGGAAATTCGTGAAGGAATCGGATCGATTCCAGAGCCTTATTGGGCTCTGTTTCCATGTTTGTTGGCTCCAGCACTTTGGGATAGACCGGGAAATGTTACGCCATTGATTCGACTTATTTGTGCATTTATCAGACAAGGATCTCAACAAATTAGTGCTCTTGGCAAGTTGGTAAGTTTTTCTTTTTTTAAACATCCCTTCAAATTGATTTACTTTGATTTTTGACTTTGTTTTTATATAGAATGCAGTTTTGGGAGTATTCCAGAAAATGATTGCATCAAAATCAAACGATCACGAAGGATTCTATTTGATGCAGAATCTCCTCACATATTACCCGCTTCAGGAATTGCAAGAAAGAATGCGACAAATCTTTGCCCTGCTCTTCCAAAGGCTGTCACTTTCCAAGACAACTAAGTACGTTCGTGGTTTGATTGTGTTCTTTTGCTATTACACAGCCAAGTTAGGAGCACCTTCCCTCGTGGAATTGGTCGATCAAATTCAGAATGCCATGTTCGGGATGGTGGTGGATCGTGTCTTCATCCCAGACATGGCGAAAGTATGCTCAGAAATGGATCGTAAAATCGTCGCCGTTGGTATTGCCAAAATACTAACTGAATGTCCTGCGATGTTAGCTGCACCGTACATTCAAAACTGGGCGCGCCTGCTGCAGGCTTTGGTGGAAATGTTCGAACTGCCTCCAGATCAATCGACCTATGATGGTGATCATTTTGTCGAGGTCGACGATACACCTGGATATCAAGCCGCATTCTCCCAGCTGAACTTTGCACAGCCAAAAAGTCAAGATTTCTTGGCCGATATTCCCGATGGAAAGAAGTTCCTAGCACAATCTGTGGCTAAATTGGTGCCGACACGACCAGACATATCTGGATTAATTGCAACCATGGGAGATAACCATAAACAGGCTCTGCAGAATTATTGTCAAAGTGCTGGCGTTCGTATTGGTTAAGATGCAATTTATTTTTTTTTCATTGATTTGATTATTTTCTAATTTAATTTTCATTTTTCAATTTAAAACGCTTAATTCTATAAATATTGTTGATAATTGTCCATAGTCAGACTATGTGCTCGTTTATTTTTTGTATTCCCTAAAGTATAACCAGTAAATTATGTTAAAAAAGAAAAATTTCATAGAGGTGTTATTTATTTTATGTTTAACAGTGGAGAAAGACTTATTGGGGAAGTGAATAAGTTTGGATTTATTTCTAGCTACGAAATAATGAAAATGAAAACGAGAGAGGTTCACCGCAGTGTGCGCCGTGACAAGCGTAACTATATCAACATCAAGATGCTGAAAACAGGTGCGACAGCAAGACCGTTTACAGAATAACCAAAGAGCAGACCGGTGCACACAGCTCAAAGCAACACCTGGTGAACAAAGTAGACAGCACTGTGGAAAGTTCGGTGGATGTGCAAGTCAGAAACAGGAAGGAACACTTTTTCTCGGTTTTAAACCGAGTATTTGCAAACAACGTGCAGCCGATGCCTTCTGAAGCGCCTGAACAAACTATTAACTAATCCCCAAATCCGCATCGCACCCTCCAGTAAAGATGAGATCGTTGCCGCAATTAAAGCACTTAAGAACAACAAAGCGGTAGGACTTGATGGAATTCCCGCAGATCTTTAACAAGCAGCGCCAACGCCATCAAGCGAACTGCTTCATCCGCTCATAAAAGAAGCGAAGAAGGGAGTTATCGAAAACTGGAGAGAAATTTGTGTTCTATCTGCCGTTGCCAAAATAGCAAAAGTCATACTAGAATGCATCAGAGAACACCTTTAGGCCACACTTGATGTCGAACAAGCAGGGGCCTGAATCGTTTTGATAGCGAGTTTGCCATTTTTCTAATATCGCTTTCGCCGTCTTCGTTTTGAATTCGACTAATTAACGAGTTCTAAGGTGAACTTGAAATTTCATAAAGTTTGTTGGCGAGTTAAAATCCGATAGCTTTTTTTGGAGGATTTACAGGCGAAAGAGTGTTCATTATTATTCACTGTTCGATTTCGTGGATTCTTTCTTGATTGCATTTTTATATATAAATGTGAGTTAGCTTTATTTTAATTTTCTTATAAATTATCCGCGATCCAGAATAAAATATAAAATTTCGAATAAATCGCCGCAAAATTCACAAATTTAATTCAAACAAAACAAATTTGTTTGAAAAGCTGTCAAATCACTGGAATATTGGAAGAAAAAGTCAAATCACTGGAATACGGGAAGAGCTTTTTTCGCTTTGCTGCGAATTCGTTAATAAGCAAATACGTCGGAAATCGAATTGAAAACGACCCGCCATGAACCTCATAATCAGGCCCCAGGATTCCGCGCTGGATCCGCAGGATCATTATTGAACAGTGCTTTGAACATCGATCACCACTACAACTTCTGTTCATCCACTTCGAGAAGGCTTTTGATAGCGTTAACAGGGAGTATATCTTAACTCTACGGAGGAGAGGCATTCCAGAAAAACGAATTGTTATTATAAAAGCAACATATGATGGAGCCAAGTATCACGTTCTGCACGATGGTAGGTTGTCAGATTGCAGATTGAAATCCGTAGCGGAGTCAAACTGGGCTGTATTCTGCCACCAATATTGTTTTTGTTTGTGATAAGCGATGTACTGCGCTCAGCTGTGTCAGTTAGCGGAGGGATCCACATCCAATGGGCTTTGACATCCTATTTAAAGCACTTGGATTACGCGGAAGATGTTTTCTTACTCTCTGATAGGACCATGGATCTCTATCAAATGAAAATCAATTCCGGCAAAACAAAAGTGATCAGCCTCGGAAACCGACCATCCTCTGAAATAAATATTTCCCCGCAACCGGTGGAAATAGTGGAGATCTTTCAATAGCTTGGAAGTATCGTCTCCAACGAAGTCGGAACCGGACAAGACGTTATCTGCCGCATCGGCACAGCAAAATCGGGGTTCGGTATGTTGTCGAAAATTTAGAGAAATAAATTTATCAGCTTAAGAACAAAGCTACGACTGTTTCGCACAAATGTCGAATCTGTGCTTCTTTATGGGTGCAGCACCTGGAAGGTTACTTCAGCCATTACAAGAAAGCTGCAAACCTTCGTAGAATAGATGTCTTCGTAACATCTAAGGATTTTCTGGCCAACCGTACCGGTAAAGATTGAATTGCAGGCAAAGCAGTGGAATCCGCACACACAAGAAGGAAGAAGAGCTAGACGACCGCGAAGAACATGGCCCAGGACAGTCGAGCGGAATCAGCGTGACTAGGCAAAAGTAGGAGGGAGCTGAAACACATATATCCGGAAACCGTACACAATGGCGCGTAGGCGTAGTAGAGGCCCTATGCCTCTTAAGGGGTTCCCAACGGACTTAACAGGTCTGAGGACCTAAGTAAGTAAATACGAGAAGAAGTACACAAAAGAGAAGTTTTTGTTGGAGATTAGTTCGCCAAATCACTTAGCTCGTGAGGTTAGAGATTCAAATCGCTGAATCGATATATATATACAAGTCATGGGGATAGTGTATATTGAATTCAAGGTTAAAAGGTTTGTTGTATGAAAGACAATTTTGTGCCTAAAGCAAAAGGATATAATAGTCACCTTTAAACTCATCTTTCATTATACATTTTTATTTTTTTTCAAGTTTGAAAGTGTTTTATCGAACAAAAGAAATAACAAAGAAAGACATAACTTTCACAGAAACGTGATAAAGCGCTAAATATGAAGCCATTTTGTCAAAAAACATGTATTCAGAGGCAGATATAACAATAAAATCTATGTAATATTTTTTTATATTAAAGACATCTTAGGCAACAATATCATAACCGGCAACTTATCAATATCAGATAAGTTGCCGGTTATGATCATTTATAAGTTGAATATGTTAAGGATAACCTGGCAAAGTAATTCGATTGGACCATGGTAGATCTTAAGCAAAATCTCGTAAATTCTTCTGTGAACGGACTCCAATCTATTTTTAATAAAGTGTCCATACAACACAACCATACTCTAAGATAGACCTTACGAATGAACTATAAAGAGTTTTTAAAACGTACGGATCATGAAATTCTCCAGAAAATGTTTAAAAATATAACCAAAGGTCTTGTAATAATTATAGTAAAATCAAAATAGTCAATAAAAGTTAGTTTTGAGTCCAACACTATCCTAAAGTCAACTTGACAAATTACAAAGTGGTAATAAATAAATCACATAGTTATAGATAAAAACGTTTTTTAACACTTGTCAATATTTAAAACGAAACCATTAATATTTCACCATTCCCAAAAACTTTGATGGTCTTTTTGGAAAAGATAACATTCTTCAACAGAGTTAATTGTACGAAAAATGTTTGCATCATCGGCATATATAAGAAACATAGAATTAACTAGGACGGACGAAAGATCGTTTATACATAGTACAAATATTAATGGACCAAGGTGACTACCCTGATGTACACCCCAGTTAACCGTAAAACACATAGAACGTAGAAAAATTACATTGTATGACCTGTCTTTGAGATATAGAGATATCCATAAAACAAATCTTTCTTAAGACCTTAAAAGAACACGGTGGTTCAGTTTGTCAAATGCTGTGCTACAGACAGTAAAAGTACAGACTTCTTGTTGTTTTGATTTAAATTGTAAAAAAATTGTTTTTGTTTACTTCTTTTTGCCAAAGACGACATGTTGGTTGTCACATAAAACCGTGGACAAGAGAAAAGACAGAATATCACAAGCTTCACTACTCTAGGATCGATTCAACTTCAACCATGCCTTGTTTCTTTTGTTTTAAAAGGTTTTATATGCTGATCAAACCACGGTGTTATTAAAATGTCTTATTTCACGTTTCTTTATTTTATGGTTTCTAAAAAAGAACCAAATCATTTTTTTAAAACCGAAAGATATTGATGAGATGCATTAATACTGATGTTGTTTAAAAATAAGCTTAATGTCACCCAATAAACGGTAGAATTCTACACTTTAACAAACAAATTTAATACATTTTGATAATATCCCCTGTTGCAAGGCAAGAGGAGGTAAAGAGGTGGGTTAAGTGGAAGGGTAGGATAAGGATGAGGTAGGAAAAAGAGATAGGAAGATTTGGAATAGGTTAGGTGGAATTGTTGAGCTCCGGGGGACGCGGCCTGCTTGTGGTGCACGGCGTCATCTCGTCGGACGGGGGGGGGGAGGAGTGCCCCCGAAACTCAACCTCACCTGCAAGCAAAATCATAAACCAGGCCAAGGTATAAGAAAACATAAACGGACGAACTATAGGCACATCAGGGACTGCGGATCTTAGTGCAGTGATGCCATTACCCACCCAACCTTTAGGTATCGGCGGCCAGTATTGGATAGCCCCTAGAAGGATTTGGGGATTTCCGCCCTAGGTATTCTCTTTTTAGGAATTTTGCAGCTGGGGATTTCGTTTTGGGGATTATATCTTTAGGGTACCCGTTGAATTCATGCATATTGTTGAAATGACTACTTTTTAGCTTTCAATAAAATCTCTATATTTGAACGTGTTACACCTTTATTTTTCATATGTCAAGAATATTTTCCGAAAGTAAACAATGTATTTAAAGCTTAATTTATTTCGTAAATAGATTTGAAAAAATGTACAATGCAGTTTTATTTTTACTGTTGACTGCAAAATGCTAGTGTTAGCAAAATTCTAATTTTATGACGCAATGAATGCAAACAATGTTAGTGATAATTCCAATAAATTGTATTAAATAGATCTCAAGGGAATACACATTGATGGAAGACTTAAATTGTACTAAAAATACAAAATAGATGGCATGAATATGTTTTTTTGGTAAAATAAATAGCTTGCTGCTAAAAAAAAATAAATTGTTGGGATCTCTTAATTTTACATAAAATATCCGTAAGTCCACTAATATAAGGGTTTCACCTAGAAATGAAAAATAGTAAGCTGGAAGCTTTCTTCTGGTGTTGTAAACATTGTGTAAAAAGTCACATTAAATCTCTTGCCCTCGTCGTAATTTAAAAAGTGTCAAAAGCTGCCAAAACTGCTTTTTCGTGATTGTAAACACCTTCACAAATTGTTTTCAAATTAAAATATAGCAGTGAAAAAAATAATATTTAATATTTGTGAGGAAATTTCTTGTACAAATTTTAGACAAGATTGAGATGAAAAATGAATGTTCAATTAAAAATATTTTTAATACTCCGCAATAATTATGCAATTTTAAGTTTAAAAAGAAAAAAAAATCTTATTTTTATAAATTCAGTTAGTATCAAAAATGCCTTTTAGTTTTTTAAAAAATGAATTTAAATATTTTCAATAAAGAACTTTTGTTTGAATCAATGGGAACATAATAAAAAAAGGAGAACTTAAAAGCATTTTAGCAGTAGCATGAGTTTAAAAAATGAAAATGTTGTACAACATGAATGATGTCTTGAAACATTCAGTAGTACAAACTTTGCTGACTTTTTTCGGAAGTTGAGAAAGTTAAAAACAACTGACAATTTAAAAAAAAAATATTTTAACTCACATGTTTCTCACTTAAGGGGCAAGACAAGAAATAAAATAAATGTGTAAAATGCACTAAATAAAGGTTCTTTGCGAAGGATTATTTTTACATTAGGACAAATGAAAAATCTTCAAAAACTTACCGCAGCTAGTCCCTTTTCAACCAATAGACACATACTCATAGGCACAATTGAGTCTAAAAAAGATTTTTTTTTTTTTGTAAATATTCAATTCAATCACTATTTAGTTTTGAAGAACTTACATATAACAAGCATCAATGAAGGATGTCCTTCTCCTTCATTCTTCCCACTGAGTACAATATACCATTCTAATGGATTTATTCTAATTCCATATCTTTAAAGAAAAACAAAATATATTATAATTTAAGTTTAAATATTTTCTAAAAATTACTTACTTAAGTAAATTTTCCAAACACAACCGAAATCCACCAATTGTCAATAGAAGAAAACCCCAATTAACAAATCCCGTGAAGTTATCAAATCCTGAACTCCATGAAAACAGTGAGTCTCTTGGTCTGTGGCATCTATGGATTTTTTGTTTTAAAAATTAAACAATTCAATAGAAAAATTAATGATTTTTATTTCATAAACAATAATAATGTTAAAATTACGGTTTATCAGGTTGAATTCTCCTTTGTTTTTCTTCTTTTGTGGTGATTTCTTCAGCTCGGGTGACACTCTGAGTTCGCCGGTAGCGTAATTTGTTTTCCTCACTTTCAGAATGAGGCATTTTTTAAACCTTCTTTGTTTTACCTACTGCCTGCAATTAATGAATGTACAATCAAATTATTTCAAGAATGCAGGTTAAATTATTATTTATCAAATAAATACAAAATGTTATCGGTTTTTGATTTCACTTATCTTATCCATACGAATTGTAGATTATTAATGATTGGTGTGAATATTTATGGAAGCCCAGTATTTATGTACATAGATTTTGAGTAAAAGTTAAATTTAAGTTAAGTACCTACCTACCGTCTACAAATAACTAGACAAATGTAAAAATAGTAAATTAAAAGAAAAAATATAATAATGTTGGAATCAAACAAAGCGTACAGGGTGTCACCTTCTAAGTCCTGCACTTTATTAATAGAATTAACAAGTTTGATCATTATGCAAATATTTAAATTATTCCAATTTATATAAAGTAGGTGGAACCACGCCTCTTTAATCAAAAAACCATAAAGTTAAGAAATAAAAGCTAAAAGTAGTTGTTTTTGGCCATCTAGTTTCATATGAAAACAAAATGCTTATGGTTGCTAAATTACATCAAATAAATAAAATTTCCAAATTGACGATCATGTGATTTGACACCGTGGGACTTCTTTCTTTGAAGATATTTGAACGAAAAAGTGTACCTCAATAAGCCAAGAACAATTCAAGAGCTTAATGATGGGATAATTTGGAACATCAATTATGCTTCAGAGTGATGATTTGTTAGAGGTATGCCAGCTAAGCTGTTGCGAGCATTTACTTTGGCTTTCAGATTAAATGAGGCACTCAATTTTTAAAATTAAAAGTTATATTTCATAGGAAAATAACTACCATATCAAGGAAAACTATTTCATAATTTTGTAGGTCTTTTTCAATGACAATAAGAAATTATTACGAATTTATAATTGAAAACATGACTCAGCTTAATTGATGCAGAGTAAAAAGTAGTTTAAAAGAATTTAACATTGGTTTTCATTTCATAACACACTCCAGCCTTTTTAGTAATGATCTTTATATAAACGGGATTTACTCGATTTTTTAGACCTTCTTTGCTATTTATTTGATGTTTTCTGATTTCTCGCTGAAGTTTTGTCCACAATTTCAATTACATTCAGGTCTGAGGATTGCACGCATTAGATGAGGGCAGTTTCAAATCAAACAAGACGAAACGATTCCAGATTTGTGTTTGGGATCGTTGTCTTGGTAAAGTCGGAAATTATACCTTATGTTAAACTTTCCGCAGTTAATATCGAGATACATTCATTTGCCCATGTTATCTTCGATAAAAACAAGGTAACCGACACCTGACGACGACGTAGAACACTAAATCATAAGTGAGTTTCTTCATGATTTACAGTTCCACATACATTTTTGGGCAAGAGCTCTTAGTTCGGCTGCCTCCTAACGTATGTATGCCTACCCATCATCAATGAAGGTTGAATTTAATTTCGTCTTTTAAAATTACCGTATGACCTTAAAGTAAATTGCATCCTTGAAATTATATTTTTTTTGACTTATAAGGGGCTTTTAAGGGCACATTCGATCCGATTTTCGCGTAGATATCGATAATGATGTGAAGATTTAATTTTAACCATTTCAACAAGTTTTCTTTATCTAGTCCAATCTTTTTTAGTGTTTTATAACTAACTCACGAATTTCTAAGCTCGTACGTGGAACCGTGTATGAAAGAAATAATTGTAACTTTATTCCCGTCACTAATTAATAAACCGAACGCAACAAATAATAATTATTTCGATTTTATGCATAAAACAAAAACAAACAATCCATTTTTCAAAAACCCACCCCAAAAAATGTCTGAATTTTAATTGTTTATATCTCATTTGTTTTTTAAATCCATTTTGGAATTTTGAGCTGCGGAGTGGACTAATGACTCAGTGTCAAAAATTATTAGCTTCCGCTTAATTCTGTTTCTAATCGAAAACTGTATGTTTTAGTTTATCTTCTTTGAAGTATCGGGAAGTGATTCATAATTTTGTTGACCTTTCATTGATCAAATAAGAGCTTGGACTTTTTTTGGTGATTATCTTCCCAATAAAAATGTAGACGATGACTAAAATAGAATCATATTTTTGTTGTATTTTAAAGATTGTATTATACACAGCTTTAGTACTTGTGGCATTATGGCTACAACATATAGAAAACACATGTTATTAGTCTGGGTTCAATACTTTCCTTTGCCAACTAACAGTTTTTTCCCGGTGCTTCTTAAATTTTCCGTTCGGTTTCGGCATCAGAACTGTTGGTCTAGTCCATTTTTGACATTAGTCATGTTCCGGCAACATAATGGACTTTGTTTGCAACTGCATTCTTTGAACGTACATTTTGACAAAGGCAACTACTAAATTTATCAAGTGTCCTAAATTTCAAAATTTAGAACTTCACTCTACCTTTAGTTCATCGTACAAAACCTCCTCAGGCAGGCTAAGGGGTCCGTCAAATATCTTCTCTTTTTGAAAACGCTATACAATCATCGAGTGTAGCTTTGGCTGTGTGGCACGTAGCGCCGTTCTGTTGAAACCAAATGTTTCTAATTACCCCTTTTCAATTTTTGTGAACAAAAAATCGTTTAACAGGTTCGATAATGATCGCCTTTGACTGTAACGGCCACTACTCGCTCATTATCGATACAGTGACTCGTTTTGGGTGTATCGGCTTTTCAATCGGTTTTTTTACCGTACGACGAAAACTATTTGCAGAGACAAAACCGAATGACTACATCGACCTAGTCGGTAATTTTACCGTATACAGTTAAATGTCGTAACGTCTGAATATACTTATTTAAATTATATTGACACTGGCTTATACGGTAAAATCGACGATACGGCAAAACCGCCGATTCGGGATCGTGTGAACGGGCTCTAATAAAGTTCAGCTTTCAGTTAAATGAAAAATATGATCAACTGTCATTTTGACATAAGTAAACTTGACTTTTCTTGATTTTTCTTAACTTACTTTCCAGTCGATTTTAAAATAAAGTTGCTTTAATGGAAAAGCAATTGTTTGGTAGCTGGCAAATCAGTCTTACTTTCAAGTCCCTTAAGTCGTATAAACCTGCCCATTGTTACGAATTGTTAGAATCTTTTAGGAACGACATTAAATAATCTGTCAGTTGATCTGAAGCTGCTCTGAACTTACTTGAGAATCCTATTAAAAATTGATGAGAAAAATAATAAAACAATTCTTGAATCAACTGTTCAGTTTTTTTTACCCAAAAGGATGGAAAGCAAAGAGTGGAATCAAAGAAAAATAAACATTGGATTTTCTGTAATAAAGATGATTGGATTTAGATGACAAATGAATTTTAAATTCATTGTTTTCTTGCTATAAAATTTTAAAATGACAATAGTTAACGGATCTCAGGAATGGTTGAGAGTTGAAAGCCAATAGGCCCAAGTTCTCACCGGACTGTTGCGCCACCCAATTTATTATTTATTAACTTCCCATAGGAAGTTATTGTAATGGGTCCGATTTGTCAAATTGAAAATTTTGACATTTCTCGACGTTTCAAGGTCCCTAGAGTCGAAATAAAAGATTTTTAGAAAGATGTCTGTGCGTGCGTGTGTACGTACGTTCGCGACGTTTTTTTCGTCCTCCTTAGCTCAAGAACCAGAAGAAATATCGACTTCAAATAAATTTTGTTATACAGATAATAAGGCAGAAAGATGCAGAAAGGGCTCTCAAGAAAATTGCGTGGCTGGTTTTTTTACCATAGCAGTTTGAAAAAAGGTGAAAATTTTGGTTAACCCTAAATATCTTACGAACCAAAAACGGTAGAGACTTGAATTAAATTTTATATAATATATTGTAACGTGATATCAAACAAATATATTTTTTGAAAAAAAAAAATCCATTTAACGGTTTTTTTTTGTAAATCAAAAAAATGAAAAAAAAAATTGTCACCTTAAAAATTTTACGACTAAATATGATTTCATCTCCAAAACAATTTTGTGCAACGAAGAATAATGTTTTTTAACATCTGATAAAATTTGGAGAAAAATCGAATGGACAGTTTTTTTTATAAAAAATAAAAATCTAAAAAAAAAACATTACTCAAAGTTAGTAAAAATTGAACATCGAACTTTTCAAAAACTTGAAATTTAGGCTTTAAACTTATTTTAACTTATAAGAAATATTGTTTTCACATTTTGAAAAATCTTGAGAAAAATCGAATTTAAAGTTTTTTTTACAAAAAATAAAAACCTAAAAAAAATGAATAAAAGTTGGTAAAAATTGATTTTCGACTCAAATATCTTTTTAAAACTTTGAGATAATGGCTTTAATTTTCTTTTATCTTTCAAAAAATATTGTTTTCAACATTCAGTAACATTTTGAAAAAAATCGAATTGACAGTTTTTTTACAAAAATTTGAAAACCGAAAAAAAATTAACGAAAGTTGGTAAACAATTATTTTCGACTCAAATATCTTTTCAAAAATTGTAGATATTGGCTTTAAACTACTTTTATCTTTTAAAATATTGGCTTCAATCTTATTTTATTTCACAGAAAATATTGTTTTCGATATTCAGTAATTTTTATATAAAAATCCAACAGTCCGTTTTTTCATAAAAAAATTAAATCTACATAAAATAGTAGATACGCAAATTTGGTAAAAATTGATACGAGTACATATAGACAAACAAGACAAATCGACAGACGGGATGGGAAGTTATCAGTGTGGGTCGCATCCCAGAATCTTTAAAAAAAAAATCGAATTGATCGTTAATTGATCACTTAAATCTAGCATCACAAATGACAGGTTTCATCAAAGTTAAGTCTGAAGGTCGCTTAGTTTAAAACCTAGTTAGTGTAGATTATATGACGTGTGATGTAAATTCACATACATCAAGTGTAAACATTATCTATAAGGTATTAATTACTTAATTGTGAGTTTAAATTATTTGTTTAAAAATATAAACTTTTTGATTACAAGCGGATTGCTTTACCAAACCAATAATATTTAACAACATTATTTACATTTGCAATTGCGACAAAATGTCTCAAATGTTTGATGAATAAATTTATTATTTAGTAGCTTTGACTATCATGTATTTTATTTATCTTAATTACGTATATTTTAATTGCATTTTTCGTTTTCTATCGTATTTTTATTAAGGTTGTTGCATGTCATTGAACTTGAACTGGATACTCTGACCTACCGGTTAAAATTATTTATAAAACAAACAAACACAAAAATTGCCATGCTATGGGTTATAAGAGAACTCTAAGAGAGAAAGAGGTGAGTAAGTATTTTCTACTTTGTATTTATTTTATTGTTTTATTTATTTTTCTGAATTATTCACTTTTAAATGGAAAACAAACAAAAACAAATAATTCTTCAATAAAGAATAAGTTTTGCTTTAAAGTTTTGTGTGGATAAAATAACAAAACATAAACTGAGTGATTAGGAGAAATAAATTATACATAATTATGGAAAAATGTTTGTCACAACACAAATAATTACACAGAACCTAAGTCCACAATTTTAAAGAGAGTTCGATTTCAATTATTTATTATTGAGACATCAAATTATTGTCTGTTATGCAACAACACTACTACTTGCTCTTCAATTCACAGAGTAAAATATTTATTATGAACACCAGTTGATCATAAAAGATAACAAAACAAAAAAATCGAAAGTGAAAGTTTGAAAACAATGATTTTATATTTTTGACAAAATCCATAAATACCAACTCGTAGGATATTGTAATTATTGTTAATTATGTGAAATGGATCAAATTTAAAAAAAGATAAGATTCTTTTTAAACAAAACACTCATTTCCCTCCACAATAGATAAACGGGTATTTAAAATTCTAAATCAGATGTTTTGAACTTATGTTGGAATTTATGCCGGTATTCCGGTTCAGTTCTTTATGATTAAGATAAGTATTGGACAAATTTATGGTACTCGTAATTGTTTTCATGCATTTTTGAAGTCTCTCAAATCAAAATGTTTGTTAGTCCAATTTATTTTTATTTTTGTTCACACCTCGCGCACATTAATAATGATAAAAATATGAAGGCCTGGAGGTAGAAGTAGGTTTCCATGCACAAGATTCAATTGAAGAAAAGAGGGAGTGAAAAGTCAACTTTAAGGTTCACAATTTGATAAGAAGCAATGACTGATGATTTCTTTCTTCCTTTCATCTACACATATTTCATTGCCATACAATTTTTTAACATTTCTTCAAATATTTATGATTTTGTTTGATCGAAAATAAATAAATGCAACACGTTTTTTAACAATTTTATATGCATTTGTTTATAAAAACCAGATATAGTAATTATTATTGCTCACTCTTTATGGAAAAACTCACTCACGTTATACGCTGATTTGTATTTTAAGTATATTTTAAGTCTACGTCTAGAAAACACACTCGTTTAACTCGATGTGATCTTACGAAAGACGAAACGATCTAGCGCTACCGATCTGGTTGACACGAGAGAGCCAACTGTAGGCACAAAACAGGAGGTATATCTGCTCTGGCCTCTGGGCTGGGTTTGGCTGAATTCTGGAGATCTTTGTCCATATTTAATTTGACTCACTTTAATGGTTGCCACTCTGTTAAAAACAAACTATGAGTTTTATGAAAAAACCTTAAATATCAATAATGTTTAAAACAGCCTTAAATTGGATTTTTCATGCTTTTCGAGAATGTTAAGCGTCCAAATTTTAGCCACACTCTTTAAAAATAATTGATAAAGTTTTGTTTTGCTAAATTATACAAAATAAACTCAATTCCGAATATATTTGCCTTCAACAAGAACTTGTGATTTTAAGATGCGTTCAGAAAATTTTTTGACGGGATCCGGATTAGTTTGTGCTGTTATTTTACCTTGCTTCACTTTAAAGCTTCATTATTAAATAGAAGATTTAAGAAGCTCCTGACTTGACAACTGCCGATGATTTTCTCCGTTATGTTAAGCTCACACTAGAATGTGTCTTAAAATTACATTTATAAAGGTATTAATTTGGTATTTGAATTCGAATTTTTCTCATCGAATTCTCATTTTTTAGACGTTTATAACAAAAGTTTCGTAAATAATCTTGACTATTCACATGTTATATATAGAATTCTGACAATAACAGAGCTAAGATCATTATATTTGTAAATTAATTTGGTGGCGAAACAGTGCGTTGAGAACTAGGGCCTAGTGACTTACAATTTCTTAAACATTCCTGTGTGCGAGTACTGTTGTCAGGGATGGAGGGGACCTACAATCTTAAGCTGAATCCGAAAAGCAAATTCTTGGAGAATTTGTAAATTCCTCGTAAGATGCAGTACCCGTGAAGAAAAACTTTAGATGACATAGCCAGGGATCGAACCTAAGACACTTTTTTTAAATCATTTTTATTACTTCAATCTTAAGCCTATCTTAAAGCTAGACAAAAAATTCATAAAACTTATCTATAACTTACATCTAACTTACTGGTCCCACTTTAAGTTAAGCACAGTCCAACGCACTAATCATCAAGCCACAGATACTATTTAGTATATTTTAGGGTTATTTTTTTTAGATTAAAGTCACATTAATACGTAATTTTTTAACATGAATTTACTTCGGCAGCCAAATTCTTTTAATTATGACACGTGAGTACGCAAACAGTCGCTGATCAATCACCTTTTGTTGTATTTTGTTAAATAAATACCTACAATTATTTTAGAAACGTTTTTCTAATTTTAACTAATGTGGCAATAGTTGTCATTATCAATGTCACTCCACTGCAGCACGGAAATAGCAACTCAATTCATACCATTTTATCTGGTTTGATATAAATTGAACTCAAAGTAAATTGATCGATAGTGAATCTCTTCATTGTCCTCTTTTTTTAAATTTTGTCAACTTGAAGAGAGTATAATAAGTAAGAACATGTGCATTTATGGAATTATTGAACAGTGCTGTCTATTTGATTATAATTTTTGAAGCCATGCTCTAAATGTATTTATATACAAAAAAAGCATGTTTAACTAAAATTGGATATAATTTCATTGCTTCATTATTTTAAATTAAAACCAAACTTTGTGAGCATTCTCTCTTAAAAAATTATTTATTTGCTGGCTTAATTAAGGTTACAATGAATTAGAGTATCCAGTATTCCCAATATAAATGTTTATCTTCCTAAGGGGCTAATTATAGCTATCATTGAAATCGATCCGGAAAATTTTTGTAATCGATATTTAATGATGTTTCCCTTCGATTAGAAATACAAATTATATACTGATTGATCGGAAATCACACAAAAAAATTTTTTTTTACGAATAAAAAGTGTAATTGCGAATTTATTTTTCTCCAAAAATGTATTTTCCTACTCTCCGGACAGAATTCATTTTCTGGAACAGCTGAAACTTTTATGTTCCAAAATAAAACGAATCGTTCCACTGATTTGTGTTCCAGTTCCACAATTTCCAATGACAGATTTCTGTCAGTAAACATTTTTCGGTGGATTTTGATCAGGAAGTTTTTTTCAATACCAGAAATGTTTACTGAGAGCTATAAACGACCTGTCAATATTGACTTCAAATTAGGAAAGTTGGTCTTCATACAAATTGTTTGGCCAAATATCGAAAATTCAAATTTTATCAAAAACGAACTAATAGATTTTTATCTATTTTTTCTAAAATTTTCTTTCTTGACTTGGCTTCTTTCAAACAAAAAAATCATATTTTTGTATAAGCTCTAATACTGTCTCAATAATATTTTATTATCAAATATGTATGTCATTGTTTTTATTTTTGATTTTAAAAAATGATTAACCATTTTTTTCTCGAAACTCCATATCTCGAAAACGTTATTTTTTACATTTAATGGAAATGTAAAACGTATATCAATTAGATCTAAATAAATGCATAAATGCATATTCAAATTAAATTTTTGATAAATTAGTTTTTTTTTTGAGAAATCAAATGGCATTCAATTTTTGAAACATACGTTTTTTTTTTAATGTTTTATTTATTATATCAATATTAGTAAATAAATTATAAATTTTTCACCGTTTAAAATACTGGGATACTAATGTGTTTTTTATTCACACATCCTGCTATGTCAGATAATCTGGATATTCTTTAGAAATAGTGTCTTATTTCTTTCTGTTTCAATTTCAGAACATTCTGGTATTGATAAATATCGGTCAGAGTTTTGCTTTAAACAATGAAAAAATTCGCCCAAAATGATTCAAAGACA
The DNA here is from genome assembly GCF_945859685.1 of Eupeodes corollae. Classification (NCBI taxonomy): domain Eukaryota; kingdom Metazoa; phylum Arthropoda; class Insecta; order Diptera; family Syrphidae; genus Eupeodes; species Eupeodes corollae. Next base: position 110,721,593 of record NC_079149.1, read on the forward strand.
TGAATGGGAATAACAAGAGTTTTCCACTTTCTAGGTGCCGAAGTTAAGCCAATTTTATAAGAAGTTGGATTTCTTCTTCCAGGTTTGGAATTGAACGAATCTTTTATTGCTTCGAGTACAATTTTGATGATATTGTTCATGGTTGCTTCATCTTCCAAATAAATGAAATAGGTGGCGCAACAGTCCTAAGGGAATTAATTTCTAGTGATAACATGATACCAAACTAGCATATCTATTCTTGGAAAAAAATCCAATTAACGGTTTTTTTATAAATGTCACCTTGAAAATTTAACGAATAAAAAATGATATCATCTCAACAATTTTGTGCAACGAAATATATCGTTTTTAACATCTGTTAAAATATTAATAAAAATCAAATTGACAGTTTTTTTATAACAAATAAAAACCTAAACAAAATATTAAATAAATTTGGTAAAAATTGAATTTCGGCTCAAATATCTTTTCAAAAACTTGAGAATATGGCTTCAAACTAAAAAATATTAGTTTCAACATTAGGTAAAATTTTGATAAAAATTGAAAAGACAATTTTTTCTACCAAAAAATAACCTAAAATAAAATTAATAAAAGTTGTTAATAATTGACTTTGAACACAAATATCTTTTCAAAACTTTGAGATATTGGCTTTAAAAATATTGTCTTCAAACTTTTTTTTTTATTTCACAGAAATTATTGTTTCAACTAACAACTTTTTTAACCCAACACGAAAAACGAAAACTTTTAAGCAAGACAAATCGACAGACGGACTGGAAAGTTATCAGTGTGGGTCGCATCCCAACCTCTTTTTACGCTTAAAACTCAAAATCTAGGAAATCTATCTGAATACTTACTGAAATTGTTGTTTATTATTTGAATATTGAAACAATTGGAAGTACTCTCATCTAATCGAATGCTCGATTCATAAGAATGGTCATAAATTAAATACAAATTAAATATAAAAAACCACAAAAAAATGATGTGGAGCTAACAAAGGTTTTAAATTGGTGATACTTACCATTTAATATTTCTTTTAGTCTCACAAATACAATAAAAAACTCAAATATTGAATATAAATAAAATATATCAGTTTAATATGACTTAATTTTAAAAATAAATAATTTAATCAATAAATAAATCTTACAAAATAATCTTATTTTATTTACAAATAAAAATTAAATGTCGCAGTGAAAAAATATTTGATTTTAAGCTTAAGAAGTTTAATGAAAAATGTAAACAACAAAATGTTAAGATTATAATTTCTTCTAGAAGTTCAAAACACAAAGTTCTTTATTTTTGCCTTCGATTTTTTGAAAAAAAAAAAAAATACACAAACAAAAGTTTATAAATTTGTGTGTGAGTTAAAATTTAAAAATGTTTGAATAATGTTTTTACAACTCTCCTTAATCTCAACACAAATTCGAAAGGCAATTGTAAGTTTTTAAGATTTTGACGGTAAAATATTTCGTTTGAAGTATTTTTTCTTATAGATTGAATTTTATGAGGTACAAAAATATATTTTAGCACCCGTTTCTTGAATAAGATTAAACTTAAATAATAAAATAATTATTTTATGAAAATAGATTTGGTTCAGAGCATAAGAAATATGAAAGAAGTCTTTTAAACATTTTAAATTAATTGTAAATATTTTGTTTTGATTTATACTCCCCAATTTGTCTTTTATCTTTCCTCAACCTGGTCTGCCTCTGCCTTAACATCGTTAGGTGAAGATCTTAGCCAATTTTTAGGCAAAACATCACTTTCGCCATCGATTTCTTCTTCATTTAAGTCTTTTAATCGAGATTCTGGTAATTGATCGTAATCAAAGATTTGTCGAGAGCTTCGAGGAGAACCCATTTCAATAGCAGTTGGCGGTAAGGAGGTTGTCGTGGTGACAAAAATTGTCGGTTCAGTGTCTAGAGCAGGTCCTGAGAATAATGTACCCATTTCATCGCCAGTTGGTTCATCGATGAAGAAGTTTCCCAGTGAAGAATCCAGCAGACTTAACAAGCCTTGCATGGGAGCCTTCTGTTGAGCCAGAGCTGGAGGTGGTCTTGAAGAGGGTTTCATTTCTCCCTTTGAAAGTTGATTTGCAATAGGCTTGGGAGTTGTGGTGGTTGTTGTAGTAGTCGTCGTCGTGGTACTTTTCTTTGTGTGAAGATGTTTCACTTGATGTGTGAAACGCAAGTCGTCAGACGAAGTAACATGACGTACAACAGACTCCTGTCGCGGAGTGATGGGGACGATCTTAGGCTCATGAGTGGAGGTCTCGTTGTCACTTTGGCCGTATGTCTTAACTTTTGAGTGACCTTCAATAATTTGATACATGGAAACTTCAAAGTGTCCATTCATTGGTGGCTTGACGGAAGGAGGTGCTTCTGTTGTAATGTCAATCGGCGGAGCAGTTGGGTAGAAAGTGTCGTAAGCAGTTGGTGCCATGTAGGACGGATACACCGGCTTCTGGCTGGTGGTCGTTGTGGGAACAAATGGCATTGTTGTTGGAGGATTATAAATTGGCGTTGAGGCTGTTGTTATGTATACTGTTGGTGGTGGGGAATGTGTTTCGAAAACATTTCTCATCGATGTTGTTTGAAGTGGCTTAGAAGGTGGACTAGGTCTTGGCTTGATCAGTTCCTTCTGAAGAAGTTCATGAACCCAGGGCTTTCGAGGTGATTGCATTCCAATGAAGTCATTTGGACTTAACCGAATATTAGAATATTTTGTATCAGGTCGAGAATAACTAACATAGTTATTAGATTCTCCATATTTGGTATCATAAGGGGACTTGGTGCGATAGCTTCCTGAGCCTGACGGAGAATAGTAGCTCTTCGTGGATGGATATTGGGTTTGGTAGTGATGCATTTCCGTTGTTGAGGTCTTCATGCGTTGCGGTTGAAGAGTTTGCATTGGTGGTGGCATAAGGCGAGTTGGAAGATTACCGCTCCCACCACCACCACCACTGCCACCATAGTAACTCCTTCTGATCGATGTGTACTTTTGTTCTTTTTTCATGTTTTCTCGTTTGGATGGAACTCCAAGGAGAAGAATGTCCGATTTGCTTTTCTTTCCACCATCATCTTTTGTTTTATTATTTTCAGCCCAATAACGAACTCTTTCCAGAGCTGGAGGGCTATAGTCAAATGTTGGATCGTTTTTCAGGGGATCACCTTGTCCCAATGGTTTCCAACCATTACGATCCAGCTTGGGATTGAGAATTCTTCCTTCGAAACCTTAAAGATAAAATGTGTTTTGAAGATATTCAATTTGTTGACAAAAAGAAGCTCACCTTCAGGTTGAAAGTTTTCGACATCTTCACTTTTAACTCCGCTGAGTACGATTGTGAAAAAAAGTAGCCACAGCAAGAGTACCTTGTACCGAATTGATATCATTTGGGAAAAAAAATCTGAAATTTGAAAAAAAAATACTTCAAAAGTCTGATTGTTTCTTTGAATTGAGGTTCCAAGTCTTAGCACATTGAAAATTGGCTTTTTTCTACACCTGAAGGTATGGCAAAAAAACTAGCATTAACCAGAGGTTAATTTATTTCATTACAAAATGACTAAACCTTTTTTGAAATAAGTTTTCTAATTTTAATGTCCCAAATTATTAATCCCCCATTGTATGAATTTTTAAATATTCATGTTGTATGTACCATACCTACTCATAATTATGAAGTGTAACAAAGTTTCTATGGCAAAGACGAAACGTAGTTTCCCTTTTAATACAAAAAATATGTAATGTAGTTTGTTGTACATTTCATTTATATCAATCAGTTCTAGTTTTAAGGTGTGACCGACCATAATAATAACAGACTTTTATATATTGTTAATTGTCTTTGTTGACAGACATTGATAATCAATTAGCATAAGTGAAAATAAGAAATTAAAATTTAAACTGCAAAGTATTTTTGTTTTTGTCAAGAAGGTGTTTAAGACGATTTGCAAATCTATTTCTTGTGACTAATTATGGTCAAAATGATTTAAAGCTTATTCTTTCTTTATTCTCCTACGTTACATGTTTCCTTTAGACGTGTACTTGTACATATTGTATTGTATAATGTTAGTGTTGTTAATTGAGTCTAAAATAATTAAAATTGTAATGAGATTGTACATTGTATTATTATTGATTCAATTCTTATTGCTTGTGGATATAAACTAAAGTGTTAGGAACCTTTAACAAATTCGGAACTTCGAAAATTTATGTGGGATTTATGGGCCCTGTTCGTGAACATTTTTAAAAACGAAGGCATTTTAATTATTTTAGTTGAAGAAAAGGAAGAAGAAATTAAATGCAACTGCCAAACGCAATTTTTTACTAATATAACTTTACACTTTATTTTATTGAAATATACCCATAATACCAAACGTGTAACCTGATTATTGAACAAACTGTCAATTTTCATATCAATTGTAAGACTAATAATTTGAATGAATAAGACACTTCGTTATTTTTCAAGATATTGATAATTTTGTTTTATATTCAAAAATGTTAAGAAGTTGAGGAGGTGAAAGGCTTAAACTTTAATACGATTATTAAAATGTTAAAGCCGTTGTTATCAATTTACCTACTACGCTAAAAAGATATTCCAGAAAATTTTGAACGGTTTAAGCATCTTACTGTTATAGGACTGTTATAGCTATCATTGAAATCGATCCAGACAATTTTTTGAATTTATTTTTGACGGTGTTTTCCTTTGATTAGAAATGAAAATTATAAACTGATCGATCGGAATTCACAAAGAGTTTTTTGAGGAAAAAAAGTTCCATTGCGCATTTATTTTTCTCTAAATATGTATTTTTCCATTTTCCGGACGGAAATTCATTTTCCTGAACAGCGGATACTTTTAGGTTCAAAAGTAAAATGAATCGTTCCACTGATTTGTGTTCCAATTCCATACAGTTCCAGTGACAGATTTCTGTCAGTATAAGTTTTTCGGTGGATTTCAATCAGTACATTTTTTTCAAAGACAGAAATGTTTAATAATAGCTATAAGCGACCTGTCAACAAAATTCCAATCTTTGTTTTCAATGATGAAAACCAATGATAGCTATAACTGGCGCCTTACTATCTATTAGAGGCCGATTTTAGCTATGAGTCAAATTTTAGTTTCTAACTTTTAAACATGTTAGAGATTTATTTCTAGCAAAAAATTGATGCAATAAGATGAATGAAAAAGAAATGATGCATTTAAAGTGTTTTTAATGATAAAATATCATTTTACGAACAGCTGACTGTTGGTGTCCCAATTTTTTACTTTTCCGATCACATCATTAAAAATTTTACTGATGAAAGCAACAGTTAGGTGCCAGTAATTACACTTTTTTGTTCTCAAAAAAAATTCTTTGTGTGATTTCCGATCGATCAGTATATAATTTTCATTTCTAATCAAAGGGAAACACTGTCAAATATTGATTCAAAAATTTGTCCGGATCGATTTCAATTATAGCTATCAGTAAAATCCATCGGTAAAATTTTAAACAGGAGGAATCTAAAATTTTTTACTGATGAGCGCTATAAGCGCTTATAGCAATCAGTAAATTTTGTTTTCTTTCGATTTTAACATCGAGCTTCGCGCATTTGCTAATTCGATACGGCATATGTCATTGTCCTTGAACAAATGTTTTGCCTATTTACTTGAAAGAGTTGAATTGTGTGTGTTTTGTAATTTTTAAGCCACAACTTTTTTTTTTTAATTAAGAAAACGTAATTGGAAGCCAATGATTTTGAAACAAAATCTTAAGGCTGATGTTGTTGACTTAACTTCCTAAAGGAACATTTCAGTACAGTCAATCTTTTAAGAAGAATGAATAGAATGTCCGTTTAACATTTGTTTGTTTATTTTCATGAACTGTCACTTTTTAGATATGTTCGAATGCCTGTTTTTTAATGAAAGGGAACTATCTACTTACTACTTTGCAAACCCCAAAAGAAGTTTCAATTTTTTTGATTATACAGTAAATTGCTAAATATTTGAAAAAAAAGCTACTTTATAAACTGTTCAGCCCTTAACAATAAATTGTTTACAATTAAGCACCAAAATGTTGTACACTGGTCAAAAAGGTTTTATAACACTGGCAAACAAATACATTTTTGTAATCATTTCTTCAGGTTTTTGAGATGGTATATTATTGTGATGACATAAAGGCTAAAAGATAGGCTATATTTTTGTTCTATTATAAAAACTTTTATTTTCTTTGACTTTAGTAAGTGTAGAACAGTTACATTTGTGTCGTAAATTGGGACCCTTCTGAAAATGAAAAAAATTTAGTAAATTTATAGTTGGGATTATAAAAAGAAAAGTAATTGCATCTGGACTTTAAATCTAATCCGAAATCAAAAAGCAATCACAAAATTTGTAATTTTGTGTAATATAATAGCGCGTATTTATTTTTTCCAACAAATATTGTGTTAAAATTTTGAAATGAAGAGAATTAAAAACATAACATTATAAAATCACTCCAAACTTTCGGATTGTCAAAATCAAAATAAGTAAGAGTTAGTGTTATGTCTTTTCACCCAAAACCTTAACACCCAAATTCTAAAATGTCACGAAGCCCAACATTGGTCACAAATCCCAAAAAGATTGAAATAAAAATTCGCCATGAAAGTCAAATCGAATGTGGTAATGGCTGAATAAATTTGAAATAAAAGATCTTCCAAATTGTTAGTAATCATTTTGCGTAAAAGAATTTTTAATTTTGAAATTGGATTTTATGACATATGGGTCGGGCTTTGTGGCATTTATTTTCGGCATTACGACGATTATAATTTCTATCGTTTCTTTTGTCTTATCATCGAAAGTCATAAAACCCAAATCATAAAATGTCATGAAGTCCAAAAAGAAAAACGTCGTAAATAAAATGTAATCACCCAAAATTTTTGTATTTAGCAAAAATTTTGGGTGGTTGCGGGCTGCAAACTATTTCGTTTTATTTGACTTTGAAAATTGGCCCTAATTCACTTTCTTAAAGTACAATAAAGCAAAACATATTTGTTACGCTTTCTTGACGGACCGAGTTTTTGGGCGATCTGACATTTTTTTGTATAATGTTTGTGTTTGGGCGACACAATCTAAAACTCAAAATGTCGTATTGGCCAGAATAAACAAACATTTTGTCAGAATGCCCAAATTTTGAAACACATGACAAGTTTTGGGAGAATGTCAATAAGTCATTTGGAAGTTATATTATTTTAAAATTGATTTGCGCAATTTGACATTGATTTCAGGCTTTGTGGTATTTTCTTCTGAACAAATTTTTTGGCGATTGGGCCATTTTTGGGCGACATTAGGCAATAAGACAGAACTCTTGTTTTTATTTTTAATGTCATAAGATCCAAACCCAAACCCCAAACCAAGTCGTACAGCAACAAAATGTTAATTCCTTATTTTTTCTATATAATATATTTAACAAAATTAGTTCAAACATATATTTAACAGAATTAGTTTTTAAATGTAAATCTTTTAAAGTAATTCTGTTAAAAAAACATAAAGAATAATAATAAAAAAAAATTATAAAAAAATTATTTTGGGCTCTATGACGTTTTTAGTTTGGACGAAAAGACCTAACGCCTTTATAGTCAGTATAGTTGTCATTTTCCATATCTTAACAAATATAATCTCAATTTCAAACTGTTGCAAATTTTAAACAGGGTTTTTCTTTTTTCAATTTTAAATAAATCTTGGAATGCATGTTGTTTTTATTTTTTGTGGCTTTCAGAAAAATATTTGTCTTACATTCATATAGCTGTAAAATATAAATAACAAACAAAATATATTTGGTATCAGTTTAAGGCTCATTCATTAATATGATAGGTAAATATTTATGTTAAATTTAAACGCTTACGTGCTACTTTTTCCTTTGGTTGCCACATGCAAGTGTTAATATTAAACCTAAATAATAAACTTATTATTCATTTCGGAAAATGCCCCTTAACTATTTTTTGTTCAAAAATTTAGAAGAAATGTATGGATTTCTTTAATGTGTTTGCCTAAACTTCGAACTAAATGAAAAAAAAATTAGTAGATAATTCAATAAGTTCTATTCAGTTCAACTAATTATGCACTATGCTTCCTTTGTGTTATTTTGTAATTGAGTGAAAGTATCCTGCTATTTCATTATGATTTCTATCAATTTTTAACTTTAACAGCATATAAAGGGTAAACTAAAATGCATATATTTAAAGTTATTAAATGTCTTAATGAATTTCTTCTACGAACAAGAAACATTAACAAATACATGAATTACAATAGATGATGAAATATTTTTAAGTATTTACAAAATATTGATGTCCTTTTAAGATTTAACTTAAAATTTTCAGAAATTTCGTTGATTATTTAATTTTTTTCTTAAATTCTCAACTAATATTTATCGAATCCTAAAAAAATATTTATTTGTTAATATCTATTATTTTATCGTTTGCGATGTATCAGACATATACACATATGCACTGCAAATGTGTACATTGTACATCAAATGAAACCATCAAGTTTCACACGAAATGCAATTATGGCAAACCTGCCTTTCTCACATGCCGGCTATTCTTTATATGTACACAGTTACTTTGTAAAATTGCTTTTGCAGTTAAAATATAAACTTAAAGGATTATCACTCAACTATGTACCTTTTATTCTTAATTTTGATTGTCAGTTAAATTACAGTTCTTTTATATTTCTCAAAACAAAAAAAATCTATTCACATGATAAATTTACCATACACTTCCGGTTGAATGGAAATCCACAAAGTTGACTACCAGCACCTATAGTATTCTTTTTTGTTTGTCTTATTTAACAAGAACCCTGCGTTTTTATATTATGTTTAATCACTTTATTTATGTGTTTATTTTTTTGATCTGGATTATAGAAAAATGTATGTTTACTTTGTATATCTAAATTTATTTTTATTTGGAATTAAGATTTCACAAGCCGCAGCATCGCCACATAATACACGACAACAACAAAAACAACAACTAAACTTGCACTCATATCCTTTTGGGAGTGTAGTTGGTATATAGATAATTTCACTTTTATTTTTCGCCCGTCAAACGTCCGTACAATACAACGCTATAAGAAAAACTGAATTCAAGCCACTTAAATCGTGCTCCGATACCAGTTAGCCGACACAACCGTCAACCGACAAGAAGACCAAAGACCGACCAAACAAAAAAAAAAACACAAGAAGAAACGTTTTTGCGATGCGATGGTGGATGGTGGATGGATTGAGTGGTAACAACAAATCCAAGGGGTTATGAGCCTAAACGGTGGCTTCTGCTGATGGCTCAATGGCTGATGGCTTATTGAAAAGAAAAGCAATCGAATTCCAGCATACTATGGTCTGTTATGGCAGTGCCAACTTTCTTGATTGTTTTGTTGGCCATCATATCGTTATAGATAGGCTAGTGTGTTGACGCTGGGCTACTTGGCCTGGCTTTAGCTATCGCTTCAGCTATGACTTTGGCTCTGACTTTGGCCACCTTCATGCTCCATCCGTCTATTTTTTTTTTCTTTCTATATACTATATGTACCATCGGAATATGGCTAAACTCCACCATTACTGGCAGACATAGTATTTGCCAATAAATAAACTCGTCTAGGTACGTAAAATCGGACGGATTGGGATTGTGTGATGATCATGGTTGGCGATGGTGATGTCGATGTCGATGTTGATGGCAAATATGTATAGTGTAGGTACTTTTTTTTTAACTTTTTTTCCGGCCAAGCTTCCATTAAAATTTTAATTTCATTGATAAAATTAAGTTGCGCGGCAAGTTTTAATTTCGTGCTCGCGCTCACACACAACCGCATCATAATGCAATTATTTTATGAGTGTTTTATTTGTGATGTCTCGATGCTGGCTATAAAAGTTGTTTCAGTTTTTTTTTCTTAAATTAGTTTTTTACTCCTACTTTCGGGATATGATTTTCATTGATAAAATCACTATCATCATTACGAAGATGTCAAAGCTAATGAGAGATGATGATTTTATTTATTTTAAATCTTCTTTTAGTCAATAATAAGCAAAAGGTAAGTGCGATTTTCTTATTAATAAAATAAATTTTGCATAACAAATATGGACTGTTAATGTGAATATAAAAAGATTAAAGCTTATAGAAGTGTTAATCACCATCATTGATTAAGAGTTTAATGAATTTGATGTACTCAGTGAACATATTTTTATAAATAAATGTCGTTAAAATGGAAACCTAGATGGTGATGCTTTTTAAATAATAGTAAATATTTTTTAAAAAGATGAAAGTGAATTAAATTTTAAAAAAAGTGAGTATACGACCCAGTGCACCATTGAAGCAGTGAACTGAAATAAAATTAAACTATAATTCGATTTAATAAATATAAATGGAATTTTTGAAAATGAATTTCAGCAATCCAATTAATTAATATGTTTTTAATTTTTTAAGTCTTATATAAAGTTATTGTAATCGTTCCGATTTGTCAAATTGAAAATGTTGACGTTTCAAGGTTCCTAGAATCTAAATAAAAGATTCTTAGAAAGATGTATGTATTTGCTTGTGTGCTTACAGTGGTGGTCAAAATAATAAGAGTGAAACCGATTTTTTTCATTAATTTGCTAAAAAAAAGCTTTATTTGTTTTAATTTCAATGAAAATAATAAATATATTTTTCCAAAATACTTCATCTCCCTGATTATAAATTTTGTTCACAATAAGATAATCTTCAATAACAAAACCCTGCTCAATAAGTTTTTAAGTTGATTTTTATCCTGGCCAAAAAAAAATGAGAGCGTGGAACACAATTCACCTAAAAATTTAAAAAATATCAATTTGAGCGCTATTCTTCATGAGTTTTAGTATATGCGTCAACTCTAAAGTCTTAGTATTTTGTTGGATGTCCTTTAAGTACCGCATCGCATCTTCTTGGCATTGAATCGATGAGTTTTCGGCAGGTTTCTGCAGGTGTAGAATACCATACTTCCTGTATCTCTTTCCATTACGCCTGTTGATTAGTGGTATTTTTTTTTTCAATATTGTATTCTTCAAATATTTCCAAAGATTCCACCTGGTCACCACCTTAGACGTATGCTTGGGGTCGTTATCTTGCTGGTGGGTCCACACTAAAGACATATTTTCTTCTGCATATGGAAGCAAAATATCCAAATAGGTTTGGAATTATTATTTTTTATCCAATAGACCTACTCCAGCATAAGAAAAACAATTCCAAATTTTGATGTGCCGTGCTTTACTGTTTTATGGGTCCTCCTTCTCACATAAAAAAGTCTGTCATCAGAAACAAATACACTTATCTTGGTTTCGTAGCTAAAAAGAACATTTCGACAATTTCTGCAAGTCGATTGTGAAAGATTTACTTTTCCAAATCGTAAACGCTTCTTTATGTTCTTAGAACTTAGTTATCGCAATTCGACCATGAAAATTTTTATTCTGCAAACGTCTGCGGATTGTGCGGGAGCTGATATCCAATAATAGTTTTGCTTTCATACCGCTTGATGTTGTAAAGGATTTTAAGCACCTCTCGAACAATCCTTTTGTAAAGCAAGGTTTTTTTTTTTTATTGTGTCCGCTTTTTTTGGTGAAATTTGTTGGTAGACTTAGCTCCTTTAGCACAATAGCAACAACACATTGAGATCGGTAAAGAGCATCTGCAATGATACTATGTTTTGCCTTGATCTCTTAGTTGGAGAATCAAACGGCGTTCTTCCGCGGAGCGCCTTATCTGTATCATTATTTAAAAAATACAAGTCTAACACAAAATTGGATAAATAAATTACGATCGGAAAAAGACTGGAAATAATGCAATTCTACACAGCACTCTTATTTTTTTTGACCATTACCAATCTGACATTTATAAGTAACACTAACGGTACATTGCAAGCGACCACCATTAATGGTTGGTTGCACTGTTTTACAGTCAAGTCAAAGAAAATTCGTATGTATAATTTGCTTCAATTAAATTAGATTCTATTATTAGAAGTAAAAAAAATGATCAACTCTTATTATTTTGGCCATCACTGTAGATACATTCAAATAACACAGAAAGATGCAGAAAGAAATCTTAAAACAAAATAGCAATTTGAAAAAAAAGTAAAAATGTTGGTTTACCCAAAATATTCTACGAAGCAATAACTCGAGCGACTTGAATTAAATTAAAAGAATTAAAAGAAGTTAAACCTAATATGTACCACGCCGAATATTTTACGAACTGAAATGATTTTCTGACATCCGGTAAGATTTTGACAAAAAGAGAGAAGTTGAAATTTGGTTTACAAAAAATAAAAACCTACAAAATAAAACAAAAGTTGGTAAAAATTGATTTTCGACTCAAATACCTTTTGAAAAATGTAAGATATTAGCTTTAAACTAATTTCATTTTATAAAAAATAATGCTTTTGTTTACGTTTATAATAGTTATGCAAAAGTAAATTTTTTATAAAAATCTAAAAGTTTTATAAAAATTAAAATCTACAAAAAGTAGTACGCAAATTTGGTAAAAAATGTAATGTTTTTTTCAATGTCTTGTGATTAATGAAGGATATTTCCAAATTATTTCATTTACTAATTTTTTAAGAAAAATCCAATCTGTATTTCTATATAAGAAATAAAAAAAATCGAGGAATTCTACTAAATTGGGTTTCGACTAAAAATCTCTTTAACAAAAATATACATATATTGAAATCAAACTATTTCATCATATGCAAAATATTGATAAGAAAAACTGATATGAAATGGTTTTTGACTCAAGTTTTGAAAAAACGAAGATAGATATTGACTTTATTATTTATCTCACACAAAATATTGTAATGAATATTTTGTTTAAGTTTTAAGCAAGACAAATTGACAGACGGGATGGGAAGCTATTAGCCTCTTTTTAAGATTGTGTTGAATTGATAACAACCACTGTTGTTTAATAAACTCTCACACAAGGTTATGAAAACTTCAATAAGTTGTAACTTCAAAGATGAATTAGTTTTTTAAATGAATCCATAATTTTTAAGATGTTTATTAGACTATAATTTTCAAAAATTGCAAAATTTATACAAGAGACCTGCTTTAGTTTTGTTGTTCCGGTCAAATTTCGTATTTAACATATTTTTTTTATAATTGTACGTAAATTTAATTCTATATCGTTTTTTGAACACCATATTAAAAAATAGAAATATTTTTCTTAGTTCGCGTTTCAATTTAACAACATTTTTTTATACACACATCTCTTATTCCACAGTTTTACATACTGTAGCAACGCATATTTCTTTCTTTGGCCCAATCTTCTCACACCAGAATTCTCTAACTAAAATTGTCTTTTTTCGTTGGTATTTTAATATTAATACGTCGTTATTGTTCTAAAAAAAAAAACGTTACATTTACCGACACAATTTTAGACTCAAATTGTTACAGATAAAGAAATACTATTATGAACCTTCTCAATTAGTAAGTAGAAATACTAGAAATCCATAAATAAGTAGATACTGAGAACTCTACGTCACGTACTAATAATTACATAGAAAAAAATAATGTCATTGTTTTTAAGTTAATTTAACTAAGATTCAAAAAAATACCAATAAGCGAAATTGCGCAAAATGTTCATGTTTTTTTTATCATTTTTAGACATCGTGCGTTCTCGAGCTTGGAAACTTGGATTATTAATCAGTTCAACATTATAAAAAAGTAACCAAAAAATCAGATATACCGGATTTAACGCAAGGTCGGCTTTTGTTTAATTGACAAAGTTAGTGGACTTATTGGATGCGTTCAATCTCGTGTTGGATAGGGTATCTTGGAAAGGTGGATTTTGAGATACCGGGAGCGGGTCGAAATGCTGTATTTTAAAATACTGTATGCTTAAAATTCTGTATCATACTGTATATTTATAATACTGTATGGTTAATATACTGTATCTCAAAATTCTTCTTCTTAAAATGCTGTACGAGCAAAATATTATCTAAAAATACTGTATTTTTGAAAAATTCCACTCTTAAGTTTCCATTATAAAGAACAACAAAAGCAGAACTCGATTTCCGCATGTACTCGTACATACATTATATCGTTTATTGAAACATCAAACAAGTAAAAAAACAGAATACATTAATAAGTCATATCATAAATAAGCAAATAACAACAGGCAATAATATTTATAAGTAACAATCTATGAATTGTATATAAAAATGTATTTACAACAACAACAACAATTCAAAGACTTATGAATTATCATAACATGTTATTGCTTAAGTGAAGTGTAAAAGAACATTATGCCAATGAAAAAATATTATGATGTATTCTTTATAAAAGTAATCTGTTTTTGAAATTCTGTATTTCAACATGCTGTAAAAATAAAAATCGATTTTTATTTGTCAGCCTATTTACAGCACTTTGAAATACAGAATTTTGGTATACAGAATTTTAAGATACAGAATTTTGAGCTACAGTATTTTAAATACAGTTTTATGATCCATAAAGGATTTCGAACGCAACCCTTAGATACCTTGTTGAACGAGTTGGATAGTTGTATTAAGATAGCTGTCAAAAAATAAAAACAAGTTTCAGCCGTTCACAAAAAGCAGGGAACATTTAAGCTTCGAAGTCAAAACAGATCTCAAACCTTCTAAAATTCGGAGGCAAATAGCTTCTTCATCGTCTGTTATGTACAGAACATCCTCAAATGCAACTTCAACTAACATTTTGTATCTTCTCGTTTACCAACAAATACAAAAAGCTGAAATCAATTTTCAAGTGTTGAATCAGCTGTACTTTCAGATACGTACGTACCCCACAAATTCTTGGATACCTTTGGATTCCTTTTGTGACATCTCCCCTGATTTTGATCAGCTGTTATTTTACTCGTAAAACACTAACAAAAAGGTATCCGGATACCATATCTGTCTGAGATTAAACGCAGCCATTGATTTATTTATCAAGACAAATACATACATTTTAATTGAAAAATGCTATAGACTACTGTGCTTTATTTCACTTTTCAGATGGGTTACGTGATTGTTCCATTTGTACTTTTGTAGGGATTTGACAATCATATCCTTTTTACAATATTTTTTTAAAGTGGTAGAGTTCAGCAGACTTGCACCTCGTATAAAAAATATGTCGTTGTATCGTCATGAATTTATTAATTTGTTAAAGAACTTTATTTGTATTTATGTATGCAGAAATATGTATTTATTAGAGGTACAAGGGAGTTATTAAATCCGGAATACTTTAATGATGTTTAGCATTTTTGGCAAGTGATTTATATGGTTTACTCGCTCCTACCTTTGAATTAAGCTTTAAATAATCAAGTTAATTTTAGATTGCACTTGGAAACATTTTAAGGAGTTCCAATGTACTATTTTCATGAATTTCTGAACTTTTGATAACTTCTATTTTGTCAACTATTTATGGCTTAATCATAAAATATTTTAAAGTTAAAACAAAAATAACTATATCTTATGTTGTTTTAAAATCGTTTTGTCGTTTCACTTTCATACATAAGTGCGTTTAATAACTTATCAGTGCTAAATAAGCATGAAATAAGACGTAATCAATTTCAAATAAATATTTATTATTTAATTTCGACACTTAAAAAGACACCTGATTGAATGTTTTACTAATATCCATCTAGCTTTATTTTTAAATAATCAAACTTTATTGAACCCTACAAATGTTCAGTTATTATAAAATTACATGGGTTCTACCTGTGTACCTACCCCAATCACATATCCATTGGGTTTTGATTGCTTAATACTTGAATTCCAAAGAAAACAATATTTTTCCATAATTCATTGATTTGTGTCTTTGCAAGTGTAGATATGCATATTTAGGAAATCAAACCTCAACACCACTTTCATCAAGTTCAAAACCAAAAATGTTATCACTTTCATTACAGGGTCTATCCAACCGAAAAACCGCACAAACTCTGTTATAAGTTTTTTCTTAAACACAAACATTCCAATCACAACTTTTTCTTCACCCCCGTCACAAAGTCATAATGACAAAACAAAAGAAATACAATTTTAATATTCGAAGCAGAGACCACAAAATTTTCACTTGTCTTTTTCAGGCAAATATTCGAAATTATTAGTGTCCATACTCGAAGCTCATGTAAGTGCGAAATGAGAAATAGATATTAAGTCTTGTGGTGACATGGTATGGTATTGTTAAATTGTAATTTAAATACTAATAGGTATAAATACCTTTTGGTAGAATTTCATACAAGAAAAGCCTTTAATGTGGCGCAAGGCTTTTAAATGATCACGTAAAATCAGCGAAGTGTATTTTTGATTAACAAAAAGGTAAGTTTCAGAAGAATGAGTTTTGAAAATAATGAACAGCCTTTTATGGATACCATCTTAGATGCCTCACAAATATTGTAACTTCTTCGCTATCATTCAAAAATACACACACGAATTATTTCGTAAGACTTCTTTAAAGATCCACCAAATTAACGTTTCTGATGTATCAGGCCATCAGGGGTTCATATGTGATCAGAATGTTAATTTAACCTGTAAAAGAAATTTCATCCGAAATTTACATTTCAAACATGCTCACATCTTTACTTGCTCATAAACCATTTCGAATTAATAAAAGGAACAATTTAAAGATTTAATATTGTCTATTTTGTGGAAGTCAGTAAAATTTTGACTTGATTGCAAAAATCACAAAAGCTCCAAAAATAAAAGTAAAATTAGAAATGGAAATGTAAGTATTCGTATTTATAAATTGGCTAACGCACAAAAAGTATATTCCACTATTAACCTACCTGTGCCCAAGAAGGTAGGTTGTGCATTGATTAAAAAAATATATATGTCGTATGGAAAGTCTGCCACATATCCGTACGTGATTCACAGTTGAATAGTGCTTTCCTATGGAACAAAAAAACGTGAGACGCATTTGATAGTTTGAAATCAAAGAAATGAAAGAATATTTTTATTTTGTTTTGGTTTATTTTTGTGATGGTGAAGAACGTGCAGTCTTTAATTGTGGGTGAAATACCACCGCATCCATAGATTTATTTTTTGTTATGAAACTGAAACACAGCCGGAAAGAGTATTGAAAGAAACTATATCAATATAAAAACAAGGGGTTTGTGGAATCATGTGTATGCTTGTTATGAAAAGTACGGGCTCCAACAAGGTAAACAGAAATATCCAAATAAAGTTCCTTCCAAGTTTGAGGTAAAAACAACTCACATAAAGCCAGAAAATATGTTCCACATACGCCACCCTAAATCACCATCAATCTTCAGAAAAGTGCAGTAATCTTAGATTGTTTAAAGGTATTTTGAGAGGTTCTTATAAAGATACTTTTTTAGTTAATTTTACAACAGGCACAATTTATTTACAATATGTATCGAAGTTGCCTAAAAATCGATCAAGAATTCTTGTTTCCTGTTACCAAGGAACACCGGATTTTTAAACTTGCAACAGTTTTCAGGATTCGGAATAGAAGAAAATGGATTATCTGAAAATTTTGAAGCATAAGAACACAAAAAGAGAAAGTGTGAAATAAAATTTAAATTATACTAAAAACAAACAGAATTTTTAATTTTCCAACATAAATATTTTATTTTGACGGATAATCATCTTCATAATATTTATCATCATCATCGTCATCCGAATCCTCATCTTCATCGAGCTCTATGTCTTTTCTCCTCAATTCCCTCTTATAAAGATCTTCAAATGCTTCAAACTCTGCTAACGTAACGTGGGCAATTTTTGTAGCGAATTTCTTATCGGACGTATCAGTGATTTGATACAACCGAGGATTTTTTGTTGGCTCATCTGGATCGGCTTTGGGAGGTCGTGGCTTAAAGAGACCCAAACGATCAAGAAAAACGTGTCTACATTGAATATCGAATAGTGATCTTGACAGAGCCTCGGATTTCACAATTTCTGGTATCTCTATTCTCATCACCAGATTTATGTAATCAATTTTCTTTTTAATAGTCTCTTCGGATTGTTTTATCAGATCTGGAGAATTCATAAGAAGCTTCCATACGTTCTTATTGGTTCCCAGAAAACTTCTGAGATATGTTACGTGCTTTAGGAGTTTCCTTCCATCGGAGATGTCTAAGAGCGATGGATATTTTGTAAGGAGCAAATGGGAAAGTGTCTCACCAAATTGGCAACTACGCCAATTCTCTAGACTATCTATGATTTTCTTTGGCTGTCTTGAGAGTATGGACGGATTGGCAGTGACAATCCGAAGGAAGTTGGTTGTCTTTAGTCCATGATTTATAAAGATTTCATGAGATTGTTTCCACAAATCAACTGAAGCAGATTGTAGGATTGGAGCTATTTTAACAGCTTCATCGATATGAACTTGATCCAGAGATGTGTCGGTAGAAGTTTGTACGGGTTTTGTCGCCTAGAAGAAATTGTGTTTTATAAAAGTTTACTTTTATGGCCGAACTTACATAGTCTTTTGATAATCGACTTAAACAGCTAGAGGTACGGAATTTTAAAAACTTTGTAAACATTTTACTTTCTGTGAACTAAAATCTAGACAAATTTTTCCTACACCGGGCAAAATACAAAACTTCAGTTGTCATTCATCTGTCAAACAATATGTCATAATAAAAACTCTTGAATGTCCCCCAAGTAACTCGTCCAGCAACATTTTTAAGTTATGGTGGAGTTACATGTTCTAAGGTGAGTTTGAATATTTTGTATTTATATTAATAACTTTTGACATTGTTCGATTCGAACTATAACTTTAGTAATGTTGGCTTTTAATGCGTCTAGAAGTCATTAATATTTTCTTTAACACAATCTTTTGCATAGCCCCACACATAAAAATTAAAGGGTGTCAAATCGTATGATCTTGGTGTATAATTGTTTAAAAATACTTTATTATAATTAGGCATGTTGTGGTACTGGGTGCACCGTTTTGTTGGAACCACATATCGTTCAAGTCACGATCTTCAATCACCAGCCAAACAAATTATTTTAATTTCTTCAAACTTAAGCTGAGTTTGACAGATGTTAAATGTTTAACAATTAAATTAAAAAAATAACAATTCTTTATTTTATTACTGGTCCCTTTTATTTATTCTACTTATTATTTTTTTGTAAGACTTATGAAGACAATCCAATCTATTTTAGTTTGAAAAACAAACTATTTCAATTGCTGCAAACTTGGACAGAGTTTGACAGATGTCAAATGTCAAGGCAAAAAATTCAAATCATAAAATTAACAATCCTTCATTTTATTACTTGTCAATATTTACTTTTTGATTTATTTTACATTATTATTAATAAGTAATTTGTTTGTACGATTTATGAAGACAATCCAAATCCACTTTACGTCTTTCACCACAAAAAGTTCTCTTACACTGTAGCTTAAAATAATAATACAAGTGATGTACTTCCAATGTTTCATGTTCTTAACTTAAAAGCAGAACTTTGAGCTGTCAATTTTGAAAACTATGTCTTGTGCCTGTCAAACATGTGCGCGGTGTGGTGATTTTTTTTGATTTTATATCTGAACAAATTCCGAAAAGTATTGTGCAATCATAATTATGCTGAAACATTCTTTTTAAAATTTAACACATAAAGACACCCATAAAACCCCATATCAAAATGTTTTCAATTTTAATTCGTGACACTGCCAGATCTCTGCGCAATTCGCTCTTTAAGAACAACTTGCCGAACGGCCTCATAGCCTTCGACTACTCGAGTTTTACAACTAAGGATTTTGTTTATGATAACTTCGATGATACCGGTACTCTGTTGGTGCGTTTCATGAAGTACCTGGCAATGGAGAACTCAAAGTTCCAGCCACTCATACCGACAACTATCCGATATCCCGATTTCTTCCCAGTCACCGATGCACGTAGTTTCCAAACGGAGTTAAGGAAGACCGATGTAAAGCAGATTCCTCATCTGATCATATTCGCCTTCACTTACAAGTGCAATGGTGATCCTCAGAAATTCGTCGGAGTCATCAATGAGATCGATTGGTATTGTGAGAAGAATTTGGATAAAATGGATCATGATACCATTCTGCAGACTTTGTACGCCCTCATGTACCTGCTGCCCGGCAAAATGACCAAGACAAATTTCTACAACAAATGTCTTGACAAATTGGTAAGCACATTCGATAAGGACTGTCCGGCAGAGAAATTTGTCAAAGTTTGTTTCTATCTGGGATTGGCTAAGAAGAACCAGAACTCCACCGCTTTACTAAAGAAATTCCTCAATACCTACTTACCCCAGTACCTGCCCGAACTAACAGCCCTTGATCTGTCGATTGTGGGCAATTCAGCCTACAAAGCTAGTATACCAATTAACAATAAGGCTTTCATGGATAAAATCACGAACGAAATTTTGGAATTAAAATCATCTGCAATCGATGATTCACTCTTGGTCACTCTGATAAAGGTTCTTCGGTTCAATCAAGTGAAATCTAAGGACATATGTGAGAAGCTCGATGCTGTTTGCAGTGAGAAACAGCTTAAGAGCTTTGAAGTTATGGGTCTTACCCATATCTTTGCG
Source organism: Eupeodes corollae (assembly GCF_945859685.1). Classification (NCBI taxonomy): domain Eukaryota; kingdom Metazoa; phylum Arthropoda; class Insecta; order Diptera; family Syrphidae; genus Eupeodes; species Eupeodes corollae. Next base: position 110,742,054 of record NC_079149.1, read on the forward strand.
TACTTCGTAGAATTTCAGTGGAACAACAAGAAGACATGCTCTAAGTTCATCAATGAGACTCTGTCCAGAATTCGTTCATCGTCACAGTATATAAGACCCAAAGACATGACGGCATTCCTTTGGTCCTGCGCTCAGCTTCAACAAGGAGATCTTCTTAAGCCAAATGATCTGCGTAACATCGACCACAGAGTTCTGCGGATGGTTGAACGTGACGAGTTCAAATACTTCCCAGATCAGCTCATCAACACTGCTCTGTCTCTCTGGATGCTGGGTCATCGGTCTCGAGGGTTGATTGCTGAGGTCACCAGCCTAAGGATGAATCCTAATTCAAATAATCCTGATCGTTCAAAGCTTGACACTCGTCACAAAGTTCTCCTGAGCGCTGTTGCAATTGAACAACCCGATTGGTTGATGAGGGGTAAGAAAGAAGCATTCGCTGAGTCAGCGCCAGCTCCAGACTATTTGGTTAACAATAGAGTCGGTTTGAAGAAGGCGTTCGATAAATTAAAAGCAGAGGGTGTAGATGCACAGTTGGTGTTGCCAATCGCAGGTATTAATGTGGCTGGGATCTTAGTGAAACAAGGAGGCGATCAAAAATGCTATTTGGAAGTTTTGGAAGATGATCAGATTCTTAGATTTGATCAAGTCCCTGCGGCGATTGTTCAGTTGAAAATAAGGCTTCTCAAGCACCTAGGATACAATGTTGTAACGGTATGTTCTGAATTCTATTATAAGTGCTTTAATTTAATTTAAATATTTTACTTCTAAATTAAGGTTCGTGCTTGTGATGTCGATAATTTGGAAAGTATACAATCTTTACTAAGTGGTGCTGAAGAACCCACAAAACAAAATGTAGCTGCATAGTTAAAGTCATTCAAAATGTAATAATAACTTTTAATTATAGTCATTTCATGAATATTGTATATTCTTAGAATATATACCGTATAAAAATTCATTGTTTTTATTAAATACTTTGGTTTTAATTCATTTGAAAAAAAAAAAAATTGAAAATTTTAAGGCGAATATGTGACAAAGGTGGAACAGACACGGCACGTCACAGCGCATCATGTTGTATGTTGTCTTAACAAATGTACAGCACCATATTTCGTGAAGAAGAAAGGGGACTTTTCAATAAATCTGTGTTAATATTGTCCTCGATCAATTACAAAGGGGACAACGCTATCAGGTCTCTAGTCTTGTTTTAGAGTTCTTGAAGGTCATGGGGAAGCTGTTGCTTCTCTTATTTGTTTTTTTGTTAGCTGTATCATCTTGATTAAAAGGAGACAGAAGTTTTTTTAAGGCATTAACAAATAAATTTGATAACTTACATTTTTTTTAAAGATCCATGGGTGGAATCGGCTTATGTGAACTTGACTATCATATTTTTGATAGTCAAATTTGACTATTGACTGTCATTTATAAACACTCACCTTTGCCGATTCCACCCCAGGTCTATACAATGCCAAGGCCTCTTACAGTTTTTAAGCCATTTTTTAAAGCTTGATCGGTGCTTTCACAAGAAATCGTCATATTCTCCCAAGACAAATTTTAGATGGATTTTGAGGCAAAAATCGTATTGTACCCTTATACTGTATAGTGTATTATCAAAAACATTATTATAATAATTGATATATGTACAAAAAGAAGCAGGTATAATCAATTTTGTAACTATTTTTTTTGCCGTTTGAAAAAGAACTTGGTCTCGTGACTATTTGTTACGCTTTTATATTAAAATCAAAAAACTTTTTTAAAACTATTAGTTTTTTTTTTTAAATTTGATATTGTCAAAAAGTAGGGATGCTAATATTTTGTTTGCAAAGTAAAACAACAGAAGATAACAATGACACAAGATAGAATAAAATAAATAAATACATTTTGTGATGTTACAGCTTATAGAGACAGAAGTTCTAGTAGTTTAGAATTCTCACCCATTCCTGTGTTCCAGTTATGTTAGAAATAGAAGGGGCCTACCATTTTTATTCCGAAGTCAAATGACAAATTTAATAAACACTTAGTATGCCAAAAATACATACATAACTCTCGGACGCTTTTTCAAGTCCTCTCGGGAGAAAATACCAGTGAAGAAAATCTTAATTGGTTTTTATATTGTGTTTCATACATTTTGAAGTATTTACAATTATAGTTAAAAGCTGTTCGACCATCAAAGGTACCTGACTTATTTTTAGCGATTAAAGAAAAAAATGTTTCATGAGGGCTTTTGAAAAATGTTCTCTTTGTAGCTAGTACTTTGTTGGATTTCCTCTTGATTTTATAATATCTCAAATCTACGAGACATTAGGCAGGTTCAGACAACATAAGGGACTTAATTTGCAGTCAACTGCATTCTTTGAACGCAAATTTTGAACAAGGCAGATAGTTACTTTTTCAAGTGTCATAAATTTTAAACTCACAACTTTACTTCACTAACTTCTACCTTTAGTTCATCGTACAAAAAATGCCAAAAAACAATATTCTCTACAAAACACTCCTCAGGCAAGCTATATGTGTCAATCAACATTTTGTATTGTAAAAATATATTACTTATTTCTTTTCCAATTTGACAAGGAACCCTTTTCCACAAAACATTAAATAAAATTGGTCAGAAAATAAAAAAAATCATAGAGAAATAAAGTTCAACTTTCAGTGAAATGAAAAACCATGGTTTAATGTCATTTTGACATAAGCTCTTGACTTGATAGTTAGAGAGATTTTTCTTGCCTTACTTTCAAGTCGCCTGAACCTGCCCATTTACTAAAATAGGTTTTCCAGATGGATATACAGAGGCAATTGAAAACCTTATCAAAGAAAAAAATACATTTTTCTTCCGTATGTATGAAATATTAATCTTAGATCAATGGTTCAGCGTTACCACTTTACTTCAAGTAGACCCACTTCTTTTTTTCAAAAAAAAAATCAAATCTACTTCCTACTTCGCACCATCTCCAAAATATTGAAATCTACAAATACTTCATTTTCAAGGTCTGTCTTTCTTCCTTCTTCAATACTAATAGAAATAGACTAAATCTGCTTCTTTTTTCTCTTTATCACTCTTGTTTGTATTCTCAAAATGTTCATACAAAATACAAGAGAATTTAAAATCTCTTGAGTCTTTGCATTTGCAGTGGGATTCCCTTTTATATATTCTAGTTTAACCCTTTTGTCATTTTAACTTGCGACATAAAGAAACTTCATGTATGACATGTTTTGCATTCGTAACAAAATTTCAAACTCGAAGTCTTAATCAAACATGACAAAAGTAAAGAAGTCTGGTTTCTGATATTTTAAAAACTAAAAATAATAGTTGTCCAAGTACAAATTTGTACTGTAAAAAACCGATAATTCGGAATTTGCCAAAACAAACTGATAGATTTCTTTTTAAATGTTTGCTAAAATTTGTTGTTTTTTGAATTCGGTTGTGCTCTCGTGTTATTTTGGAATTGATTTCTTATTTTCAATACGTTTTTTTTTAATTTCAAGTTGTCAAAAAAAAAGAGAAGTGTTTATGTGCTGAAATTATATTATGATTACAATAACTATTTCTTGTAGAAATCGTCCTTTGCAATCAAAACACCCTGAAGTCACAAGCCCAATTTTTGCAATTTCGATTAATTTAAGAAATGTCACATTAACATATTGAATTATATGATATGAAGGCTTAAATAATTCTATTTTTTTTTAATTCTTTCATATAAAATAATTTAATTTAAAAACGTGTAAAATAATAAGAAAAAGTTAATTTTTGATTTTTGACATCTACTTCCATTTTTCTCAATCTAATCCACTTTTTTCAAATCTACTTTCACTTTTTTTGAGAAGTGGTAACGCTGGTTTTTCTCTCCTTTGTATCTGACTCTTAATCCAGTTTTAACCAGACTTTTTCTCCCTAAAGCTAAGTATACATGATTGGAAGAAATTCCAATATTGCAGATTTTTCGCAAAACATTTTACCCAAATATCTATCTGTCGAAGTGACAGAAAAAAAATGTGACAGGCTCCGGCGACACAAGGGACTTGAAAGTGAGGCAAGTTTCTCGAATCTGATTGGCCAGCTGCCAACAATTTGCCTTCCAATCAATTCAACTTTATTGCAAAGTTATTCAAGGCAAATCCCCCTTATTATTAAGTCAAGCCTACTTCTGTCAAAATGACATTAAAACATGTCTTTTCATTCAACTGAAAGCTGAACTTTATTGCTCTATGAATTATTTATTTTCATTTAATGTTTTGTGTAAAAGGGTCTTTTGTAAATTTGGAAAAGAAATAAGTAATAATTCTTTACAGTACAAAACACAAATTTTTCCCACGATTTGACACTCAAAAAAATATAAATTTTGAAACATCATCGTTTCATTTCTGGTTTAGCATTTATTAATTTTTTTGTAAATGGATAAATTAAGACAACACGAACTTTAAGCAATATCATAGTGGTCCATTGTTTTCTTATGAAAAAACTTGAAAATTGCAATCAAATCGAGCAATTGATTTAATTTATTTGAAGTCTTATCAAATTTGACATTTTTCAAAAATCAGTCCAAAGAAATTTCTTGGGCTAAAATTCGTAGGTTGGGGAAATATTTTACTCTCTCGTGAGCGCTCTCTTTTAAGAAAAACTATGAAATTTTTGAGTAGGTACGCGAACAGGATTTAATTAAATTTCGTAATATTGAAACTCATGAATGAAAACTTAAATAATTCTAGGTAACTAGTAGCCTTGGTCAAAATTCACGTTCAAAAAATGAAATTGACTGCAAATGAAGTCCCTCATGTTGTCTGAACCTGCCCATTGTTTTCTAAAGTCTTTCAACGAAAGAAAGAAATATCAAATATTGTCAGCAAATGTTAGCTTGACAGTTATAGAAAATTAGCAATTGTCACCTAATTAGATGCTATTGAAAGGCGTTTGACAATTCTTCCAATATTGGAAGATTTTTCAATCGTGTATACTTAGTTTAAACTTGATAACATTTTTTTTCCTTTAGCTTGATGAAGATCGTTTTCAAGGTCAACTGAAGTTTTGATTATTCCGATGGAGCTACAGCACCAAAAAAAGATTTTAAACTGGAGTTATTTTTTTGACATTTATAAGAATTTTTGTTACAAATTTTGTAAACTTCTTAATTAATACCTAATGCAAAAATCATCGTAGCAATAACAAGTTTGATACATACTTTTTGAACTATTCTGTATTTTTGTGCATAGTATATTTAGAACATTCTCTTCCTCACGCCACTTCATGAAATTTCGTTCAACAAGTCGTGTTTTTCTTGACAAATTTCAAAGGTAGAAACTCAGAGCTTTTTATAAAGCCCCGATGTGACTATTTTTAACTATAAGATACAGCATTTTGAATAATCTTCAAAAATTCCAAAAAATTTGTTCTGTTTCGCATAATTTTACCAGCGTAGTGTGTAACCAATAAGTTTGAAGACATTTCGACCATAAAATGCTGCGGTTTGTGGTGATATACGGCGTTATTAATTCAGGGGCAAACAGCATTGTTGATCTTACCTTTTAACCTTGTAAAAAACTAACATTATTTAAAATAAAAAAATATTTTCTCATTTCGTTAAACACAAACTAATAGACTTTTCAATTCCTTTTCGTATTTATATTATTTATTATAATGACTTATTATTTTTTGTTTTAATTTTAACAAACATGATAAATTTAACAATATTTAAATAAATTTAAAAAACATTTAAGCTTAAACATAACATGATTGGCATAACATACAATTCAAATAAATATACATAGGCGTATGTAGGGTATGAAGGTACATTTAATAAGACAAAATCTATAACAATATGTATTTATGAATTTCTATTAATTAATTAATTTTCAGTTTTGGTACATATAAATAAGTATAAAATTTATCACAGAAATTTAAAAATAAGAAAACTACAATGACCACCGAATAAGAAAATTTATCAAAATAATTTTAAACAATTGAAAATCATAGCCATACTTAAAATAATCGAAGCGTTTATTGTTAAATCTATTGTCTTCTTTGCACTATTTGCTAAAGTTGTAAATATTGAAACTTTTGTCCAATCGCTCAAACCCGCCAAATTCATACAAGCAGCTCTCATGTAATAAGTGGTATTTCTGTCGAGGCCTTTTACTATGAATCGAACTCCTGCAATAAATAAAAGACGATTCAAGACTGTTAAAAACATGTTCTTACTTAAGTACAAAAGAAGATTAATATAATTGTCTACCAATAAAATAATAATAACTCACAATCTTCGGTATTCACGTACTCACCTCTTACAAAATTAAAATCTGTCCTCTCAGCAAAACTCCAATTCCCGGCCGCATACTTAAAATTATTCTCCGACATATACTCCACTCTATAGCCTATTGTGTTCATATTCTCCGGAATATCCGTATACTTCACCGATCGGATATCCAATTCAAATGAATCCGAATAAACTCGTCGCAATTGAAATTTCGATGGTGCAACTGGCTTATGTCCTTTTTTAAGTCGAATCGTACGTTCCAGATGTCCCAGCGGATTTGCAACTTTGCATTTATATTCACCAAATTGATTTTCATTCCTAACATTTATTTCCAAAACCGAACTATACAATTCATAATATATTCTATAATCGGATTTGATGTTGCTGCTGATTGCCTTGCTGTCATAAATCCAAGTAAAAGATGCTGGAGGTTCGGCTACAGCTTCGCATGATAAATTAACAAAGCCACCCAAATAGGCATAGTAATTATTTATTGTCTCGTTGCTGGACCATTGGGGTTTTTCTTTATATGGCGAATTAATTTTTTGGAAAACATAGAAATAAAAGATTGCGTGTTAATGTAATTTAGCGCAGAGGACATTTTTGGTATAATTTAATAAAGCACCTACGTACGTACAAAACATTCATGAATATGGAACAGGTTATTTATTAGGTCCTTTGTGATTCAATGTATATAATTTAGTATATTAGGGATACAATTTGTTATTGTTTAATAAAATAGTCTAAGCGGTAGGTCATTATGTTAGAGAATTTAATGCCACTCGATTTGGCCAAGACAACAAAAATACAGGGTGGCACATAAATTGTGTTACAACAGAAACAAAACATAATAACTTTTTTGTTTTCTGTGTGTGTAATCGGATTATTTTGTAGGTTACTACGTATTTAGATTTGTTATTGAAATTCCTTCTTGGAATAACGAAATGGGGATTAGCAATCCATCATTTCCATCTGAAGGGATTTCAGGGCAGTAATTCCTCAAGTAGATGATATTTTGAGGCTGCTTAACATGTTTAACGAATTTGAGAGCACCACATGAAGACCGCACCATAAAAGTTCCTTTTTTCGGGTTCAAAGCATAATCAAGGCCATCGTCAACCAAGCTTTTCGAAACAAAATTTATCCGCACAAATGAGATTCAGTGATGGGTCATTACAAGGGGTAATTCATGATAACCCAAACTTATTTCTGTACAAATACAATTACAAGTTAAACAATTTGGTTTTGACTATTAACATTTAAAGTTGCAAACAAATGATTGATTAGGCCAAAGTTAAAAGGATAAAAACTGGATAAAAAGATTATTTATATCTGATAAAGGTTCAATTTGAGCTGTAAAAATACCTTAACTAAACTGCTTCCAGAGTGATTTGCTAGTACCTAATATGTAGGTAGTGTTTAATATCTAAATTAAATTTCTAGCAACTGACCACAAGCTTTATTGGATATAGCGGCAACGCAGTTATATAAGTCAAGAAAGAAGTATTCCCAATTAAACTCATACATTTGACTGAATGACCTTTCAATGTTTTGTTTTTAAATTACAGTCTACTGAAAAGTTATTCAAGAAAGAGTCAAGTCAAATTGGGATGGTTTAGACAACATAAGGGACTTCATCTGCAGTCTAATGCATTCTTTGAACGCTCCACCAAAAGCGACTAGTTAATTTCAAATTTGGACTTATGACATAAGCAGATTTAACTTGATAGTAAGGTAGATTGGCAGGTTCATAAAACATTAGGGACTTCATTTGCAGTCAACTGCATTCTCTGAACGTACATTTTGACCAAGGCAACTAGTTAGTTCTTCAACTGTTTATCTTTAAACTTAGAACTTTACTTCACTAATTTCTTCCTTCAGTTCATTGTACAAAAACTACCAAAAAAATTATTGTCTGCAAAACACTCCTCATGCAAGCTACAAATTCATTACGTTTTGTATTGTGTATTGTAGAAAAATATAACTTATTTTCTTCCAATTTGACAAGGAATCCTTTTACAAAAAAGATTAAATGTAATTGTGCAGAAAATAAATAATTTATGGAGTAATAAATTTCAGCTTTCAGTTGAATTAAATAACATCACCAATTGTCATTGTCACATAAAGTTCACTTGACTTGATAGTTAGGGATATTTTTCTTGACTAACTTTCCAGTCAACTTTCCAATAAGGTTGTCTTAATTGGAAAGCAATTTGTTGGCAGCAAGCCAATCAGCTACTAGAAACTTGCATTACTTTCAAGTCCCTTATGTCGCCTGAACCTGCCTATTTATTTGATTAATTTTCCAGGCAATTTTTGAAAGCTGGTCAATCAGATTTTGGGTAGGTTCAGAAAACATAAGGGACTTCATTTGCAGTCACATCCGTTTTTTTAATGTAAATTTAGATCAAGTCCACTTGTTAGTATTTAAAGTGTCATAAATTTAAAACTTTGAACTGATCGTGCAGAAACTACAAAAAACATAATTGCCTACAAAACACTCCTCAGAAAAGCTACAACTCTATTTGGAGCTGTATTTTATATTTAAAAAAAAGTATTTCTTATTCTTTTTCCAATTTGACAAGGAACCCTTCCACATCTAATGAAAGTCAATTTTTTGGCAGATGGTAGAAACTTGCCTTACTTTCAAGTCCCTTAAGTCGCCTGAACCTGTCCAATGTGTCAAAATAAAAAAAAAATTGTGTGAATTAAGTTGGAAATTTTTTTTTTTGATTTTGTTTCTAAGTCAATTGTTGTGTTCGAGGTTTTGTCTAGATCAGAACAGCACAGTTTCGAGAGAAACGTCAGATCAAGTTAGAACAGTCAGTTAAACGTCAGTTGTCAAAAAAAAAAACAAATTGCAAATTGTGTGAATTTTTCGTTTCTCGCTTATTTTTTTTTTTTTCATTTTTTGTGTTTTCACTGTGAAAAATATTATTAAAAATTTATTGAAATGGAAAATCAAGTGATTGCTAAGATAATACTAATTTGATGCATTTTTTTCAATTTATTTCATAATTATTTAATTAAACAAATTAAACAAATTGGCAAAATAACTTTAATTTAATTTTTTTAAATTACGAGAAAAAAACCACATAGCATAGCCAAATCAAAACGAAAACAAAAAATGACAACTTCGATTTTGACATTTCTCACGAGTCTGTTCTAACCTGATCTGACTCAAAAGCAAGAACAGAAAATCCTGTTCTAAACTGTTCTAGGTTTGTCAATGAACAGAAAAGTAGAACAGTTCTGCACAGAAAAAACCTCAATGGACAGCAAGAAGCTGTACTTTTCTGTCTAGAACAGCAGCTGTTAATTTTTCCTGTGCTTAGTATACTAGTAATCGTGTCTGGAAGTGGCTGGCAGTAGGCGGTTGCTACACGACGCGGCGCCGCCGCCATTTTGCCGTGACCGTATAATATGACAGCGTATATGCACTTCTTCGCGCCTTTAACAAAATATCGCCGTCCGGTTTTTTGCCGTACGGTCAAAACCGTGTAGTGTGAAACGATCCTTAGTTAATTTTATTAGTTTACTATTAATGGCTCACGGAGAAAATCGTCATGTGTGAAAGAGCTCTAACAATGTTTTATCGTGCTGAAATGCAGAAAAAAACATCGTTTACTAGATTAAAATTTATTACTAATATTCCAAATTTAACTTCAATATAAATAACCTAGCAACAACTACAGTATAGTTTTACCTCGACACTTCCTTTAATTAATTATTATTTTTAATTTTTGATAAAAGCTAAATATTCTTCAATCTTGAAGTACACACAAATGTCAGTTTACAACAACAAAAGAAGTCAAAGACTTGCTAATTTTAAGATTTAACCCTAATTCAAGTCTAAACAATTTTATATTCGGTTTACTTTCAATTCTGGATTTGAAGGCATACTTTTAATTAAATATCATGGACAAAAGTCCAACTTGTCGTGTTCAGAACAAGTGGATCAAAAAATTAATTTCAAGCCAAGTCAATAACATAGCTTCTTTTGAGAGATCTACTTATTTATTTATTATCTCAAATATCTGACTTAAATAAAATTGAGCTTTATAGTCCAGGCTTTTACAGGTTTCTATAGCATTATTTATTGTTTTTTGTTGCTAACAATTCGACCTAATATAAGATTTATAAGAAATTCCTTTTAGTTACAAGTAATAAAAAATATTGTCAAAAGAAATAACATAGATAATATCTATTCCTTTGTCAGACCTTTGTGCACAAAAAATTTAATAAAGAACCTCATATAAGAACAACACAAAAGACGTTATAGGTATACCTATACTATCTTCATACCTGATGCCTGCCAGCATGATTTCATTTTGAAAATCCTCCCATAAAAATAGAAAAACCGAAAACCCTTTTGCTTGTATAGGACCTTACCAATGTACTTTTAATTTATAAAATACTTACTTTGAATTCGAAGTAAAATAGTTTTATCCTGAACATCTGTCACTGTTGCTGATATTTGAAAAGCCCGACAGGTATATTCACCATCGTCCGCCTGAGATACTGATTTAATAAAAAGTCCATCGGACAATTGCTTAAATTTTGTACTTGGAACTGCAAGTGCAAGAAAATTTCATTGAAATCCTTGTTTATTATAGTTTTTCATTCTCTATCGTTTATGGCACAAAAGATAAACTCATATAAAAAGCAGATTGCTATGTATGTACATTTCTTGAGCTCAAAAACTTCAAAAACAAAGGCAAATTCAAATAAAATACATAATGCACAAAACAAACGAAAATATATAACTTTTCAGTAAGCTTTTGAGGAACAAGATGTTTTTCATGTTAATATCTATTAAATACATATACATACTTCAAATGCAAAACAAAAAAGATACAAGACTCTAAGGCTATACGTAGTTGTAAGTCGTAGCACTATGATGGTAGGTAACTCACATTTTATCGGATCACCATTTCTGTACCAAGATATTGTGGGTTTTGGGTCGCCTCTTACTTTGCAAGAAACTGTGGCATCTCTGTTTTCCATCACCGACTGCACTGGTTCCGTTTCCTCAAAGGATATTTTCTCTGATGTGAAAAGAAAATCAGGAGCATGGGTTAGAGTTAGAGCATAGGTTTTTATATCGAAGAAATGTAAATATACATGAGGATTTAAATTTTCGTTTTTGAAACGATGTATAGGTACCATAGTTATAGGAACAACAACATGTAAGTAGTATACTATTTTATAGGAAATAACGTACGATTTACAAGGAGCTGGAAGGACTTTTGATAATAATCATTGTCATTCTCAGAAGTACGGCATGCCCAAGTACCTCTATCGATGACATCGATATGTTCGAAAACTAGTGCCAGCTGGCCTGTAAATACAGAAACAAAAACAAAAAAACAAGAATTGAAATTTTTTTCATGTAATGCAAAAATTCACAGGATGACCAATTTCTAGAGAAAAGTTATGTTTTCAAAATTCGAGATGAAGTTCTATGTTTTCTTTACTATATTTTTCTTTCTGGTTGCAAAAATGAAAATAAGGCAGTTGTGTGTAAAGAAGTTGTGTGGTTTCCCGATCTGGATGCAAGAAGAATAACTCTCTACGTACTTGTGAAACCATTCAATCGGCACAAAATAATGTTCAGGTACATATATGTACGTAAAGTTAGTTATAAAAGGTTTTTCGTAGAAAGTTTGATTTCAAGAACAAGAATTATGTAACTTAAGGTTCAAGAAGCACTTAAGGACCACTGAAGTTCGAACTTTTATATAAAACATTTTATTATGAAGTGAACGAAAGTGGATAGAAAATTCTTAAATCGATGGATTTTTCTATTGGAAAAATAAAATGTTTTTTTTTTTTGTCTTACATCTGTCAAAATGAAGATTTTCTTGTTTTTGCTTTTCCATTGGGCAAAACAAATTGATTTATTTTTGATTTGAATCAAGTTCAGTACATTGCTGTAAGATTTACTTATCAAGAATTTGTACTTAAAATTGTTATCTGCCAGTATGATAAAATGTTTTTTTTTATTTGTTTACTGATATCCGATTATGAAAATTTCGATCGAAATGTTTAAGAACCAAATTCATTTTAACACTTTATACAAAATGATTAAGACTAAAAGACATGAATCTGTTTTTGTCTTGAAATTACAATTTACGAATTTATTTTTCTTGTTGGTGTCAAATTTGTAATTAAAATTGGAAATAATTTTCAAAGCTTAACCAAATTGTTAAAATCGTAACACATGATGATTCGTCAATCATAGCTGATAAACGTTGAGTTTGTGTTGGTTCCAGAAATGGCTTATCTTTTGATCTGCATATTTTATTTTAAATCTGAAACAAATCAATTTTCTGATTCAGGGTCTGAATAACGTTTATCAAACCAAAATTTTTAAAATTTTATTTTATTTTTCAAAAAACTAATAAAAGTTTTTTCAATCATAATGTAATGTTTTACAAATTAATAGTTCGAAAACTGCCATATGGATTTAATACAAGTAGCTCCATCTATGTGTTAACCGATGAACTATTTAGCCATAGTGTGATGATAATAGAAAATAATGAAATCATTTTTAAGAAATTGTTAAAAAAAATAGAGTTAAATAGCTAAACAAAATTTAAAACCACTTTTCAGTGTATTAGATCATTAAAAACAAATATTGCACCATTTACTCCATAACACCCTATATTTTCAATAATTTATTAGGTAAACAGTTACATATGTATGTGCATATATTTCTTACCAGGATTCTCTTCTATATGTACTCGTCCTTTGTAGTTATCTATTTCTATACCCAATGGTCCTTTCCATTGTGGTTTCAAATCTGTGTTATTAGATCTACAAAATATAATGAAGGAAGAATTTACAAAATGGCTGATTTCATCAGATGATGGAGCTAAAGTAAGTACGTTGCTTTGGTCAGTTCCGGATGTTGAAACTGCAAATATAAAAAAAAAAAACACAAACACACACACAAAATAAACAAAGAGAAATTACTATATTTGAAAAAATAAAAGAATATTATGATGTATGATAAAAAATTGTACAATTCCTTTTTGAAGGTAGGTTTCTTGGCATGTTTTCGGATGTTGAAGTTAAATATCTACATAAATACACGTGTATGATACTTCATTCCTATACGTACGTTTCCTTATTCTAACATCATTGCTTTTTCTTTGACGCGCTTACAATGAAGCTAAAAGTTAAAACCTGGAAACAGGATGACTTGTACTCACAATCAGTTTACTCGTAGTTGAAGTCTGGAGATACTTGTTGATGAACAAGATTATATGTAATAAGAATAACAATTGATGTCAGAAACTAAAAATTCGAAATCTAGCACAAGTTCTTCATTAGTTTTCAAACTCTTTTTTAAATATTGAGGAACAGGATGTAACTTTGATGAAGAAATAGCAACACATTTTCAGGGATTGTTTTAATTTCAGGACTTTAAAAATCTTTAAAATTGTTATTGACTTATTGTTGACAATTGTCAACGTTTTTGGTTTACGTAAAATGGTTTTCTGGCACTAACCAGAGGGAGACTTTGTTTAAAAAAAATATATTTATGGTACTTTAATATGTTATTGTTGTACAATAATGATACCTACTAAAGTGATAGAAGGCTTAAATTGCAAAATATGGCACAATTTTAAAATTTAACATTCCTTCTTCTGTTTCCTTACCCTTCTATACAAATCTGCTTTCTTGCTTGTTTAAATACATAGGGAACATTCTGTTAAAAATTCAAACGATATTTCAATCTAAACAAATTAAATACACAAGGCACAACTGGGTTGCGCAAACTTGCTGATGAAAAGTCTATTTGGGTTTGAGTCGAAATACTGTTTGGATCAAAAAACTGTATCTCAAAATAAAAAAGTGCTGACTATTTTTTTACATTATCAAAACAATATTTATTTGCTAGCCTTTTTTACAGCATTTTGAAATACAGAATTTTAAAAACAAAATACTTTTTTTAAGAAAACATCATTATAATTTTTTATTAGCTTTATGTTCTAATATACTCTCTTCAACAATAACATATGCACCTATGATATTTTATATGTCTCTGAAATAATATAAATGGTATTTTCTTTTTATTTTCTCTTTCTAATTTTCTTCTTAGTTAGTCGATCTCTCTCACATTTGTGCATAAATTGTTTCTATCATAATTAACAAGGATTATGATCATTTCATAGCAGTTTCTCCAATATTACAAGAAATACGACGGCTATATTTCCAAGTGAGTTTTTTTTCTATGGACCAACTTATTGACATTCTTAACGGACTGAGTGGTTGGACGAATCTGTTTAAATTTTGCAAACATGCTTTAACTTATAGAAGTAGCTTTTGAGCGGTCATGTATACAGTTATGGCGATTGAGAAATTAATATTTTTTGTGTTTCAAATCACGGCAAAATTGAAAATGTTTTAAAAACGGGAAAGTTTATTTTAAAGATTTTGTGTTTCAGATCACAGCAAATTGATGTTTTAAGTTTCGAATCAATGAAAATGTAAAATCGAAAAAAAAGAAAAAAAAATGAGCTATGCCTACTCATATTTTTTGTGTTACAAATCATGTTAAAATTGTATACATATCTTTAAAGACTTTAAAATCATTCATCTGTTATATTTGAAAATTGTTAAAAAAAAATCACTAAAAAATACAGTTTTTATTCTCTTATACTAAAAACATAACAAAAAAAACTTTCATAATGTTAAACTATTTTTAACTGAAATGTATATCAGGCAGACGCAACAACGCCATGTCCTTAAATTTTTTGCTTTAAATTAATGTAATTTTATTATCGAAATAAAGAATTTAATCTTTTCTAACCCAACCAACAATTGCATCAAATTAATTAGTCAAAATTTCCAGTATTATACAGTATTTTGAAAGTACATCATTTTAAAACACAGTATTTTGAAATACAGAATAATAACCATACAATATTATGACCATACAGTATCGTACAATATCATACAGAAATTTGACCATACAGTATTTTAAAATACAGCATTTCGACCCGCTTCCGTCTGTTGATAAATGTTTCTTATATTTTTAGATTTAAAAAATACCTGCAAAATAAGTTGTTTTTTTCAAAAATGTAAATGCCATTTTATTTCTTTAAAAAAGAAATTGATTTACTAAATTTTGTTTTGACAACCGTTGAAGCAATTGTTTCTTAAATTAATTTTGTATATGAATATATTGTTTTTAAATTCTGTCTTAAAAATATGTACATATGTTTGATAAGCAGTTATTTAGTGCTTCTAAATATACATACATATGTACATTTTACGTAAATTTTCTTGTTTTAAAAAAGCCAAGGCAAGAAAAACAATTTTAAAGAAAATGTAATACAAATCTATCGGTCCATTTTGTAGAAAATTAAATTTTTTGATTTTTGGACAAAAAATTATTATTTTTTGTTTAAAAAAAATAAATGAAAACAACGCCTAACGAATCGGCGAAAAACCTTAAATTCCAAGTTTGAACCAAATGAACACAATGGTTTGGGATGCGGGGACAGACGTACGAAATCGTGGGACCCACCTTTTTCGACTTCTTTACTATCCTAATGTGTTGTTAGATTATTTTTCAAACCTTCTTCGGTAAATTAGAGTGCACTTAATTTGCTGTAAACATTTTTCTACACTATACATATGTAAAGAATTTCTTCAATTTCTGACTACCCGCTGAAAGCTACACATTTTAATCGGTCTTGTTTCCCAAATTAAAAATGTTGATTTATCTTTTGAGAGCCGATTTATTCCAAATATCTTACGAACCTAGAATTGAAGCTGTTTTGTTATTGTTGATTTACACAATGTGGCGTCATACGAAATTGGTAAAAAATTAAACTGGAATATAATTTTATAAATTATTTTTTTTTTTCAACAAAAAACCATTTGGCATTATTTCAATTAACAAATACAAAATTACAACAAACTAGTGAAATTGATTTTGGATTTAAATATCTTGAAAAAAATACATACATAAATATATTAACTTCAATCTTATTCCAATTTATACTTTGGTAAATTTATTTACAAAAATTCAATTCGAGAACATTTTATACAAAAGAAATTAAGCTATATTTCGGCCAAAATTTCCAACTTCAACTTTATTGATTGCATTCTTTTTAAAGTTCTTTAAGTACACATTTTAAGTACTATGAAAACTTTTGTTACCCAAGTTATCGGAGTGGTTTTCTCTCTAAATATTGAAATTACTGAACGAAATTTGATTAAAACAGAAGTGGCAGGCATACATTTCTTTCGGTTATTATATTTTATTTATGTTAAAATGTATATTAAATTTTAACTTGAGTTTTCACGCAATGATGTAAAACACTGGATGAGTTAACCATTAAATGAATGAACTGATAAATTTTGTATGAAAACAAAATTTACACAATTTGGTTGAAATTCTCTAAGGATTTTGTAGAATAAAATTTTCCAATTTTGTATATTAATTTTAAACAAATTTTATTGTCGCCTTTATTAACATGAATTTCACTTTTGTTAAACAAATTATCATTTTTTTTTCTGAATCGTTTTAAAACTAGTAAATCATTAAATGCAATTCGTTCATATTATTTCAACATGTTCCTAATTTTTGGCATCATTCAATATTCAGTTCTTAAAATTTGGTACGAGTTTATACAAATCAAGATAATTTTTGATAGCGCAATAAACAAATTCTGTAAATGAAATTTTTGACGTTTAACGAACAGCTGATTTAATTACACTGTATTTAACAAATTGGACTAAAGAGGGCTTCACGCAAGCTTTTGCTCTTTTGTTTTATTAATGTTAACACCCTGCTTAATTGATAGGTGGTTAAACATAAAAACAAACATTGAACAAAAAAAAATAATGAAACGCATTTTCATTTTCATTACATCTATTTAATTCATAGTTAATAATAGTCTAACATGGACATTCAAACTGACAATTAATATTTCCCCAGAAACGTTTTTATGAAATTTGAAACACAAAAATGTCTATTTAAACTTTAATTAAAATAAAAGGGAATATGTTTGCGCATTATAAGAACCCTCGAATCTCAGAGTTTATGACAGACGACAAAGACGAGGACGACAGCCATGTGGACGCTTAAAGGAAAAAAAAATCTACAATCTCTCATCCTGAATAATATAATATTGTTGTTGGTAAAACATAATAATAAAGAATTGAAGCCCTTGGGTCATGGGTTGAAATAATTTTTTTTAATTAATTCTTTTTCATTTTAAAACACAAAAACCTACTTTAAATTGCGCCTACGTATTTATCGGGGCAAATTTATTTTAATTGCAATTTGGCTTACATTTACATACACACATGTAACTTATACGATTGTATGTTATTTAAATTTACAGACAAAATTTAATAAAATATACAAACAAGTATACACGTCAACCATGAATTAATATAATAATATAATAAAAATATAATAACGGAAAATGTTGTTTATGTTATTTCCGATGATAAACACATTACAATAAATAATTCAGCTTCATAGAGGTTGTTTTTAGTTGTAAAAGTAAAGCTAATTATAAAACTGGTCAATCCGCAATTCTTTTTTTTTATAAATAACATATTCGTATAAAAAAAATTAATAAATATTGGCTCAAAAATAAACAATGGGACGGTCAAGATACTGCACCGAAGCAATTCGAAAACGTATTCAAAAACTGCCTTTGGAGAGAAAAACCTACCAAAATATTCCAGACATCCTAGGCTGTTAGCAAAAATGGTCAGTAACGTCTTAAAATGGCAAAATAAACCGAAAACGTGAGAACCAAAAAGGATGACTACTGAAAGAACTGACAGAACTGACACTATTAAAACAGTGAAGCATGGTGGAGGGAAAATAATCCCATCGGGGTATAAGAGATGCAACCGATTATGTAAAAATTCTCGAGGAAGTTATGTTACCCTATGCTGAAGTGGAAATGCCGTTAGTTTGGGTATACCAACAAGACTATGACCCAAAGCATACGTCAAAAAAGGCAAAATCATGATTTGAGCAGAAGTTATCCGTTATGGAGTGGCCCGCTCAATCCTCCGACCTTAGCCCCATCGAAAATTTGTGGCAAGATGTTAAGAACGCAGTTCATAAAGCTAAACTCAAGAATTCGAAAAAATTGTTTGAAGCAGTGTGTGATTCTTGGAACGCAATACCAGTAGAGAGGTGTCAGGTTTTAGTGGACTCCATGCCACGTACATAGATGCCAAGCATCATAAAAAACAATGGTTATGCAACAAAGTACTAATTGTAAGCTAACATTATTTGCCTTTTTATTTTATTTGGAGAGCACTGCTTTTTTATGAACACAACTGTACTTTGTTATTGGTATATAACAGCACTATGGTAATGGTAAATAAAATTTAAAAAAAAAACTCTTTTTCAAAACTCTGTAAGGCAATCGCTGCAAAATTTTAAACAATACAAGTGTTTTGTTGGGAAATCTATCCATAGTAAAGTAGGATTTTACACGAATAACAAAAACAATATCCACAGTAAGAATAACATCGATAAAAGTTAGAGTAGAATCTCACTATGGATAGGTTTTTGACATTTATACGAGACTCAAATGCATCTTATGTGATTTCGTTCTCAAATGTTGGTACGATTGATATTGCATTTGTATCTCGATGGCTGTGTTCGTTGAGTAGATCTGCATTTGGAATCATGTATGTTTTAAATTGATATTATTTAGTTTTGTTAGTGAAAATGAACTAACTGGGGTTATTTTGCAAGAAAAAACAATAGAAAAGATATTTATGTTTTGCTATGTTTCCAAAAAAGGTTTATCTCAGTTTAGAATAGATAAATCTCAACTCGATTCAGGTATATAAAGAATTGAGGAGAGCTTCAAGCTCGCTTCAACACCACATGTTAATGTAGTAGTCTACGAACAAACCCCCTTTTTGAAGTTTTTTATTATTATTTTGACAGATCTTCTTTCAGTTGTACCAAATTTTAAATACAAAAATCTGGCCACTGCGGATCGTTTTGTTGGGAATTTCTCACTTTACTATATATGAAATGCGAACAAAACGCACGTATTAATGCATATTAGTAGGTTACTAGCTTAGATACGGTAATTATTAATGACAAGGCAAGGACCATTTGAGTTTTTTTTTTAATTCACACATTTGGTCTCAGAAAGTATTTAAATTTATTTTAATTCACACAAAATTTAAACAAAACTTTAGATACTAAAAATTGTTTTTTAAGATCAATTTATATATTAGAGGTCAGTTAATAGAATAACGAACAAATTATTAGAAAAAGAATGAATAATCGGTTAAGTTTTTTGTTACTAGCCAAATTGTCTCTTAAAGAACTTATAAATGTATACATTCAATTGAAGTCGAAGTTAAATGTGTAGTTGTTTGTCGAAATGTTCGAAATATTAGACCAATTTATTTGATTGTTATTAGTAAATAGAATTTTATTTTTTTAAGAAACTGGCGATTTTCATTTTACCATAACTCTACCTGCAAAAACATAATTTTGGCAGTGCTAAAAAAATACTAAATAGCAATAATATTTTTTGTTCGTAATATTCTGAAACTGAAAATTGAATATTTTTGATTTGTCTTATTTATTTACAAATATGTTAGTTGAATTATTTGTACTCATACAAATTCTGTGTAAAGTCATAGTGTCTAAAATAAAATTTCATTGAAGTCGATGGAATTATTAGTTTGTCAAATACTTGGGACGAACCAAAAATTCAGCTCAAACTTGAAAATTAAGGTTTTGAGTAGATTCGCGTTAAGCGTGTTTTTTACCATATCAATTTAAAAAAAGGTGAACATTTTGGTTAACCCTAAATATCTCAAAACCGCTAGAGACTTGAATTAAATTTTATATAATTAATTGTACCGTGATACCAAACAATTATATTTTTTGAAAAAAATCCAATGGACGTTTTTTTTATAAATTAAAAAAACTGAAAAAAATGCGTCGCCTCGAAAAAAAAATATTTTTATCTCCAAACCAATTTTGTACAAAGAAAAATAACGTTTTTAACATCTGGTAAGATTTTGAGAAAAATCGAATTAACAGTTTTTTTTTATAAAAAATAAAAACCTAAAAACCATTACTCAAAGTTGGTAAAAATTGAATTTCGACTCAAATATTTTTTCAAAAATTTGAGATTATGGCTTCCTACTAATTTTTACTTATTAGAAATATGGTTTTCAACATTCTGCAAAATGTTGAGAAAAATCGAAATCACAGTTTTTTTTACAAAAAATAAAAACCTAAACAAGAAAATTAATAAAAGTTGGTTAAAATTGAAATTCGACTCAAATATCTTTTCAAAACTAAGAGATATTGGCTTTAATCTACTTTTATAATTTAAAAAATATTGTTGTCAACATTCTTTTAAATTTTGAAAAATCGAACTAACAGTTTTTTACAAAAAATAAAAACATAAAAAAACAATACCAAAACTTGGAAAAAATTTCCTTTCGACTCAAATAGTTCTTCCAAAATTAAAAATATTGTCTTTAAACTTTTTTTATTTCACAGAAAATATTGCTTTTGATATTCAGTAGTTTTTTTTAAGAAAAATCCTACAGTCCGTTTTTTCACAAAAAAATGAAATCTACAAGAAATAGTACGCAAATTTGGTAAAAATTGATGTTCGGTTCTTGAAATCTCTCAAATTAATTTCATTCATCCAATTTTTAAAAATTTAAGAAATGCTACTTGAATTGGTAAAAATTTGTTTTCGATAAAAAATCTATAACAAAATAAGATTTTCAAACCAAATTATTTCCTTATACGAAAAAATATGGTTGGTAGTTTTAAAATTTTTAAGAATAATTTAACCAACAACTTTTGTAACCCAACCCTACAAACTTTTAAGCAAGACAAGTCGACAGACGCGACGGGATGGGAAGTTATCAGTGTGAGTGGCATCCCAGGCTCTTTTTTTAATACCAAAATTACAAATTTTGTTGTTAAAAAATCTAAAATTCGAACTTTCTCAGAAACGAATTTTATTTTATCTAACATTTTTTTTCTCGAATTGGCTTCTATCAACCAAAAATGTCGTTATTTTTTTTATTTTTAAAAAATATCACATTTTTTTCAAATGCGATATCTCAGATAATTTAAATTAAAATGTAAAATGTTTATTTATATAATTTTGTAAGCACTAAATAACGGCATATCAAAAATATTTTTAAGACAACATTTTTATATATAAAAAAGACTTTTTAGGCTTTTACATAAAGTAAACCAAATATATTTAAACAGGCTCTTTGAATACATAATGAAGCGTTTTATTCTAAAAGATGTATATATTTAAAAAAAATCGCATTGAATGATTGAAAGATTTTGATTGTTATTATAAGTTAAAAAAAAGTTCATTTGAATTCCATACATTTTTTAGATATAAACGTTTAACAAATTGATTGAGATTCTAAAGATCTTCATAAAACGAGAAACATTAATCGAAAAAATAAATCGATTTCAATACCATCCAATCGAAACTGAAAGTACAAAGGCAAAGGTTTTTGATGAATTGTTTAGCAATATTTAAAACAATATTATAACTATAATTTAGTTATTCTACATACTAACGTTTAATGCCTTAAATATTTAACAAAAACCGAGTAAATTTCTTTATTTTTTCGCTTATGAAGATTGTTTTTTGAAAACCTTAATTCGTACAATCTTTTTTATATTTAAACACAAAAACATTTGTATTTATTCTACAATATGTAAGCGAACAAAAAAAGAAAATATCGAATTGATAGAATGAATTTCAAAATAAAAACAATATTCACTTAAAAAGGACAATATAGATGAATTTAAATGAAAAATAAATATTTTTCATAGGTTCGATACTTTCTGTATTTCAACAGCTTAAATACTTAGAAATATGAAATTCTCTTCAAACTTGAAATTCAAAAGATTTGCTCATATTACAAAAGAGTAGGTGGGTTGAGTAAGTTTTAATCTCTTTTAAAAGTTGTTATAAGTGTTTTAATATTTACTTTCCTGTTAAATATATATAAGTAACTATACATGTACATAGACTTCAAGTTGAGCTATAACAACATGTTCGTTCTTTGCGAACCTTTAAGTTTTTTAAGGGGCTGGGTAGTAAAATCAATAATTATAGTTTGAAAAGTATGCTTTATTATAGATAACAACCAAAGACATTTTTTTTAACTTTTAAAGTTTTTGTGGCTGAAATCGGATTACAGAAGCAATTAAATTGAAATCTTGAGACTTTAACTTACACTGTCAAAAATATATATAAATACACGAAAAGTAGACGTTTTTAAAAAACATTTTTGGTTGTAATGAATTTTTTTCATATCAGGAATAATTTGTTAAATTATATTATATTGCATAACTGGGCCAACAAATTAAGTTATTTTTTAAGCTAGTACATTGAACTTAATGTATGCTCTGAAACTGTAGACAATTTTTGAAAATCCAAAAACAAATAATTGAAAAATTTTACCAATAATTTTGCTCTCACTGTGCTCAAAATTAAAAATTAGTTAAGTTTAAAAATATACCTACAAAAATGTATGTATTTTATTCAAAATATTAAATGAAATTAGTATGCAGTTTATTAAAATAAAACCACATCAAAATTTACAAAAATAGTTCCTTTTAATTTTGATATTAAATAATGCACAACAATATTTTGAAAAGAAAAAAATACATTCAAAATTCTAAATATTAAATGGTTATAGCAAAAAATAAAAACGAATTTTACCGAAAAAAGGAAACTTGAAAAGCAATAAATTTGCTACTCTCCTGCCATAAAGTCAATTTTTGTTTCATAAAATATTGAAATAACTTTTAGTTGTATGAGTAAAGTTTTATCGTGAAAAGTTATCTCTTTACACATTACAGTCATTACTTTTGAGGGCAAACAAATAAAACAAAATTGTTAAATAGGCAAAAAAGCCGAATAAACTATTATATTACAAAAATTTGTATCTATCACAAAGATTCAATAAATCAAAAGGTCTAATACACTATCTTAATACAAATGATTTTAGATTTTTTCGCAAACAAAAGCCATATCATTCTTTTCCTCGATGAGTCATTAAAACATTTATGTCGAATTCAAATTTGAATAAAATTGAGTTTTTAACCATTCCAAAGTAACTTCAGATTTTTAAAATTTCCTTACAAATATTTATTTCCCCAAATCAATGAGAGGATTACACAAACAAAAACCTAACATAAATTTTTTTAAAGGAGTCATATTGTAAAATGTATGTCGAATCAGATTCCAATTTTTGTCGATTAAACCTTTAATAAAAATATGTATTTTATTTTATTGATACTTGCGAGGAAGTAACATATTTTTCCTTTGAGAACATTAAAACATATGAAGTTAGAGTTGATAAAATATTAGGACTCCATTTCATTTATTAGAACTCAGGATTGTCTAATGGTGGTTGGAAAATTAAAGTTGTTTTTGACCCTTTTAACTTTTGTAATTTTTACTTATTTATAAAAAAAAGTCTTACCAATGACTATAAGAAAAACGAAGGCTATAAGTCGTTGTAAAATATCCATATTTGTATGATTATATTCCATGAAAAGTAAGTAATCCTTTAAGTTTTTTTTCTCATTAAATCATGAAAATTTTAATTGAACTTCTAGCTTTATATTACATATATGTATTGATATCAGCCTTTTTTCAACTTTTAAATTTTCTTCACAACTTTTTTGTTTTAACTTAAAAAATATAAATTATTTAAGTTGAATTGGCACCATGAATAAATATTTTCGAGTAACGAGAGAATTTTAATTCCACTGGCCGGCTTGTTATCATTCCTTCTTTGTATTTGAATTTCTCTTAATCATCGTCACAGTAATTTCTTTTTTTTTGTTTTAGCTTAAAAAATACGCAAAGCACATTTCAAAAAGAATGACATCATTTCGCACACATTACTTAACTTAAGGACGAATATAAAAACTATATCGCATTATATTAAGCTTGCCAAAAAAGTAAAATTGAAGACAAAAAAAAAAGCTTCAGAACTTATAAGGACCAAAGAATGATGGTAAAAACTCCGCCAAGAATATTCGCAATCGCATATACAACACGCCAAAAGAAACTTAATTTATTATCACGTGAACTAGTTTACATTGCTATCATAATATGCGGAGGTTTTTGTAAGGGAAGATGGAGTATTTAATCGGAACGTTTAAAGTATCTCGAATCTGAATCACACTGAAAGGACATCGTAATGAAGTATTCTTAGCATCCGGTAGATTCATGTATTTTAGAATTTAATAATTCGAGTATCGAAGAGAGTGTAAGGATAATGTTGCCTAAACATGTGAAAGTGTTGAGTAAGTTTTTGTTGAGTCAGCAAAGGATTTTCGAAAAATAAAAATTTCGAAGTATAAATGATTTTAGCTTTTGTGGTGGAATAGAGTTGGGCTAGGATACTGGTGAATTTTTATAAAACTGTTATAATTTTCTATTTCCGGTTAATAATACGGTCCCACTCTTAAAAGACTTTTGAGTGATTTTTGAAGTAAAGCTTGAGCAAGTTTTTTTTTACCACGTAAAGCCTTTAAAGTTCAAAAGCTTTTAAAAAAAAGTTGTGGATGTTGGTTTGAGTATTTGCTAATGTTTAAGGGTTCTAAATGATTTATTTTGAAATGTTTAAGATTTAAAGTTCTAAGATAGAGGCAGCCATTGTTGCAAAGTAAAACAAAATCCAAAAGTGATGTTAACTATACAAATAAATGAATAAATTAGGTGGCGCAACAGTCCATGAAGAGGGCCTAGTGACTTACAACTCTCAACCATTCCTGTGTGCGAGTTATGTTATTATGGATGGAAGGGACCTACAGTTTATATGCCGAATCCGAACGGGTAATTTGAGAAAGCACTTTTTCATTAAAAAAAAATACTCTTGGAGCATTTGTCAATTCCTCGCAAAAGGCAGAACCCGTGAAAAAAAGTTAGGTGGCACAGGCAGGGATTGAATCCAAGACCCTTTGCATGACAGTCCAACGCACTAACCATCACGATACGGGTACTACTAACTATACATGCCGAATATTTTTGTGAACGGTTGTATAGCTAAAAATTACCCTTTATTGATTTGAGAGATAACTTGTACTTCTCCAAAGAGCGCATCTAACAAGACGCTTTGGAAATTAACTACTTACTAGCGAAAAAGGCTTTAAGAATAACCTTTTATGATTTATAAGAATTGTTTTCGGGAGCAATAATTGCAATTGTTAGACTGGTCGGCAAGGTTTTGCAATTGGAAATTATATTATATATTTTCGAAGGGCTTCGATGGGTGAATCCTACTCTAAAACAACTACTATTTTTTCTTTTCATTAAAACTGATGATGATTTTCCAATGTATCTCTATCATAAAACTTGCTTAATATTTTTAGTATTTCATAAAATGTTTGAAAAATCTGAATTAGTTATTATAGTCTAGAAATTCTATCAAAAATAAAACCGGAACCGGATGGACAGAGGATGACATTCTAAGCAACACGTCAATAGTCCCCCCAAATGTCACTATTGGCTTTTTATAAAATGACATTTTAAGGGGGTTGCTGGGTGTTGGGGTAGATACAAAAAAATGAAATATTCACTTCAACATAATCAAAAAATATGATACATGATTTGTTCTATCTGTTTATCGTCTTGAATCGATTGTGAAGCATTAGCAATGAAAAAAAAGATGTTAAAACACAAGATATTGGTGGAAGTTATGATCACCTCTTCGAAACTAAAATGACCAGGAAGACCTTTGACTCCAAAATTTCCATCATTGTTGAATTTCAATAATATCAAATTATTGTTGAAGTGTGTATCGTTAGTTTATTAGTAATGGCGTGTTTTTATTTGTCAAATGCCAAAAGATAGAAAACTTTAAAAGTGACAGCTGTTGAATATATCTATTATATTTATTACGTAATTTACTCCAAACAAATTATGAAAATATGAACTTTTTAAAAAGTACCTATTATTTATTTATTTATCTACGATATGAAAATATCAACAGATTTGAAAAAAAAAACTAGAACAAAGTAAAATAAATTATAAATATAATGTATGTACATACATATAAGCAGAAATAAATAATTACGTTAAAAATCAACATATTTGAGAGAATTTTTTAAAGTTTCTCTGGAAATGCAAAATATATCAACATCTTCATTGGCAATATTAAACAGATTGATACTACGACAAATAGGCTCCCGCTGACCATACAAGATAGAGTGGCGCTCCGCATACAACAATTCTCTTGATCTTAATGATCTTGACGGTGCATAAACATTCATTAAAAAAAGTAAATTATCACATTTGATTGAAAAACATAAAATATCACGTATAAAAATAACACTTAAAACCTTCCTTCGCTTTTCAAGAGTTTCAAAACCCAACAACAAACATTTAGAAGTATAGTTTAAAGAGACATTAACAGGTAAAACAACATTTCTCAAAGCAAATCTCAAAAAACATTTCTGCACTCTTTCAATTCTGTTAACTTTTTTTTATTGTAGTAGGAAACCAAACAATGCTGCAATACTCAAGGACCGGTCGGACTAAGGAACAATAAAGAGTCTTCACCGTATAAGGATCCTTAAAACCAGAGGAATTTCTTTTGATAATTCTTAAAAGGGAATTAGCTTTTGAAACTATGCAGTCAACATGGCGCTCAAAACAAAGTTTGGAATCAAAAACTACACCAAGATCTTTTATTTCAAATACCCTTAATAGTTTAATGTCATTCATTAAATAATCCGACAAAATTGGATGCAAAATGCGATTATAAGTCATTACAGCACATTTGTCATAATTAAGCACAAGGTCGTTAGTAATACACCAACCATGAAATCTATTAATAATTACGGGAAAATCCTTAAGACAAAATAAAAGTCCAAGTTGCTACTTATCATCCAAAAACTCATTTGTATTCAATTTAATAAGTAAATACAATACCTGATATATTTTTGGGCATTTATTCTTATTTAAAATTCACAAAATTCAAAAACAAGCATATTTATGGATATTAAAGATATATAAGGGTTTTGAATTGGCACGGGTAGATATCAGGGCCCCCTGGTGGCCATTATGTTTTGGTGAAATCTGTCAAATCTTTTGTTTATTATTCAATTGTTTATGCCAAATCATCATGGCTTGAACAGCATACGTTCAAATGATAAAACTGTGTTAACAAAATGAGTGTTCGTTAACGCAAACGTTGCGCGCATTTCGCCCTTTTTTCGGAAGACGTGGTGGCCCTTCTCAGTCGACTCTTCAACGTTTGGTGGCCAAATTTGAGACGACCGGTTCAGTAAACAATCAGGTAACATCCGTATGTTAAAGGAACGCAAGATCGGTCGAAAACATCGCCGCGGTCCGTGGAAGTGTATAGTAGAACTCGAGGCAGTCTATTCATCACCTTGCACAAGAATTTGACCTTTCGCAGACTTCAACTTGACGAACTTTGCATCGGATCTTGGGCCTACACCCGTACAAGATCCAACTGACCCAGAAGCTCAAAGTTCATGACCATAGACAAAGCCGTTTATTCGATGACTGATGGACTTCGAATCGTTTGGAAGAGGACCATAATTTTGGCCGCAAAATCATCTTTAGTGACGAGGCGCATTTTTGGATGAAAGGGTGTGCAAAATTACCGTATATAGGACTATGCCAATCCACACGAGGTTCACCAGGTGTAAATGCATTCTCAAAAAGTTATCGTTTGGTGTGGATTTTGGGCCGACGGCATAATTGGTCCGTACTTTTTTGAAAACGACGTTAGTGAGGCGGTCACCATCAACAGCGAGCGCCAACATAACGATGATAATTAATTTCTTATGGCCAAAATTGAATATGGACCTAGACGATGTGGGGTTCCAGCAGGAAGGCACTACGTGCCACCCAGCAAAAGCTATTCCATTCCATTTCAACATCTATCCGGCCTTGGAAAACCCTATATAATAATATCGCTGGAATATTATAAATTATTAAATAATATAACATTCAAAAATTGGTAATTACCTATTTAAAAAAAAGGCTTTAAAGTTAAAATTACTTCATTCCTGTTTTAAAAAGCCAACAATAAAACAGTACAATTGTAACTAAAATTATTACACCAAGCAGCTGCACTGTTTTTCCAGTAAAATCGGCCTCTCAGATGGAGCTCTCGCACATGGAATGGCAAATGCGCAAATCAGTCTGTGCTTTCTGCTTTTGGCGAATCGTCGTCATCGTCATCGCCGTCATTAACCTCTCCCACAGTTGTGTCAAATTTATATAGAATGTTATGTGTAGTGTATAAACAAAAATAATTATAATAAACAATTCTACATTGTTTTGGAGAATATAAACAAAACCAAAGAAATATACATCTATTATTATTATGAGAAAATATGTTTTAAAATCTCTAATGAACCGCCTTAAATAGCCTTTTCGCGCCCGAAAAGGAAAACCGTAAATAAAGTTGGAATTTTAAGTGTATTATGCTCTTGCGGTTAATGAAAGTCACTGTCGCTATTGTTTTAAGTTTAATGTTTACTGTTTCCTTAGTTAAAATAGTTTTATTAATATGGAATGATTATCACATTGCTTTTGATGATGATGGAAATGTTGATTTATGGTTGGAAGAGAATAATTTAACCATTTATAAGAGTTTGTTTCGTGAAAAAGGTAAGTTTTGTTTATTTGTTTTATTTTAATCAGCTGCAAAATTTCTATAGGTATAAGAAAAAAAACAAGAAACTTTTCCTCCCTCAGCAGATCTGAAGTTTTGCAAAACAAAATTTTATTATAGTGGGTACTTTTGTAAACATCAGGGATGTCATTTGTATTTTATAATGAGCTTAGGTACATAGAGAGTACCTACTTCATGCAATTATTATACACTGAATGTATTTTCTAAGAAATTCATTTAATGAAAAGAAAATAAACATTGACAGAGTTCAAATCTTAGGCAAATAACCACAAACTAAACAATTTCAGGGACAATCTTTCTCTAGACTACAACAAATTTGGGAAATGTTCAATAAATTGTATTATTGTTTTGATGAGTTTTAAAGTGAGAGCTTTAACAAAATGACGTAAGGGGGATGTGATTAGTAATTAAATTGGAGGGAACCTACAATTTTATGTCAAAATCAGAAAAGTAAGGCTAATATAAGAGTTATGTTATTCAAATTTATTTCAGTTGAAATGAAAATTATTTTTAACTTCTCCATAGTAACAACATTTTAATAGTTTCAAATAATAATTATTGTTGTTTTATCATTCTAATTTTGAAAATCTTTGCATTAGAATTTGTCTGTGTAATTTATTTAAATTTATGATGTAGTATTGTGGTTCGCATTCAAGTTACCTTTCAGTTTTAAATTAGAGATATGAAGTTCTAAGCCTAAAATGGTCAAAACTTTTTTCTTGCCACATATGGGAACTGTATATGGCAAGTATTGCATTCGCAAAACAAAATTGAACCCGAGATTTTAATAAACCATGACATTAGGATGGTAGAGAAGTCGAAAAAAGTGGGTCCATCGATATCTTCCGTCTCTCATTCTCTTCTCGCCCCTATAGCCAAACCATAGCGTCGATTGAGTTTAAACTTGGGAACAAAGGTTTAAGCTGCTTCGTGTTAGGCGTCTTTTTCTTTTTTTAAGACAGTAGTCGACAAATAAATTTTTTGGCCAAAAATTGAAAATTCGAATTTTACCAGAAACGAACCGATAGATTTTTTAACTTGGTTTCTTTCAACAAAAAATAAAAAAAAAACATATTTTTTTATTGGTCCAGAATTGCAGCCCCCATAAAACCATTTTTTTTTGTTAAGTTTAATGAACTGATTTTAATTATTTTTTACCCTTTATTCTTTTTTATTTTTTAAAAAATATTATTTTTGTCAAAATTCAATATGTCAAAAAAAGGGTCAACATTTTTGTAATTAAATTTAAATGTAAAATGCATAAATAACTCCATACAAAAAATACAAAATTGATTTAATAAAAAATTGCTCTAACGATTTTTGAAAAAAATAAATAATAATGTCAAGGTTTTTCGTGTTTAATTAAATGACATTTAAATTTGTGAAGAAAACCTTACCTTACAGGTACATTTTTAAATCTTAGAATACAGAAAATATTTTTAAACAGACTTTTTGGTTACATAAGCAAGTTCATGTGACCCATTCCTACGTTTTATTTTTCTAAATTCTGAGGGGTTTAAGTAACACTGATGGAATTTTTTCATTTATGCCTGTTTTTTAATTTTAAATTCTTCTTTGAAAGCACAAATGCAGGCTTATATAGATTACAAAGCCAAGATGATGGTAAAGATCTTCAAAATGAGCTTTAAACCCAATAATGAAATATCATTAACCAATTAAAATAAAATATCACCAAACAATATTATTAAAATAAGGATATTTAAGTACAAATAAAGTAATTTAAAATTATTAAACAAATTAATAAAATATTATTTTTAAGATGGCCAAACAGAAGAAAATCTGAAAACTTCCAAACAAAAACATTAACTGCATTAAATGTGCTACAACATTTTTTTTGACGTTTTAAACTTTCCATAGGTAGTTTTTGTAATGGATCCGATTTGTTAAATTGAAAATTTTGACATTTCTCGACTTTTCAAAGTCCCTAGAGCCGAAATAAAAGATTTTTAGAAAGATGTCTGTGCGTGTGTCTGAACGTACGTCTGTACGTCTGAAAGGGCACTTAAGGCGTGGGTGGTGTTTTTATCATTGCAGTTTTAAAAAAATTTAATTTTGATTGACCCTAAATATCTCACGAACCAAAAACGCTAGAGACTTGAATTTAATTTTATATAACATATTTTAAAGTCATACTAAACAAATATATTTTCTGAAAAAATACAATTAACGGTTTTTTATAAATCAAAAAACTGAAAAAAAATGTTCACCTCGAAAATTTTAGGAATAAAAAATGAGTTTATCTCCAAAACAATTTTTTGCAACGAATAAGAATGTTTCTAACATCTTGTAAAATTAAAAAAAAAAAACGAATTAACAGTTTTTCATATGAAAAATAAAACCCTAAAAAAAAACATTAAAAGTTGGTAAAAATTTAATTTCGACTAAAATAACTTTTCAAAACTTTGAAACATTGGCTTTGAAAGTTTTTTAACAAAAAATAAAAACCTTAAAAATGTGTTTCTAAAAGTTCGTTAAAATTGATTTTTGGCTCAAATTTCTTTTCAAAAATTAAAAATATTATTTTGAAACTTATTTTATCGCACATAAAATATTGTTTCCAACATTCAGTGAATTTTTGATAAAAATCCAAGAGTCCGTTTTTTCATAAAAAAAAAATAAAGTCTACAAAAAAAAGTACGAACATTTGGTAAAAATAATGTTCGGTTCTCGATATCACGTGAACAATAGAAGGTATTGACTTCAAATTAATTTCATTCATCCAATTTTTATTTGTTTATATAACAAATAAAAACTTTTAAGAAATGCTACTAAAATTGGTAAACATTGGTTAACGACTAAAAAATCTCACTAACAAAAAAAGATTTTGAAATCAAACTGTTTCATCATATAATATTCAATTGACAACTTTTTAACAAAACACGAAAACCTACAAACCTTTTAAGCAGGACAGATTAACAAAAAGGATGGGAAGTTATAAGTGTGGGTCGCATCGCACCCTCTTTTTTTGATGATGCATTCGGAAAAAAACCTCAAAACACTTAAAGGAAATATTAAGTATACGTTAAAATGAATGTCTAAAACAAAGTTCAGCATTGTAGGATAGTTTTTGAAAGCAGGGCCACATTCATATCAAATTCTCTTATAGCTAAAATTTTAAAGAGGAATTTTGTACTATACAGTTATTTGAACTTAAATTATGAGTAAAACTAGGATCTTTAAATCCTTATCATTTTATTTTAGTCCATCACGTTACCTAGTTGCTTTCTTATATGAATTGATAATACTTTTAATAAGAGCTGTAACGTTTTCAAAAATAAACAGATGCGCGTACAAATTGAAAAAAATCCGCTTCTATTAAAATAAAATCCAACTTCTCATACTTTTTCAATGATACTTAAACACTTTATATTACACTATACAAAAATACCACCCCCGCATATCTCTTATTCCTACCCTAAGCTAGGGCTATACATTTATACAAAATGCCACTGTATAAAGGAAGGTGTCATAGTTTCTACTTCATATTGATGTTTTACTCTGAGAAGATAGGTACCTACATAATATGCATTTCTATATCTTCAAGTACGTATTTATCTCTGAATATATATATTTTTTTCGATTTACCATTTTAAATAAAACATCCATCAAACATAAACAAAGAAACAAACCTTATCTAAAAATTATTTAGTGAACAAATTCTACTTCGATACTTAAAATCAAAACAATTTGCCACTTTTAATTCAAAATCAATTGCAATAACGGTTAAATTCAACCAAATCCTCATTTTTTTTAATATGCGAGTTATGTATAGTTATACCAACCTAGTAATATCCTGCTAGATTTCAATCAAAATAACTACTTTTCTTATCTTCCAATTAATATTTTCATCAAAATATAAGTGTAAGTAGGTATACCTGCAATACCAGCTATCAAAATTGTGTCCCATTTAACAACCAACACAAAAAAAACCAACGACCTGTTCGAAATGTTTTTGTTTATAAATTTGTTTTTCTCTCAAAAGCTTTTATTGTAAATCCTTTTATTCTCTCTTTTTTCCTCTCTCTTCTCTCTTGATATCAGCTTTTGCTCCTTAATAAAGTTCATCAAATAAAAAAACAAAAAAAAACTCCTTCATAACATTTTTTGTACTCCAAGAACCAACCAATGAGCTCAGTTGCTTAGTATTCTTTGTCCTGATAAATTATAAAACGGTATATTATTCCGAAATTTCGTCTGAAAATATACACTTTTATTTTTTCCCTACCCATTATTACCCATAGATACACAATATCAAATTTTCATGCTCTCATTTTCCTTTTTTATGGTGTTTTGAAATAACGAAAAAGAAAAGAAAAGTGTGTATTTTATTATAAAAAAGTCCTTTTTGTAATAAATAAAAACTATAGTGAAAAAGGTCTCTGGAAAACCAAGATTTCCACATACCTACCTTAACCTGTGACATATGAATCATTTTTCGTGTTTGATGTCTTAATGCGATAGTGTTGAGTTCGTAGTAATTAAAACTCTCATAAGAGAAGAAAAAAATAAGAAACCAACAATTAAATATGGATTTTCAAAATCCAAATGTGTACCCAACGTGACCTACACATTTGCTTTATCACAAATTAATCACGGGTCACGCTATATGTAAGACGACGAGCGACGGGACTTGTGATTGTGCGTTTTTAACTTCAACCTTTTAATAGTTTTTTTTTTTTTTTTTTCTTGTCGGTGAAAGCTGAAAAAATACAATTGAAATCTAACCAGTGTGCTTGAAAAACAAGGCTAAACGGAAATTATCCTTTTCGTACTTCCTTTTTACTTTCCATTTTGTTATTTTTTCATCCTGCAGTATACCTCAATTGCTGAGCGCGTGAATTTGTCTTCTGTTTTATTATTTTCTTTACTTTTATTGTATTTTAATTTCAGTTGGGTGTATGTTTACTGGCCTTTATGTTTTTTTGCCTTAGCCTTACACCCTGTTAGCCTGTTACCATAGATCAAATACAAAAAAAGAAGGATTTTATGACTTTGGCAATAAAAGCAAATTATATAATAAATTTAAAAAACAAGTAAAAAAAAAAAGCTTTCAGAACAAGGTGGCAGGAAACACTTTACATACCTTTCTTGCAACGACAATGTTACTGAGGTAGAACCTAACCTACAACGTTGGTTGAAAACGTGTGTGCATCATCATGTGTTTGATTTATTGCTAGACAAACTTGTAGCCCCATACCTATCCTCTATCCATATCCAGTTCCAGCCTTTTCAACTGGACATTCTCAACAATCGCGCTTAAACTTACTCGTTTTATAGGCCAACAAATATATAACAAAATATCAGTGTGTGTACGAGTATATACCCTTTAGCCTTTATCCTTCTCAAAGCCCCAAGAGTACCTCTTTTTCATACAAATTTAGAGCTGAGGTAATGATTTCATTGTAGACACCTGGTTTTTTTGGGGGGGAAGAGTGTTTCAAAAATTGGCTTCCCTTAGTTGAAATTTTTTTCAGTGGCGTAATTCTGATGGGGGAAAACATTGCAGAGAATTAGGCTGCGGTTACATTAAAAGTACTTAAATTGACGAATAGACATTGTGGCAGATACTTTAAAATATCTTTTAAAATAATTTTGTCTGTCAAAGAATTATAATTCCAACAAGGTGAACATTTTGACCATGCACTTAGTTCTGTCACTGCCTGATATATATTACATAACATCTGAAGAGGAATAATATAAAATTAATAAGAGCGATGATTTTATTTTAACGAACTATGACGTGACTGTCAACAAACAAAAAATGCTATGCCATTATAATCGTACTTGGTAGGGCTTAGTTATTTGTTGAACAAATCGTAAAGCACTGAATTAAGTTAACAGGATCATTATTTTCTTGGTTTCAAGTTCGTAGAGCTGTCATTCAACACTTGTCAAACTCAACTGTCATTTGCAAATGTCCTATATATATATAATAATTTGAATGTTGTTATTGACTATAATTGATCGTTTAACCTTCGTTTTTGACCGGCAAGATCATGAGTTGGACGGTATTTGGTTGCAAAAAGACAACAAGATCATCGAATTTGATCTTTAAACGCATTAAAAACCAACATTACTCAAGTTATGGCCGGTCTTTCGGAAAGCTTCAATTGAACGATAATATTTTTCACACTTAAACAAATTTTGTGATACTGAGTTAAGAAATAGTTGTAGGACTAATAAAAGATTGTACCCGTGATGGCTAGTGCGTAGGACTATTATGCTATTGGGATCAATCCCTGCCTATGCATCTGAACTTTTTTTTCACGGTTTCTGCCTTCTGCAAGGAATTGGCAGACCTTCCTAGAGCGATTCTTGTCATACAAGTGTTTTCTCAAGTAAGACGAATTCGGCTTAAAACTGTAAGTCCCCTAACAAAATTGCTCGCACTAGGTCCTAGTCCTCAACGGACTGTAGCGCCACCTAATTTTTTCGTATCAAAAATTAAGACTCCGAGAAGAAATCAACAATTAATGTTTTGCAAGCTTCACTTTTGCAACTTACTCATTTCGACATGACAACGCTGTTAAATCGAAGTTTTATAATTGTGTACTTCCTTAATTTTAAGACGCCCTTTTCATCGCTATATTTAGTCTTTCCTCAGCTTTAAGGACAACAGTAAATCCTTATTCAATTAAATTGTTAGTGTATCTAGGCTCTTGTCCATTTAGATACACCATTGTTCTAATAGCCGAAGGTGAGTTTTGTGTTACTAAATGCAATTTGCACTTTAGTTTTTCGTTAGATTGTATGTGTCTAGTGTCTACATACATATATGTCCATAAGTACCTACATATATATGAATTCTAAGAACTTTTCGTTAACATCTATACAAACAATTTCACATTTGAAATTTTGGTCCTCTTCTTTGTGAAATATAGAAAATGCGGTACATAAGTTATAGAAAGACGGGTGAGAAAGGAAACTACTTACCTACCTTCATGTAACCAATGAGTGTAATAGAGATTATGGCGATGTCCTTTATGGTTGAAATAGAAATCGATGTATGTGTGTGTGTGAATGTTTGCGTTTGTATCTATATTTTTGTTTATATAGAAAACGTACTTGTAGATGTATGTATAAGGCAAATAATAATAAACGACCAGTCCAGTGAGTTGAAGTACTTAGACATTTATCAGATAAAACGATGACCGTAAAAATGGTTCCTAGAAAAGAATGTCTTTTAAGTGGTATTTAGTTTATTTTTCTTGTACTTTTATTTTTTGAAGGAAGAAGATTTATTGTTAAGTTTTTCTTTGTTTTATTGCTAAACTTGAAATTTTGAAATAATGTTAAACAAAGAAAATTTGAAAAAAAAAAGATTTAAAAAAATCCAAAAACTTACTTTTTGTTGTACAAGTCGTGTTAAAAAATATCCAAACGAACCCTGAAACTAATTAAGTCACATGAGATTAAGGGGTTTATTTTAACAGTACGATTCTTTAACTTAAACCCGATTTAATCGTCGAATCATTTTATCATTAATACTATTTTGTTAACAAGCTTCATTATTAATGTCCTTTGAGGCAAAATCAACTTAATTTAGTCTCACTCACCAATTTTTAGTTCAAAAACCTGTAATTAAATTCAAAACCAGTTTGAAACCAGTTTTTTAGTTATTCAAATATTTATTAATTTAACAGTACGTAATCTATTTAATAGTAATTACACGCAATAATGAAGTGAAATTATAGTTTTGAAATAATAATGATGTAGGGACATCGAATCTCATAAAGAACTTAATATTAATAATCAAAATAACAAAATTAAACAAAACAAACATGCCTTGATACGCACTGTGAAATATTAAAACAATTAAATCTCGTTGCAAAAAATAATTAAAAATTGAAATCATAAACAACGAATAATGTGGTCACCGGAATCAGAAATCAATTCGATTGCAATGGCAACGATGCGCCATTCGCAATCGGCATCATCAGGTTTGTTTTTAATATTAAAAATTTAATATTATTTACTTATAAATACTAATTTTAAGGAAAATGTCATCAAAGAAAATTCTCACACAGTTAACTTTATTTAAATTATCATACCAAAAGGTTGTAAAAATGCTTATTTTTTTCTGTTGGAAAGCTTAAAAAATATTTGTATCAAGTTTCAAGTATACATACTTTTCTCTTATTTTATTATATTCATTAAAATGGTTTTAGACCTGAAAGTATATTGGTACTTGACTAAGCCTAAGTACCAGTAAAAGGTCCCTTGCTTAAACTCAAATTCCATCTTTTCATTTTATAAAATATTTTGATTTATTTCCTTTTAGTAGCTTTTCTTCATTGATGCTTTGAGTCATTTTCAAATACTTAATACTTTCAACTCTTTTTTGAGAGACTTGTCTAGATGGAAACAAAATGTTTCAAATGATGCTTGAGTATTGGAATTATTAAAAAATTACTTACTTACTTACTTAAGGTGACGCTACCTGGGCTTCAACCAACATGCGTCTCCAGCCAGCTGCTGTTTTTAGTTTCGCACGCCGAGTTGGTTGAAGTCTTCAACCACCTACGTGCGTCACCTGAGTCGCGGTCTTCCTTTACTGCGGCGGCCGTCGTTGGAGAGTTGATGTCTATTCGCTCTATATGACCTACCCATGGATTTTAATTCTGTTAACTAGGTCAGTGTCGCTGTACAGCCCGTACAGTTCGTCGTTATAACTTCTCGGGACCAAAAATCACCCGAACAATTATTCTTTCGAAGCATCCCAAGCCACTCTCATCTTTAAAAAATAATAATAAACATAAATCAAAACCACATTTATTTTATGGATGTTTAATAAAGAGTAAATTATGCACTATACAAAAATGGCATCATGCAAATTTCCTCCTGCTTCTGCAACGGTTGCAGAATATCCAGAATGAAATTTTCTATTACTAGTTCACATATTTCTGGCTGTAGGTCCTTGATAAGTTAACGAATTCTACCTTTATGGTTTTGAATCGATTGTGAAGTATTGGTATGGAGCTTATTTTTCACGTGGCTTTAAAGAAAACCAGTCTGAAGATGATAGATCTCAAGCCAATTGTGATCACTTCATTGAGCTATAACACGGCCAAAAAGCTTTTGTTGCAAAACTGCGATTGTTTTGTTGATTATGTGGAACTTAACTTAACTCTGATAACTTCCCATCCCGTCTGTCGAAAATCACTTTTTATCAACTTTTGGTAATTTTTTTAGGTTTTATTTTTTGTTAAAAAACTGTCAAATCGATTTTTCTCAAAATGTTAATAAATGTAGAATACTATTCCCAGAAAACCAAATAAATGATATTCCTTTAATAGGTATAATTCAATTTTAATGAAAAAAAAAGTAAATGATTAACAATTATTAATAAAAAAAAGAAAAGAAATCGGTTAGTGCACAGTGCCGGTCGTTGCTTAACTCAACGGAGTGTCTCTCTCGTGTCTACTTTTGGCTTCCTCAGTGATAGTTTTTACCTTTGTGCCAGGGTTACCACCCATACGGCCATCCTGAAATTCGACTGCCCCAGTCGAAGGAATAACATCTACAGTGTATTGATCATCATCTTCCTCAGAATCGGAATCAAACGTTCGCCATCGTTTCATGTAATCTGCTGCCGTCGAAGTTTGGTTGGGTCCCTCATGTTCTCCGACTTTTTTGACCACGTAGCGATCGTTACGACCGACCTTAATTATTTCATAGGGCCCAAGATACTTAGGAAAGAGCTTTTGTCCTGTCGCAAACTGCGTCTTTTGAATTGCAACTAGCTCGCCTAAATCATATGAAGGTGCTGTTTTTCGTTTTTGATTGTATGTTTTTTTGTTTTCTTCTTGTATTTTGTGTATTTGTATTTTCGCTTCCTCTCTTAACTGCTGACGGTCCTCCTCGAACGCAACCATGATCTCATCTTCAAGAAGCTGTCTTAAATTTACGTCGTCATCCGAAGCCATTTTTACGCCAAACATCAGCTCGAAAGGAGTTCTACCCGTGCTTCGTGAAACGGTTGAATTTATAACGCACTGTACCTTGGGAATGAACTGGTACCATTTCAGTGGGTTTTCAATGGAAAGCCGCGTTAATACTTGAATGATGGTTTTGTTCATCCTTTCTGCTTGTCCATTGCCTCTCGGGACACCAGTTGTCACTAGATGATGCTCGATATTTTTCTCCGAGCAATATGCTTCAAAGTCGTTAGACGTGAATGCAGCTCCTTTGTCAGAAACAATTCGCCGAGGGTGACCAAAAACTTGTGAGAGTAAGTTCAAACGGTTGATTACTTCGCTGGCCGTCGTGCTTTTGACTGGATAGATCCACATAAACTTGCAGAAGGCATCAACGATGACCAAGATGTAACGATAATTTTTTGCTGTGGATGGAAGGGGCCCGAGATGATCAAGATGAAAAGTGTGTAATGGCTGGTCCATCTTGGCAATGGGATGAAGAAACGACTCCTTTTTACCATTCTTTTTGGCAGCGAGTATACAGGGGATGCAATTACTGATGACTTCAGCAATCTTGCGGTCCACCTGTGGAATAAAAAAATCATTTTTAATAAGTTTAGAAACCTTACCGAGACCAAAATGTCCCCTTTCATGAAACATTTGAATGATTTGCTTCTGCAGACTCTTTGGAACTACCAAAACGTAAACACCATCCACGAATTTATACAGCACATCATTCCTAAGATGATAGTCTTCGTAGGTACCAAACTTGGCAAGGATTTCTTTAATAGCACGGCAAAATTCATCCTTCAGTTGAGCATTCTTGACTGCTTTCACAGACCCGTCCTCTATTGCGAAAATACTTGATGGATGACGGCTTAGGGCGTCGACGTGGCGCATAGCTGTCCCGGATCGGTGATGAACTTGGCAATAAAACTCCTCTAACTGAAGTGCCCAATTTGCAATGCGACTATTTAGATTCCTTTTCGCCATAGTGTCTTTAAACGCTTTGCAGTCGGTGAAAATATCAAATCTTAAACCCAGCAAGTAGATTCTCAATCGTTTAAGAGCTTTGACTATCGCGAGAACCTCTAGTTCATAGCTTGTAAATTTTTTCTCCGAGTCAGTTGTTTTAAAGCTTAAAAAAAAGACTGGATGGTACTGACCGTCATCGTGTTTTTGGACGAGTACAGCCCCGAGTCCTTCCTTAGAGGCGTCGGTATGCAGCTGACTTTGTAAATCAGGATTGAAAAGTTTTAACACCGGCTCTTGGCAAAGCAACTCCTTCAATTTTTTGTAGGCATTTTCTTCGGAGGGTCCCCATATAAACGTGGCATCTTGTTTTGTTAGGTCGGTTAATGGCTTTGCGATTGTAGCGTACCCTGGGATAAATTTTCTGAAGTATCCCGTGAGCCCGAGAAACTGCATGACTGACTTGATGTTTTTCAGCACAGGGAAATGCTTAACAGCAAATGTTTTCTCTTCCGATGGTCTTATGCTGCCGTTCCTGATAATATGGCCAAGGAATTTTACTTCCGTTTGGAGAAAGGCACATTTACCCCAGTTAATTATAAGACCATTTTCTTCAGATACCTTCAAAACTTCTTTTAATTTGTGTATGCCTTCTCCTTTGGATCTGGCAGGGATAATCAAATCGTCAATGTAGGCCAAAACTACTCCTCGGCGTTTCAGATCTTGAAGAACGACGTTCACATACCTTTGGAACACAGCAGGAGAATTGCACAAACCAAAAGGGACCTTATTAAATTCAAAATGGCCGTCAGGTGTCACAAAGGCCGTGTATTTCTTGCTGCTTTCTTCTATGTCGACGTGCAAGAACCCATTCTTCAAGTCCAAAATAGAAAAAACTTTCGCATTGTATAATTGCTCCAGCACCTCCTCTATAATTGGTAAAGGGTAACGATCTTTCAAAACATGCCGATTAAGTTGTCGAAAATCAACACACAGTCGCCGCGAACCATCTTTTTTGCGTGCTAATACAATGGGACTAGCGAAGTCGGAGTTACTGTTGCGAATGATCCCGTCTTTCATCCACTCGGAAATTTGCTTGTCTACGACTTCTTTCTCAAGGGGAGCTAACCGCCGTGCTCTCTGGTAAATTGGTGTTTCCTCATCCAGGATTATTTTCATTTGCACACTTGTTCTTTCGGGTCGCTTTGGAGAGTACTTTGC
Source organism: Eupeodes corollae (assembly GCF_945859685.1). Classification (NCBI taxonomy): domain Eukaryota; kingdom Metazoa; phylum Arthropoda; class Insecta; order Diptera; family Syrphidae; genus Eupeodes; species Eupeodes corollae. The sequence continues at coordinate 110,783,143 of NC_079149.1, forward strand.
AATTGTATTTTCGACTTGACTTCTGAGTTCTGGCTCTGGGATGCTTTGAAGTGCGTCTGACAGCTGTGATTCGCAAGTGGAAATTAGGTTAATTCGAAACATCGGATTATCAGAATCGGCTTGCTTTTTATAAATAACAGGTTGCCCATCTTCGATGACTAAACATATTTTTGGGAGTATATCTTTACCTAGTAAAAACTCATAAGACAACCAATTATCTGGTACAAAATGACATATCAAATCATAATACTCGCCTGAGATCTCAATATTGATTTTGGAAGCACCTAAAGTTTTAGCCGGCTGGCTTCCAAATGCAATGGTGTCAACTCCTGGATACTGCATGTTATCGAAACTCAACTTTTGTCTTAGACTCTCTCTGGCAAGAGTTAGATCGCTTCCTGTATCGATAAGTGCCTGGAATTCCTGTCCTTTGACCTTGATCGGAGTAGTTATATCTGGAACTAACAACCTGTTGATTTTAGCACTTGTTGTTGCGTTATTCTCTGAACAATTTTTGGCAATGTGCCCAAACTTGTTGCATTTGAAACAACGACAGCCTTTCTCCTTGTTAGGACATGATTGAGTACTATGAGAAAGAGCCCCACAATAATGACATCGAGACTGCTGAGTTGTTTCTTCTTTTCTGATGATACTCTTGTAAACAGATTTATTCGCCGTTGCGTTTTTGGATCGGATTCGATCAGCTTTCATTCGCTCGTACGGCTTAAGTTCTGCCTTAAGCTCCTCTAAGGTCTTCGCGTGATAAAGGATACCTTTACTTAAAACGTCGTCTGGTATGCCAGCTATGATATACTCTAATAGATGAGCTTCGTCAATAGTTCCTCTAGAAGCTATCTTTTTCATTCTATAAAAGTATTCTAGAAATGATTCGCTGTCGGATTTTGTTGTCTTCTCGAGTAATTTATGGACATTTTCATGCTCCTGTTTGCCGAACTCTTTTACCAAAAATTCCTTCAAAGCATTCCAACTGCTGATCGTCTTCTCTGACTCCAAAGCAAGTTTGGCCGCACCGAATAACAATCGCCTACAGTACAAGAATTTTTGGACGTCTCCCCATGCGCAGACCAAAGACACACTCTCAAAGTCGGAGATCCATGATTCGATGCTTTTTCCATTTTCACCACTATATTTTTCTAGAGCTTCTTCAACGTCTTTAAATTGAAAGGAATTATGGACCTCAGGTTTTTGTTCAGTCATCTTTTCGTGTTTAGAAGGTAATTCTTTGACGTTTTCTTGAAAAAAAAGTACTTCACTATCTTTGCTTTTGTCTTGTCCTTTGCTTGTGGTTGAGTTTGTTTCGCCTTCAAACTCCACCTCGCTTTGCTCTTCACTCGTTTCTTCGTCTTCTCTAGTTCTCCGTTCCAAAAGATTTCGAACACGCGCTACTAATTCCGTTTTTTTATTATAGCGGATCGATAAGCGGCTTTGTCTCAAAATTGCTTGTAATTCTTTTACTGTAAGACTTTTTAAATCACGTCCGATCGGCATGAAGAAAAAAAACAATGACAAAAAAACTTTAGCTTATCGTTTACAGGCACTGTGTAGGCTGATTATATAAAAATAATATGTAGGTGAGGGAACTTCTGACACCATGTAGAATACTATTCCCAGAAAACCAAATAAATGATATTCCTTTAATAGGTATAATTCAATTTTAATGAAAAAAAAAGTAAATGATTAACAATTATTAATAAAAAAAAGAAAAGAAATCGGTTAGTGCACAGTGCCGGTCGTTGCTTAACTCAACGGAGTGTCTCTCTCGTGTCTACTTTTGGCTTCCTCAGTGATAGTTTTTACCTTTGTGCCAGGGTTACCACCCATATAAATGTTGAACACAATATTTCCTATAAGAAAAAAATAAGTTTCTGAAAAGATATTTGAGTCGAAAATCAATTTTTACCAACTTTTAGTAATGTGTTTTTTGGGTTTCTATTTTTTATAAAAAAAAACTGTCAAATTGATTTCTCTTAAAATTTTACAATTTTACTTTGTTTTTTATTGCAAACAATTGTTTGGGAGATAAAATCATATTTTGTTCATAAAATTTTAGAGGTGACAAATATTTTTTTTTTTTTTTATTAAAAAACCGTTAGGTTGAATTTTTCAAAATTATATTAGTTTGGTATCACTTTACAAAATATAATAAAAAGTTTAATTCAAGTCTCTAGCGGTTTTTGTTCGTTAGACATTTTAGTAAACCAAAAAAAAACTAAAAATCTTTTATTTCGACTTGAAATGTCGAAAAAAGTAAAAATTTTCAATTCAACAAATCAGACTGATTACAATAACTTTCTATGATGGGAAGTTAATAAATACCAATACTGGCCTCATTTTTGCAACCTTTCCACCATTAAAGCTCGAAAACTACACCAAGCAGCCGCATTCCAAAAATCAACGAGGAATCACTGTTACATGCCGAGAAGTTGCTTTCGAACCATCCGAAAGTGGTTTATTTTTACAAATTGTGGCTAAAAAATATTCGCCATTTTGGAGTTTTGGGATTTAAGACACACAAAGTTTAAAAAAAAATAAGCCTGATGTCTGTTTGATGACAAGTTTGAAATTCTATCTTCTAAGAAAATACTTTTAAACATTTTTCATACCATATTATTAGAATAGTTTTTTTTAAATATATTTTCTCTTACATATTTTTTATTTATTCAGGAATTTCATCTTTATCAAGTTGTGGAGATCCAGAACGTCTACCTGAACTTCCACCCGGTGATGAACAACGTTTACAACGTGCTGCTTTACATTTGCAACAAAAACTAATTCTACGCGAATGGTTACGCGATCATCGCTTACAGCATCATTATTCACGATTGCTTGCTGTTGAAGTTTCCTCCTTAGAGGATGTCTACTGGTTGGAAGATTCACGAGCTAGCAAACTTTTGGGCAAAGATTGGCAAGTTTGGTCGCAGGCGAGACAAAATCTACCAACGTCCAAATCACAATTGGAATCATTAAAAGCCCAATTATGGTCAACTGTGGTTAAATCAAGTCAACATCAAGACGCTTGGACATGGGGTGGTATGCTTGTTGTGTCAGTATCGGTAGCTGGTTTGGTAACCTTGGCCGCAATGACACAACCATCATTGGCGCCTGAAGCGCGCCATTCACTGTTGCAATATGTAACCGGGAAATATTTATTGCCGGCCAATTGTAAAGTTCAGTGGGATTGGAAGGATCCACATATTGTTGGCGGTACCATGTGCTTTATTGTTCGGTTCTTTCAACGAAATGGACAGCCTTATCCTATCTGTGATACTGATCAGTTTTTTGTTGAAGTCACTGAAGGGACACGAAAAGTATGCTGTAGATGATTTATTTAGGTTCTCGCTTTTTTTAATTTATGATTTATTCATCCGAAGGTTGTAACCATCAGTGAACTTGGATCACCAACAGACCCAAATAATGCTAATATAGCTAAAGTTAAATTCACAGTTCGAACTGCGGGTCAATATAAAATATCCGTTTTAATTGGATCCAGCCATATTGCTGGGAGTCCATTTGCTAAATCATTTATTCCTGGACCAATCGATGCGAAACGGTCACGCTTCATACGACCAGCAACTACCGTTATTTGTTGTGCTGGTTCACCAACTTTGCTGCACATTGAGCCAAGAGATGAATTTGGCAACGCTTGTGTGTTTGATCATAACGAAGATCCTGTCAAAGTAAGCTAACTCCACCGATATATTCTAGAAAAAGGTTTTATTCACTCAAATTTATCCATTTTGATTTAGGGATATCGAGTCGATATTTACGATTTACATGGAAATCCTATTGAAAAATTACATCATGCTGTATCGTTTGCATACGACAGGGTAAATTCTAGAGTTTCGGTGACCGCATTGTTTCCAGAACCGATTTGCCTTCGTGCTGTTATTAGTTTTCTAGAACAAAAACTACCAAATGGTGACTTCGATATCATAGTTCTTAGTAGTAAGTTGTTTTTTAATAAATATTTTTTACTTATTTGAGAAAATGTATTATTTATTATTACAGGTAGCGATACAACTTTAGTTCATAAGAATATTGCATCACGAAAACACAATATTTGCTATGAAGCAAAATTATTGAGTATTTTTGGTCAAAATAAATCGAAACCCCGTAAAGTTCTGTGTTATGTTGGTCCAAAGCAAGTGAGTTTACATTAACCCGAATATATTGTTCAATAAAGAATAAGTCACAGAGCATATGATCGCATTAATTATTTTAGAACTCTTTTATTTTCCAGGTTACTATCAAAGAAATGATTTTAAAATTTATTCCGAAACGCATTGCAACTTTTCGCTTGTGTCCTTCGACTAAATTTCACTTTCTACCACAATTGCTCACCCAATCACATGGTCCGGTTTTTATTATTGACGATGGTTCTCAGCCCAAAATAGAATTGGCATCAAAGGATCGTAATATAATTGCTGCAACGTTTACACATTTCTTGTTGAAAAATATTGGTGGATCAGAGACATTTAAGGACAAACAGGATTTCTTCTATCATGAAGTTCGAAAATTCCATGCAAATTACTATCATGAGAAACTGGCGCTAAAAGTGTCCAGAGACAAGATCTTGGAAAGTAGCATGAAGGCTACAAAAGGATTTTCTGTGTCTGATTGGTGCGGTAACTTTGAGGTTACATATCAAGGCGAGCAAGGTATACTGATACTAGTTTTTAAATTTTGATGAATAGAAATTTGATTGATGTTTTACTCCATTAGGTATTGACTGGGGTGGATTACGCCGCGAGTGGTTTGAGTTGATTTGCAGCTCCCTCTTTGATCCACGGGGAGGATTATTTTGTACATTTCATGATAAACATCAAGCTTTAGTTCATCCGAATCCGCATAGACCTTCACACTTAAAGCTTAAGCACTTCGAGTTTGCTGGAAAAATTGTCGGAAAGTGTCTGTACGAGAGTGCTCTTGGAGGTTCCTATCGACAATTAGTCCGTGCCAGATTCACACGTTCCTTTTTGGCACAACTTATTGGCTTAAGGGTTCATTATAAGGTAAAATCTACACCTATAAAATTGAGAGTGCCGTTTAAATGTGTGTTATGTTTTTTTTAGTATTTTGAACAAGATGATCCCGATTTATATTTATCCAAAGTTAAATATATCCTAGAAACAGATTTAGATGCTAGCGAATCATTAGAATTAAATTTTGTTGAAGAAATTTACGATATCAGCGGTCAACTATCAAAAACAGTCGAACTCATACCAAATGGTTCAAAAGTTCGTGTAACAAATGCGTCAAAAAATCAATATTTAGATGCTCTAGCACAGCAACGTTTGTGCAATAATGTCAAAGATGAAGTCGATAGCTTCCTTAAAGGGCTAAATGGTATAATTCCTGATAATTTGTTAAGCATTTTCGATGAAAATGAATTGGAGGTTAGTACTAATACAAAATTATAACTAAACATTAAATTAATTCGCAACAACTTGAACATGAATCCTTGAATTTTAGCTCTTGATGTGCGGAACTGGGGAATATTCAATTGCAGATTTTAAGGCACATCATATTGCCAATGGAAATTCTGCTGAATTTCGTCGTGTTTTGGGTTGGTTTTGGGCTGGAATCAGTAATTTCAGTCAAACTGAAATGGCGCGACTTCTTCAATTTACCACTGGTTGTTCTCAATTGCCACCAGGGGGCTTTCAAGAACTTAATCCACAATTTCAAATCACAGCAGCTCCTACTTTTGGTAATCTTCCTACCGCACATACATGGTAAGTTTTATTTTTTTTTGTCTAAACAAAATTGGAAAGTTCTTAATGAATTTATCTATACTTTTAGCTTTAATCAGCTTTGCTTGCCAGACTATGAGAGCTATGAACAATTCGAAAAGGCTCTTCTTTTAGCAATAAGCGAAGGCAGTGAAGGTTTTGGAATGGTTTAATTTTTGTTTTCTGTTTTGGCGGTTGAATAGAGATTCTGTTAAAATTGCTTAAGTTCCGTGTTGCCATTGTGACGAAAAATGTTTTAAAAAAATGTTTTTGTTTTATTTTTAATATATATTTATAATTTTATTCAATAAAAAAAAATTATATAAATAAATCAAATTAAACTAAAACTAGGCAGCATTAATGCTTTTGTCAAAAAAATGCACACTAAATAGTAATACAAACAAAAAATAAAATCAATGCAATTTATTAAAGTATTGGATTCTTCTCCAAGAATTTTTATAATGTGTCTTTTTTTATAGTTTATATTTAAGTTTTGTCCTCTTTTAGGCAAAAATTTCAAATTAATTGCATAATTTTCACTATTTGAAAAACAATTTATAAATAATCAATTCTAATCTCTATGGCAACTTATTGCAAAGCTTAATTTTAAGTTGTGCTTATGTAAACTTTTTAATACAAAAAAATTTCAAAATTGATTTAGACTTGAGTCGGAACGTTTAAATATTTCCACCTTAAATTTCGTGCGCTATTATTATGTAAAAGATATTTTCGATTTCTGTGAAAAGGGTCCATTTGTTTGTGTAGGCTTTTTTTTAAACTTATTTTGATTTCTGAAGATAAAAGCTGATGTAGATTTAAGAATATCGAAAAACGTGCATAAATGGTTGAATATAAAATAAAAATATCAAAAGAAACATATTAAAACATAACATACGAGTACATACATACATAGAAAGAAATAATTTGAGTTGTGACAAATCTATAGAATTAAGACGTTAAACTTTGCTTTTATTTATTTATTTTTAGCTAATATTTAGTTTTTATGGTGTCCTATAGGTAATGTTGGAATTCCTCTTTCAGAACTCTTTGTTGGCTTATTACAATACAAAATAATGAAGTTATTATTGTTTTTGATTTTGGCCTTCTTCTATGGTTTAAAATCGAGATAACAAAAAAAACACACTTATAAATCGATCAGACCACAAAGAATGATAAATACATATATAGAAGATTTTTTGAATTGAATCATTTTGGGAGTATTTTATTTATTTACTTATTACTCTTTCCCTCTATATAAAAGCTGTTAATTCCAGAAGAGTTCGTAGATGAAGATGATACTAAAATAAATAGATAAAGGCTTAAAAATCAACCTCCATCTTTTATTTCCGGCTTCTAATGGCCATTAAAGATTTAAATAAATTTATTTATTTATTTAATTTGTTTTTATTTTAGTTAAATTTGTTTTTATTTATTAAGTTTATACACTGTTATTTTTAAAAATATGTAAAAATAGAAGCTAAATTAGTTCAAGTTTTATATAAATTATAGCGTGTGAAATAAACTATTTAATTATTTTAAAATAATACATACAAAAAAAGCAATATTATGTTAATATATTTGGATCTCACATTGATAAATAAAATGTTATTTTATTCTGACCTAGAATGTTACTGTGTTTTATTTTATTCAAAGAATGAACGTCAAATTAAAAATCTATAAATTTAGAGAGGTGAAAGGTGAAAGAATGGCTTAGAAGATGGTCCTTCTTTAAAACAGAGAATTTCTATTTTTCAGAAATTATAAATGTAGTTTATAAAATCTAATAAGTCGACTTAAAAAATAATTTTAAAATAAGGACATTTCTCAGACAAGTTAACAGAGCTGAATAATATTACTTAAAGAAGTGAGGTCTCTGGTATCCAACCTTGCTTAACATGTTATATGTTAAACAAATAAAACAAAAACAAGTAAAGCGATTCGGGTTGGATGTGAAATACATTTTAAGACTATAACAACTTATCCAGCCATAAGTTATTGAGAATCTATTGAAAAGTAGTGCCAAATGCTATTTACGAAATGATATCAACAAATCCATCCTTAACTTTATACTGCGAATGAAGTCACTAATGTCGTCTGAACCTGCCCAATTTAATCTGTCAAAAGTGACAGGAAAAAATTGAATGTCAAAAGTCAGAAACTTTTCTATCAAAAAATTCTTCTATCATAGTTTGTACTCGTCTAAAAACACAATTCTTTGTATTTTCAAATAATTGAACAATTATCCACAAATTGATTAATGGTTGATGTTCTTTTCAAACATCATCATCCAATTTTAACTTACTAGAAAGTTTTTGAGCAGAAAACAACAACAAAAGATTACAATGTTGAAAAGGTTTGGTCGCATGATTACATTTTATAGGATACTCGTTATTGTTTGCTTCATTATTCTTCCACTTTTGTTACATTTAATATTTTTAACTTCCCATAGGTAGTTATTGTAATCGACCCGAATTATCAAATTGAAAATTATACGTTTTAAGCGCCCTAGACTGTAAATAAAAGATTTTTAGAAAGTCTGTTCGTTCGGAAAATTTTTCGTCTTCCATAGCTCAGGAACCAGTGGAGATCCGACTTTAAATAAATTTTGTTATTCAAATAATAATGGAGAAAGAAAGGATTCCTAAAAAAATTGACTAACCAATACGCTAGAGATTTGAATTAAATTTTGTATTACATATTGTAACGTGATACCAAACAACTATATTTTTGAAAAACAATCCAATCTACGGTTTTTTAATAAATTAAAAAAGTTGAAAAAAATTCACTTGAAATAATATTAGCAACTGTCACCTTATTGGATGCTAATCAGAGATTTTTGACAGTTCAGCCAATACTCAAAGATCTTTCAATCGTGTATGCTTAGCTTAATTCTGAACTAAATTTTACTGATTCACAGAAACTACGAAACTATTGCGTACATTTTGGGAGATCTTTAATATGTATAAAAAAATAAATAAATTGGGTGGCGCAACAGTCCTTTTGAGAACTAGGGCCTAGTGACTGACAACTCTCAACCATTCCTGTATACGATAATGTTGTCAGGGATGGAAGGGACCTACAGTTTTAAGCCGAATCCGAACGGCAAATTTGAGAAAGCACTTTTCATGACAAGAATTACTCTTAGAGAATTTGTCAATTCCTCGCAAGAGGCAGTACCCGTGAAAAAAAACTTTAGGTGACATAGGCAGGGCACTAACCATCATGCCACGGGTACTACATTAAATTACAACTACTTTTATCCGCCATTAATGTAAAGAAGCGTCTACAATACGCCAAAGAGTATATAAATAAACCGATAGAGTTTTGGAATTCCGTTATCCATACCGATGAATCCAAATTCAACAGTTTTGGATCCGATTGGCGACGTTTTGTTTTGGACGTTAGATCCGAAGAATGTTAATTGCACAATAAAACATGGCGGCGGTAGCGTTATGGTATAGGGTGCGATATAAGCAAATGGAGTCGGAAATTTTCAATTTGTGGAAGGGACAATGAATAAGTTTGATTACCTGAAAAAGAATAATTTAAGAAGTACTGCATCAAAATTGGACCTTGGAGATAATTTTAATTTCATTCAAGACAATGACCCAAAACATTTCTCGTTGATAGTGGAGGAATGGTTGTTATATAACGTGAAAAAAGTACTCCCTCATCCAGCTCAAAGTCCGGATTTGAATCCAATTGAACATCTTTCGGCTCATGTTGAAAAAAAGTTGAGGGAAAGGGAAGTACAAAATAAGGAACCGTTAAAAGATGCAATACAGAGGATATGGATTGAAATTACACCAGATGTTACAAAAAAATTGTCCCTTTCAATGCCAAAGAGGTTGCAAATGGTCTTAGATGCAAAAGTACATTATACAAAATATTAAACCATTTGGGTTTAAGAAATGTACAATTTTTTTTTGTTTTATAAAATAGACTTTCTTTGTTTAATTTGTTTTTTTTTTTGTATTAAAATAATTTATTTAAAAAATGTGTTTAACTTAATCTGGAGGTTAAAAAATCTCTGTTGTTTTTTTTTTTTAAATAGCCCGTCATTTGGGCACCTATCACTTTTGAGGGTGTCATCTTTTAATATTTGACAAGTTAAAACTACGCCATTAGTTACACACTTCAAAATTGTTAAAATTCACTACAGAAATGGTTTACGTGTTGCAGTCTAATTTTGATCGTTGTGATCTCGGTTAGAGTTAAACAATTGTCAGAAAAATTTGCTTTAAAAATGACAAACACAAAAATATGTAATCCAAAAAATAATTGTTTAAGGTATGTATGTATTAAAAGATATCATATAAAAACCTAGTAAAAATGTCTTACAAATTTCAAAATACGACTTTTAAGCTAATTCTTGAGTCCATCTAATTTCATTTAAAATCATTCTTTCTGCTTGTTTGTTTGTTAATGTATCTTACCATTGAACCTACCGATTTACAATATTTTGTATTAAACCGATTCTGTTGCAATTTTCATAAGGATATAGACAGATAACAACTTATGAATTAAATTAACTTATTGTTGTTATTACTTTTAAATACCTACCTTATAGTTTTGAGCATATGACTAAGGAATGTTTTTCTTCTGAAGTCTCTTTTGGCTAATAGCTAGCAAAGGTCAAACTGTAATGGACAACCTTAACATGTTTTACCTCGCTACTTAGACATTATTTTTCTTCTTTCTTTATGTTCATATAAAGCACACAAAAATTTATAAATTATAACCGTTGAAATGATATTAATTAAAATTATTAAGGTTAGTGTTTCACTTTCTAGTTTGTGATGTTTTCCCCAAGAATAAATAATATTTATTTGTATTCTCTGATGGACACTAATTGTTTAAGTTTAAACAAAAAACTATACCTAGTCGTAAATTTTCTTCTCATCTAAATTACAAATTTATCATTTATGTTGATATTTGTTCTTTCATTAGATATAAATTGATGTGACACGAAAAGAGGAGTTATTTTATGTTATATTTATGAGGCATGTTAACTAGATCAATATTGGATTTAGTCTTTTAAAGAGAAATCCATATATGTAGATGCAAATTTTCTTTAATGAGTCTTTTTATTTATCTTAAAGAACTTGTTAATACCAAAACTAATAAATCTAAGTGAAAATGCATTGCAAATTGGTAAACTCACTAAACGCAATTTTATTTCTTTATCATGACCATTGTTATAATAAACTATTAAATAATTTGTTTAAACATGGAATTAAGTACCATATTATGTGTGTTTTACAAGTTCGTGATCACCCCCGAGGAGTTCATATTGTGCATTCATACGAGAATTAATCGACAAGGAATTCCATTTGATTTTTAGAATTAGAGAACTTTTGATTGTAACGAAACTGAAACCATTCCTCATGTCAGCTTATATCCATAATTTACCTTGACAATACTTATTCTAACATTGTATTTTTGTTTGGTTTACTATAACTGGGTATAAACTTTTAAAGCACTCCCTATATAACGATTTCAGTGGGAATAACTCGAATAATTTACTTTATTATTAGATGTAAATCAGTTATTAAAAGTTTTAAGTTCCTTGTGCACTATTTGCTATAATTTTTAGACTTATTGCTATTCTGAAGTCAATTTGACAAAGCTCCACCTCCCAGAAATGTTTACACAAATTTTCTATTGAATAAGTTATGGTTTATTAATTTGCCGTTAATAAACCCTTGATTAGTCCTGATAAAATAAATTTCTTCATTCTCTGTTATCTATGTTCATTTTCGGTCACAGTCACAAACGTCCTTAAATATTTGTTGAGCTTTGTTCTTAAAAAGTTACGTTTCAAATCATTGAAAAATAAAATATAACCGGGTCGGATCTTGAAAAGGCATAATTAGTCAAAGTTTTCGAAACCAAGAGAAGGGTAAATTTTACCTCGTTCGAAGAAACCATCAAGCAAAAGAATTAGCCTAGCAATAAAAAAACAACAAAAATAAGTTAATACAAAATATTTATCAATAATTTATTAAACTTTTAGATATAAAATCATTTTCATGTCAATGGTATACTGGTTTTTTATTATTAGCACAACATTTAAAAATATAAAAAACAAATAAATAAAAAATAACATAAATAAATAAATAGTAACTATAAATAAATTAAATATCGATTAATAAATAAAATAGAAAAAAAGTCTCTTACGAACACTTTCTCGGAAGTGTACACATCGATGTCATTGGGCAAAACAATAAACCCTCCGAACACGTCATTTTGTGACCTTTCATCACACCCTGTGAATTCTTATAACAAACAAAATAATTATAAATCGAAGTTTGATCGGCTACTTTGTCACCCTCCTTGCAATAGTATTTCCTTTTGCGATTTCCCCCCGCCGAAGATGAAGAAGAAGAAGACGAGCTCAAGGTATAAGAATTAGGTCGTTGTGACACTGAACTTGAATATGACGAATCTTTGTCGGAACTTCCGGACACAGAATTCGTATCAATGGCATTTTGCAGGAAATTAGATAACACATCCGATGAATATTGTTGAAGTTGGGGTGATGGTGTCGTCGATGAGGACTGATGATTCTCTCCTAAACGCAAACGCAAAGCGATATTTTGAGCCCGTAAGACCTGTTCTCGAATACGTTTAGCATCGTGAAGGGCCTTGATGGCCTCCAACTGAACGCGCTTATTTTCCGAAACAGTGTAACGATTAATGATGGCCGTCGGGTGACAAATGGCATAGTATTGTGCATCACAGATGCGTGTCTGTGGATTGAAGGCGGTAAACGACGGACAGGAATACTGCATTACCCGGCCATCTTCTTTGCTGCATACATAATATCGAGTACATTCGGTGGCATTGGGTTGTCTTATACCAACTGGACAGCTAGTTGCATCTGGTTTGGAACTGTCATAAGGTAATGGGGGTGATACCTTTCGGTTGAATAAATCATACGTCAAATCGTTCCCTGATGCGTAGCTTCCTACTTGACTACTTTCATCTTCGTTCTGGTGAAAAAATGTTGTCTCACTGTTGCCACCATAGATTTGATGTGAATGTGAAGGTGCCTTACCTCCACTAAATTGGCCCACATACTGTGCTAATTGGTTGGCCGTGATCTGTTTATTTGCATTATATCGATTGTAGGTCTCTGAGTGATTATCATCGCCACTGGAACTTTGGGAATAATCATATTCTTCTTCTCCGTCGTTGCCATCATTGTCATCACTAGCGTCTTGCTCCATGCTTTCTAGTTTCTGACTGTTCGGTCGGATCTTCACCTTCGATGGATCAATGTGAGTTGGGAAAAGTTTAAGTATTGACTGTTGGCTGGGATGATGATAACCATTGTGATAGGAGTTTTGATAGAATTGCGACTTGTGATGATGAGAATCCGGACGTTTGTGGCTTTTCATTGGCGGTCGACCGGAATTGGATCCAATGTTAAGTGTTGGATATTTTTCCATTTGAAAGACATTATTGACATTTGATTCGTCAAGATGAGGACTCAGAGTGTAGTAGTCGAATAGAGTGGAGCCTGATGTGTCACTGACGTAAGGCCGAGAAGTTGTTGTCGATTGATAGCTGTTGCTGTAACCTTTGCTTGGCCGGATGGTGACAAGTTGGTTGTTTTCATATCGATTTGCTAAATTGTGATCTTGAACTTCCGATGATCCTTCACTGGAATAATGATATGTTGGAATTGGTGGGTATGAATGCACCTTCTGTCCATAGCTATCGACTTGATCGATTCTATCATTCGACCCGGGAATATGAACATTATTGTGAATTATTGTCGTACTCGGTGTAACTGGCTTCGTTGATGGTCCAAAATAATTAAATTTATCGTAAGGAATATGTTGATTGAAGGCACTATTGGCGAATTGGGGAATTGGTGGGGAAAGATAAATTGGTTGAACAACTTGAGGATAATAAGCCGAACTAGGAACAACTCTCCGAACTTCCTGACTGTCAAGCATCTGCTTCGATAACTGAAGTACTGTTTTGAGAGTGTCCTCGGAGATCTTAGGTTTAAAGCGATGATTGGCTGAAGATGTGGAATCCTTTGGTTGATTTCCCAGAGTAAAGAGTACAGATCCTTCGGGCTTATTTACCACAATTTGAGAATTCGAATAGCCATCGTTAGGACGAGGAATACTATAGCCATTAGGGTATTGATTAGTAAGGATAACTTTAGTCTCTGGATCGAGTTCAGAAGTAGTTGAAGTTGTTGATTCCTGAACTTCTAAAGATTGATTTTGTTTAATTGGATCAATTTTTGGTGTTGCTGTGGCAAAATTTTCTTCCTTAGAAGGATCAATTGAATCCAGTTGAGCTTTGATATTGTAGTGGGCTAAAAATGCATTTAACTGGTCTGGTCTTAATTCAGCTGCTGCAGAGTCCTTGTTCTGGTAAGTTTGCTTTAAACCATCGATGAGCTGAGTAAGTCTTTGCAGGTGCGCAGTTAAATTAGGATCAATCTTAGTTGGAGTTGTTGTCTCAGCTAGATCGGTGCTTTCATCACTCGTTTTTCTCTCCGGCGATAAGGTATCCAATAGAATGTAATCAGTTCCCTCTCCGTCACCACTCGATTCCAAATCACGTTCACTCGCTAAACCACTTTCACTATCATCAACAATAATATAATCTGACTCTTTGGCATCTTCGTCATCTCCAATTTCTTCACTTTCACTATCCTTTTCGTCATCTGTAGAATCTTCAGTTGAATCCAATGATCGTTTCATTGCTTCGTTTCGTTGGAATACAACATTTTCATCATCACTATTCGAGGAATGAGTGTTTCTATTTACTTCTTCCAGATTACACTCCCAATCGTCACCAGGAAGAACACACATCCTCATATTAGGATCATAGATGAGACCTTCCTCACATTTCTCAGGAATCCATATGTGCGTTTGGGAAGGAAGAATGACACATTTGAAGTAAACATCGCATCGGCTTTTGTGCGGCTGTGTGTTCTCAGGACATGGTTTACCTTAAAAGATAAAGAATTTATGAAATCAAGGAAATATTTTGTATTTCTTTAAATTTTAGTTTACCTTCAGAAAAGTAAAATAGTCCTGAAATCACCATCAAGACCAACAACAGATGATCTGATTTCATCCTTTTCGAAAATATCCTTCTTATCCAAAATCGTCGTCACCCCTCTTTCGAAGGCTATATATCTCGTTCGAAAGCCAACTTATGAATAAACTCAATTGTCCAGAACGAATGATGGATGTCTTATAACCAACAACCATTAACTACTACTTTTCGGTTGGTCTACGAGTATGTGTTTAAAAGTCGTGCACTTCTTCCGTTCCTCGCAGTTGTACTCTAATGTTGGACACATGTGTGACTGATGTTTGGGTAAAGTGCTAAATTTTTCTTATGGTTTTCATCAAGCACCATCATCATGATCATTCATATATAAATAAACTTGTTGAATATGTGTAACATAATTTAATTTTTTTTTTTGAGAAATTAATTAGGTAAACAGCACTTGACCAAAGAAAGAAAACATGTATAGCCTTTATACCTATCTACATACCTACCTGACGATAGTTATAAGCTTTAAGGTTTTGGCATTTAAAAAAGAAATATACGCTAAGTTTTGAACCATGTGAAAGAAGAGTGAGTAACCTTTTAAAAGAGTGTATAGGGCGTTTCACTTTTTATAATTTTTTATTGCCCAGTTTGCAGTTCAAATTACTTGCTTGAGTAGCTTAACAAGATGTCATCACGATGTACGAGATGGCTCTATTTTTATGGTTATCATAAAGTTACTGATGATGATGATGATGGATAATAATGATGAGATGAAGTCTGAAAGATACACTCGACTTGTCGGAGTATACAATAAATGAAAGTGATGATGATGGACTTGGATTCATATGAAAAAATTATTTTTTATTACCTGTGTCTGAAGATCATTGAGATTGAAAGATTGTAATCTTATTGGCACGCGTTTATAGAGTAAAGCGAAATTATAATTTTCTCACGCTGCGGTGTGATCAATTGAAAGATAAAAGCTTTTATGCAAAAAATAGTAATAAAATGTCCACGTATCTCACGAAAAAACGTTTATGATGTTACTCAATCAAATTGTTACTAATATTAATAGAAAATAAACTTTTTATGTTACCTTAATCAATTTATGTTTCTGTTTAGAACATAAATATTTTTGTTTGATTTAATTATTAAACAAAGCGTTAAAGTTAAAAGTTTACCATTTTGTGTCAATATTCAATGACTTTGTAGGTTTAAAAATTCATATCTTATATTTCAGCAGTCTTCGATATGAATAATAAATTAATGAGACTCGTTATAAAGTTATACATAATAAACATAAACAAAAACAATTTTGTGCATATTACTAAATTATTCAAGCAAAAAAATGTAAATCTGGGTCGTCAATACTTTCTCTGATGCGAAAATACCTTAAGAATTTTTTTTCCCTTATTCATGCTTTAATCCAACAATTAACAAATTATGATTGAATCGACGAAGGTGGTAAATAAAATAAAATGTATTTTACTACACAGCCTAACAGTGAGTATAGAATAGATCTTTAAGAAAGGCAATCTACATTGAGTTTAATTCAAAGAATGGAATTTCAAATTTCGCAATTAAAAATATATTTAACATCAAAGAAATTACATTCTTTTATCGATTACAAGAACTCTTTTGTATCACATAAAGGCTTTTTTTTAAGCATAAAAGCCTCCAGTTCTTTCTTGCGTATTCATATTACTTTTTAATTACATCAAACTGAAAAAAATCGGTATTTTGAATTTGTGATTGTGTTTTGATTAAATAAAGCCAACTTTTAAGAAATATTTACTAGATTAGATTAGATTAGCTTATTATATTATTATATTATTATTAGTCCGAAACCTGGTTTTCCCGAAATTATCGGTTTTCGCCGAAAACCTACATCGAAAACTCAAGTTTTCCCATATATTTTTGGTAAACCACAAGTTTTATATAAAACCTCTCGAAAACTAGTAATTCAAAGTTGAACAAAACAAACAAACCTTTCGAAACATTCAGCGCTCAAATTAATGTAAACAAATCAGCTGATGGCTGCCGTCAAAACAAATATTTCATTTTGAAATAAATTTGGTCGTGGTAAGTAATATTATTTATACAATTTCCTTACAAAATAATAATTATTTCTTTTTGTTTTTTATTTACAGAATATGGAAGAGACAAAAAAAAAATAAAGGAAACTTTCGGGGAGCGTTACAACAGACAAAATTGCGGGAACATTTTCTAACGTCGAGAATAAAAGCCCCGGTGATTATTTGCGGTACTGGTGGTTCTTTTATAATCCTCCTGAGTTTCAAACGCTCTTTGTTAAGAGAGGAACCGGAATGGCTACTGGCGTGACGACCCCAAGGACTAGAAAGACTTGCTCATAGTTCGCATTCCAAGGGATGCGTCTTCGATCTCGTTGCCACCAATAGTTTCGACGCTTTCGCTTACTACCTGGAGAAAGACTCCGGTAACTCCATTCGATCACAAGGATTTGGGAATTGGGAGATATGAAAAAGGCTATAAATTCATTTGTGGAGGAGAAACAAATGTCTGGTGGAGGCTAAGTCGCAGTGGGCAAGACAAATTTGCCCCAAAACATTCCACAATGTCCACAACCACAACAGTAAGTTTTCGAAACATGACGAACAGCCTGCCAATATCAAGAAGATCCTTAGTGCATTGGACAAACCAGGCAAGGAAGAAGCCAAAGAGATAGTCATGGAGGAATTGCAGCCCATCATAACAGCTTCAGTGATCGCTCTGGATGAGTGTGATTTTGGTACGAATTTGTAACTAGGAATTGACCTTTTCTGCTCCGGCCATTAGGACCTACACAAAATCGTAGGAATCTTCTCAACCCCGACTATAAGTTGCTCGGATGGCCACAATTTATGGCGATTCTGAAGGCACATTTGGCCAACAGAAGAAATAGTCATACGCTCAGTATTTTGGATTGAATTTGTTGTGAAAGAAGAAGAAAATGTTTTAAATAAATTTTGTTTTATTTTAACAGTTTTGTTTGTCGTTGATGCTATGATATATTTTCTACCCAATAAGCTTCTCCTTAGTGAATTGTTTGGACCAGTTGACGTGAACTTAGAGGATAGCTGCAGCCAACGAGCTTGTAGTTCTTGTTGGTTCATGTCGTAAGCCCATTCCACCCGTCCCCAGAACTTCAGTTGAAACTCTTCTTCGAGACGAGCTAGTGTTACGTTAAAATCAATATAAATTGGGTAGAATTCATTTTATTTACCACAAATAATTTGAGCAGAACAAAAATTTTTACTCACAAATTTTTTCATCGATACAAAATTTGATAGCCATTGTTAAATAAATGTAAATTTCAAATGAAAACGTGTAAATGTTCGTTGTGAACTATTTTCGGGTTTTCAAAAACATTTTGCCGAAAACCCGGTTTTGGCTATAACCTAACCTAGTAGAATTTCAAAGATGAATTAAACAAACAAACCTTTGAAAACATTCAGTGCTCAATGAAATGTAAACAAAGCAGCTGATGTCTCCTTCTAAAACAACTTTGAAATTGTTGAATTTGTTGATATTCAATACCAATAGCTCCAAAAAATTGAGAGAAACCCAGTTATTCGTGGATTCACATTTTTATAAATAGTTTATTTGAAATGTGGATAATACATTAATACAAAATTTGGCAGTTGGAGTTCCAAAAATTAAAATGTCAAAAGAAAACGTGTAAATGTTTAATGTGAACCATTTTCGGGTTTTTGAAAACTTTTTGCAGAAAACTCGGTTTCGGGTTTGGTGAGAAATGAGAACATGCGAAATTTCAAATTTAAGCAGAAATTGTCTTTGATGTTGAATTATTTTGATTTGTATTGTATAAAATATTACATTATTTCTTTATCTTAAATGTATTGCACAAATTACAGAGATTGGTATATTATTTACCTTACTACTGTCGAGTTTAAATGAGTTTTTAACAAAAAATTCAAAGATAAAGTATTGGTTAAAGGAAAAGCTACTTAAAAACCTTCATTAAACTGCATAACTAAAGAGTATAAATAAATACATAAACAAATAAATACATAAATCAATAAATAACACATAAATACAAAAATAATAAATAATAAAATGAGTAAGTGAGTAAATAAATTAAATTAAATAATTAACAAATAAGTTAATAAGTTAACAAATAAATAAATTGATCAACAAAAATAAATAAATTAACAACAGCAAAGAAAATATACAAAAATCAGTCTTTTGAATATTATAACTATGAAGCTAAATTTGAAATTAAAGCATAGTCATATATTTCGCGGAAACCTTATATCGTTCTTTTAATATATATATTCAACATTAGCTAAAATTTGTAATTCGTTGGTTGAAAAATGCCAATGAAGGTTTAACATCATTTTTAACAACTTATTTTCAGAATTTTGCAACCTTCGGATATGGCTTTTTGCGCAGCTACCCCAAGCGGGTGATCCGTATAGAATAATTGCTTGAAAAATATTTTCATGACTTAACTTTGATTTAAGAATAATAAAAGGATAGAGAATTTTAGTGGTAACGTTTACTTTTTTTATGATTTCTTGGATATGCATTCCAAAATTTAGTTTACTGTCCAAGTGGAACCAAGGTATTTAACATTTGATTTCCAGAATCAATAGAACAAGATTTGAATGTTGATTTGTTACTTCAAAACGGATAATTTGTTCAACTCATGATTATGACGACTCTATTACCATCAAAATACGCTTTTTAATCAAAATTTTTGTAAGGGAATTTATATTTTAAAATCGTAGTCATAAAATTAGCTAATCAAAGGATTTTTAGTAAATTAGAGACATTGAACAAAAACTTCTGAAAGTTATATTAAAACTTCAACGACTTTGAAAAAAAACTATGTATATTAAATAAATGTCCTATAAGCTTCTAATCCTACAAATTGTGTGACTATAATCGATCAAATTACTGTGAATTTTCACTTTAATCACCAGTCCTGTCAATTTATTTTTTCATTTAACTGACAGGACTTTGAACTTCAGGGTCATTTAATATACATAATTTATGTCAGAAATGTAATTTCTAGCAGCTGTTTCTTACAAAGAAGTTCTCAATTTTCTCACAACAGTCCTGTCCACGTTCTTATAATTTTCGGACTCATTGGTCTAAAAAATAAACGCCACCTAGTGTCCACCTTTTAAGGCAACTCAATTTAAAGAGGCAAAATTGTTCTTTCTTTCCACTTGTTAGTTGAAAACAGTCAAGAAAGCAGAAAAAAGCTGAGATTGGCTGAAAATTTCAAAATATTATAATATAATAGAAGAATCAGACATTTAAAGTAATTTGTGATAAATAAATTAAATAAAATAAATATATGATATTGTCTACCATAACACAAAATGTTCGTGATTTAACATTCTAACTACAAAATATCAACCAACTAATTCATAATTTTTAAACTGTAAAATCGTGATCGTGAAATTGGTAAGTTAAAATAGCTGAGGGTCGTAATAGAAATATTAAACCACGATAACCATTTGTCCGCTAATAAAATATTCATAATAACTTAAATTTTTTGACATTTGAAAACAATTGATCTGTTTTCTTATGTTTTTAATGTTTTTTCATGAGATGTTAAAGATTCGAAGTGTTCAAACTATTGACCTGCTAGATATGGACTTTAGTTCGCGTTGGTGTCATCTATTCCTTAACTCTAGCCCTATTTAGGTTGAGCGAAATTATGAATAAGCTTCTAAACTTAATTTGTGTATTTTGTTTGTTTTATCAAACTATATAACAATAGATTTTTTTAGTTTCTTTGAAGAAAAATATTATTGCGTTAGGAAAAAAAGATGGTATCTTTAGTTTTTATGGGGGTGACACCTAGTGGCCTAGCTGACATTAGCTATTGATTTTTTGTTGCTTAACTCTTGTATAAGAAACATATAGCGCTATCTTAAGAAGCAAAAGGCTCTGATAATAGTTAAGCAAGATCAAAATGTAATTTTAAAAAAGAATATTAATTTAAATTGAAACAAAATTTACAGCCGCACTATGAAATTTCATTTGATAAAATTCAATAATTTCGCACACGACTTTCCAATAATTTAAACACTTTAAATTAAAATATTCATATTTTAAATTAAAATATTCAAAATTCAGTTTAAAACATTATTAGCAGATTTGGTGAAGAAAATAAAGCTTCATATGCTGTTTAATAAAAATGTATTTTTTTACTCTGAACGCAGCCATTATTTCTCTTTAGCGATGTCAACGCTCCCTACTGAAATACTAAAGTAAACACAACCTATCAACTAAACTGACATTTTACTGTCAACAAATTTATTTTGACTTGGCAAAGATAATTTTCCATAAAACAAAACACAAAATTTTCTTACCATATTGTAATTTGTGTCTGCAAGTAAAAACCTAAATAATTAATGTAAAAATCAATTCAGTTAAAACAACCACAATGACTTCTAACGAACCTTGTATCTCCGATCAATTGGACAATGACGAAGTTCGAGAAATACTCAAAACAGGCACCGATCTACGTCAATATTCACGACAAATCGAAAGAGATTTCAAGGAAGTCGAGAATAAATCCATCGAAGATTACATTGCCGAGAGTCAGAACATCGCAAGCTTACACAATCAAATTGGTGAATGTGATGACATCCTCGAGCGAATGGAATCCATGTTAATGAACTTCCAAAATGTACTCAGTAACATAAGTTCGGAAATTACAACTTTACAAAAGAAATCAGTTTCAATGTCAGTGCAGCTAACTAACAGGCAATCGGTGAAGGCCCAATTATCCCAATTCATCGAGGACATGGCTGTCCCCGAAGAGATGATAACAACCATCATGGAAACTCCTGTGACTGAGAAGGAATTCATAAGCAAGTTGAACACACTGAATCACAAATTGAATCTGGTCAAGGAATTGAGTTTCAAAGAGAGTAAGTCGGCCGGTGATGTTTGTGATGTTCTTCACAAGTTAAAAGTCAAGGCTATGGCTAAGATTCGTACCTATCTGCTGGAACAGATCTACAAATTCCGCCGACCCATGACAAACTATCAAATTCCTCAGAACGCAATGCTGAAGCATAAATTCTTCTTTGAGTTTATTCTATCGAATGAACGACAAGTTGCGCAGGAGATATGCAATGAGTACATAGACACTATGGGCAAAATTTACTATAGTTACTTTAAGGTGAGATTTCAAAGTAGTGAATAATTAAAAGAAAACTTAAAAATTGGAATGTCTCCCATAGAGTTATTCATCTCGATTGTTGGCCTTGAAATTCGAAGAATCCGTCACCAAAGACGATTTGATGGGAATCGAAGACACAGCCTCGAAGAGCTTATTCTCCAAAGCAACTAATCTCAAACATAAGAGCACGATTTTCACGATTGGCAAAAGAGGTGATATCTTAAATCAACAGCTAGAAGCTCCAATTATAGTTCCACATGCTCAACTTAAGAACAGAGTAAGATTCTTGTGGGTCTTTCTGTTTTTGATTTGTCAATTTATCTTCTCTTTGCTTTTAGTACACATTTGAAGCTCTCTTCCGCTCGGAGCAATATGCTTTGGTGGACAATGCATGTCGAGAATACTTGTTTGTCATTGAATTCTTTATGGTTCGTGGTACACAAGCTCAGGATCTTTTCAATCAAATCATGGGCAAGACACTAACATTCATGATTGTGAGTAAAACTGGATTTATGGTCCATCTAAAGTGCTAACTGAAAAACTTTCACGAATGATTTTCTTTAGAAAAACCTCGAAAGCAGTATTCAAGAATGCTACGACACCATCGCTATGTTCTTGTGCATTCAGTTGATTTTCCGATACCAGCTGATGTGCCACAAGAGATGTGTTCCTGGATTGGATAAGTAAGTATTTGGTTGACTTGAATTGACATAGAAGTTGTCAGAACTCAGCTTTTCCACGAATTCCACCCACATGAAAAACTTGCCAATTCCGAAATAAAACTTATACTGCCGAATTGGATCACGTCCATTGGCTCGCGATACGGAGATTTTACAACTAGAAAACTTTTACAATATCTCACAAAATTTAGTTGAAAGAACGCTTTTAGGAAGAGCACACGTCATCACACTCAACAGACTGATAGTTCAAATACAGGGATTAATTCTATAGCATGTAATGGATGAAGAGCTAGCACAACAAACCCCCTAAGGAATCATCAGAAGATGACCATTATAACTTGTCTTGACGCACATTTTCCCGATGAAATCGAGATTCCATATAATCCGAGTTACATAAAGCAACTGCGAATTGTAAAGGTGCTACAAGTCTTCAAAGAAGACTCTGCGTCAAGACAAAGTGTAATGGTCATCTTCTGATGAGCCCAACCATTACATCGGAGCGAAACGCATATATGAATACTTTCATGCTGGTTTATATTTATTTTCGTGATTTTAAATCATATTAAACAATTCGACTGTTAACAGTCAAATATTTCTTCTCCCTCAAGGAAGTTTGCATAGGAGTTAATGAAATTGTCTTCATAAAAGCATTGGGAATGTTTGAAGGCTCTTTTTGTGATATTATCCAAAGTTAACCCGACAAAAAAGAAGATTACTACTTAGAATGAAACCAATACAGTTAGCAAGCTTACAAAAGCTTTTATGAATTGCAAGAAACTTACAGAGAAATCTTAGAGATACGAAAATATGTTAAGACCGATCATTATCTATGGCGTGATCGCTTGACATAGATTAAGGGAATTGAAACAACTAGGAAGGTTTGGGAACGGCCTAGTCAATCCAAAGTGAAAGACCCCGAATTTTAAAATCCTCAGTCATATGCACATATCGTTGACATTCCAAGGTCTCCAATGGTTGAAAGATATAACTTCAAGAAAAACCTTATAAGTAAAATTATCAAAGCAAAATTTGCTAAATCTTATCTCCAAAAAAACTAGCATCACCAACATCTTGAGGAATGAAGCAACGCAACTTCTACAGAAGATGAGTGGTCTCGAAACCGCTTTGTTTGCAAAATTTTGGAAAGATCTCTTGGAGCGATTCAACGCTTCAAACAAGATGTTGCAAGACCCAAAAATGATTCTTGAATCGGCAATACGTGCACAAGAATCATTGAAATCATTCGTGGAATCCAAACGAAATGATTTTGATAAATACGAAGAAGCAGCCAAAAATATATTCCATACTGATGAATATGTACCATCACGCACCCGCACCCGCTCGACTACGGGAAAGCACAAGACGCAAATCTGCCACCGAAGGAAAAATACAAAGTATCTGCCTTCATACGAGTGATTGAGCAGCTATCCGTTTCTCTTACTGAAAGATTGCATGCTTTACGTTCGAGATTTGGATTCCTGAAGATGGATGCTTAAAATTTGAAGCATTGGTAAAAGTGTATCCGTTTGATTAAGAGCCTAGTCTTGGTAATGAGTTGATTCAATTTGTGTCTTTGATTGACTCATACAAAAAGGAAAAGGACTATGGAACAGATCAATCGCCGCAACTATTTTAATACCAAATTCTCAAAATTTCAGAGCTACGAGGGGCGTTAATATATTCTCGGTATCGATATGAAGGAAAATGCGAATTCAATTTAAATAGTTTTTATTTTTCAATATAATCTCCCCTAACATCAATGCATTTGTTACATCTTGAGATAAGCTTTTTTAAACCCTCAAAAAATAAGTTTCCTCTTTCCCTGCAAGATACCCATTTATTGCCGACTTGAGTTCTTCATCATCCGAAAATCTTTTTCCACGAAGACATTTTTTCAAATCCGGAAACAGGAAGTAATCACTAGGGGCAAGGTCTGGACTATAGGGTGGATGTTGAATTTCTTCAAAACCACAATCTCGCACAGCAGCCTTGGAAACTCGCGCCGTGTGAACAGGAGCGTTGTCAAGAAGAAGCAACACACCCGCTGCGAGTTTACCCCGTCTTTTCTTTTTAATTTCCTCCCGCAAATTATGCAAAGTGGAAGCGTAGGATTTGGCGTTGATGGTTTCACCTTTTTTTTTGTACTCAATGAGTAAGATTCCCTTTAAGTCCCAAAAAACTGGCCATGAGCTTCCCGGCAGACGGAGTGACTTTGAACTTCTTCGGGGGGTCTGTTCCTTTTTTATGCTTTCAGGGTCATAGTGGTGAACCCATGTTTCGTCCCCAGTAACAATCTGATGCATAACACCGTACGCGTTCTCACTACACATGTCCAAAAGCTCTCTACAGCATGCGATTCTCACTTTTTTTTTGAGGCGCTGTGAGCATTCGTGGTGGGTGCCACTGACCTTTGAAAGGTTAAGATGGTCATGATGGTCGGGCATCCTCGAGATCAAGTTTTTCGACTTCTTTGATGCTTTCTCCCGTACAAGCACCAGCCGGGGCGCCGGAGCGGGGGTCGTCTTCAATGCTCTCTCTGCCTCTCTTGAACTCACTTGACCACTTTTGCACAGTTGATAATGAAGGTGCGGAACCCTGGTAAACTGCCACCATTTCTTCATGAATAGTTTTTTGACTTTTTCCTTGCTTAGTGAGAAATTTAATTACAGCGCGATGCTCAATTTTCACCATCATCGTCTCAGTTGCCATTATGATTCTGTTTAAGTAGAGATTTAACGGTAAATAATAATCACATTTATATGAAATTTTACATGAATGCACTAAAATAATAGTATTACTTGATAAATAAGTCAATTTTTATATATAACCACAGCTTCACCCCGATACCGAGAATATATTGAACGCCCCTCGTAAGTTCCCAAACCTCGAAATTTTTGTTTGATGGTAACAAATTGCACTGGAGAGCTTCGAACCACGATTGGACAAAACCTTCTATCGAAGCTGAGTATTGAAAGCGATTTACTCCGAGAGCTGGATTTCAACGAAATCATCAACGATTTTCGGCGATAAAACCTCGAAAGGTTCCGTTCGTTAACCCTAACCTTTAATTTTAGATAATTCTTTTTTCCTTTATATTTATATGTGGAATCTCCTTGGTTTCACAATAAATTATTTATTGAAAAACACGAGTGCAACAAAAATGGTTTACTTAAAATAATTTGGGGCGAGAGGGCCTCCGCACATTTATTTTCCCAAGGCCTCTGGGCCACTAAATCCAGCCCTGAGTGGCGCTAAAGTCCGGGTGAACCTAGGCCTCAACCAAAATGCGTCTCCAGACAGCTTGGTCCCTGGCTAGCTGTTTCCAGTTTCGCATGCCAAGTTGGTTGAGGTCTTCACCCACCTGCGTGCGCCACCTAAGCGGTCTTCCTCTACTTCGCCGTCCATCAGGAATGGATTCGAAGGCCTTCCGGGCTAAAGCGGATTTCCATTTGCTCTACATAACCCAGCCATTTGAGTTAGACCTAAACCCAAATGTATAAAAAGAGTAGTTGCGATTAACTCCCGGAAGGAGAACTGAAAAATTAAAGTCTCTAGTTCTCAAAGGTACCACTTATTCCAACCCTCAGGAGGCTAGAACCCGATCCTAGTTGTCGAGCCGGAGTTTATTATGATGAACAATTTTTTGAGTGTGATGGAATTCGTGAAAAATCTAATTATTCTATCAAAATGTTAACTTCTTATTGTCTTTTAAACTAGATACTGGGACTCAATGCAAGCTGTCATCTGGCCCCGTTTCGATCATGTCTTTCGTTTGAACATCAAAAGTATTCGCGAATGTGATCCAACGAAATTCAACAAAGAAATGGGTCCACATTACGTGAGTTCATTCTTCAAGCACCATTCAATAATTTCTACAAACAATTCTCGCCTATTTAGATCACTCGACGTTATGCGGAATTCTCCGCTGCCATTGTTGGAATTTCGGAGCATTTTCCCAACGAAGTCGTCAGTTTGCTCCTGCTCGAATTACAAAACGAAGTCGAGTGCTTCATCCTCCGCATGGCTGCCATTTTTCCCTCCCGCAAAGAACAACTCATCTATCTTATAAATAACTATGATTTGGTCTTGGGTGTTCTGATGGAACACACTCGTGACAATTCCAAAGAAGCTGAAGCATTCCGTGAACAACTCAACGCTCGAAGTTCCGAGTATGTTGAAGAGATTCTAGCTCCTCACTTTGGGGGAATCATACAATTCGTCAAAGAATGTGAACATTACTTTGAGAAGGAACAAATGGATGAATTACGAAAGCAAGAACGACGAAGTCTTGCATTGGTTGCAAGTTTCTCAGCCAACTGGAAGAAGTCCCTGGAGGAATTGAATCGTGAAGTTTTACTCTCATTTCCATCACTCCTCACAGGATCTCAGCTTCTGCAATTGGCTTTGGCTAGTTTAGTGCAATATTACCATCGATTCCATAAATTACTCACGCCGAATGCCAGAGCCCAATTGACAAACATTCATGTGGTTATGGTGGAAATCAAAAAGTATAAAAGTAATTATTAATTGTAAATAAAAGAAGAACTTGATATTTATTTTATTATGGAATTATATTTCATGATGTATTTTTATTTTTTACTTTTTAAGTGAATACAAACATTAAACTTTATCTTAAAACTTCAAATATAATATTTTTATTTTGTTCAGCTTTTTTCTTATATCTTGCTTAATCTTCATCGGTAAGTAACATTTCGACGAGATCAGTGTTGGAACATTTCTCGCCATCCAAACGTTGAGGTGACTTCCAACGCAACAAAGTTGGCAGGAACACCAAATGAGTACGGGGATCCTTGCGGAAGGGACAGTTTAAATCCTTCCAGCTATAAAATTAGAAACAAAAGGGAAAGTGATTTGGTTGATGAAAGACCAATAGAAACGTTTTGAGATATGAGGTTTATGGGAGGAAATAAGTGAAGTGACATGTTAGAGACAAATGAGGAGACCTAATTGAGAAAGTAAAAGCTTAAGAAGGGAAGAATTTTAAATGATTACACTCGAATAATTTAAACTAAACAATGTCTGTGATATCTGCAATAATTTCGTTATCAAAATCGAAGATAATCTTTATTGCTTAAGACATCAAGTTAAAAACAATTATCTAAAATCGAAATCTAAGCAAAAACTTCAAAGTTACGATGTAGATCTATTTTTGGGATAGGGTGGGGTGTATGGACAATGTATCGCCTTTATGTTAAAATAGAATGTTACAAGGTCAATCGACTGGGTACTATTTTATCTGCTAACATTTGAATCATGTACCTT